>NC_140971.1:30074329-30154329 GCF_056783735.1 Eptatretus burgeri
ATGCATCCCTGACTAACTGGTGTTTCAGTGTCAGTTCCATCAACCGAGTGTGCTGATAGGATGGCCTAGACTTGAGAGGTACGCGCACTCACCTATAAATTGTCTAGCCTGGGTTTGAATCCAGACCCAGCTAAAAACTGCCATCCCTGCTTTTCACAGGCATGGTGATTCATCGATGTGTGCCATCCCTTGGAGGAATGTTAAATGGGAATCTCATCTTCCAGCATTCATTGGTGGACGTGAAAGACCCCGTGGTGTCATTCGCAAAGAGTATGTGAGCTATCGCCGGCACCACGGTCAAATTCCAAATTCTTGCCCTTACCTGCAGAGGGCATTGCATCAGCGGCTCAACCACACCCTTGGCCAATGATGCTACCCTGCAGCCTTGTGCAACATACGAACAAAGAAGAAGCGAAGGAGTTTTCACTGGCGAAGAGCCAACCCTGGACAGGTCGCCACTCCATCAGAATGAAGAATGACACTTTATTCCACATCTCCATGCTAAATATTTGGCATTACATTCTTTTTGTTTCCCATACTGTGGCTTGCCAGCGGGCAGAGTGTATTAAGACTTCTTATGGAGACCATCCGATAAGTTTTGAAGGAAATGTAATCAAGGAAAGAGCCTTTGGTCATAAGCATATAAGGAACAGCCAAGCATGAACTTCTGAGCATCTTTCCAAGTAATGAAAGCATAGGAGGCTTTTGAGCTTTGTCTCTCTCATCTCATAATCGGGAATAGGAAGTATTCTCATGGGGGGTGGAATCCAGGGCGAGCAAGGACAGTGGTCCCCATGTTCCCTGCAGGACGTTTCTTTTGGCAAGACCAGCGGTGCCTCTACTCGATGGATCTTGTCAGCGTGAAGACATTTTCTGCCGTTTCCTCTTCCAAGGTTCTGGAAGCCGGCTGTGCGGAGAGGAGTCAGAGAAACAATCGCAGCCACACCAGGGATGGACTCTGGGTATAGAGGTAAGCACAGACATCACGGGTAAAGCTAAATCCGATTAATAGACCCGTGGATCCCTGGGGAAATTGGCTGAGCTGTTATGAAGAACCACAGTGAAGAGAATGCTGGCCAGTTTTTATTCTCTTCCTGCAAGCTTTGACCACATAATTACTTTAACCAAGCAAGCTGGGCTTTAAGTCCACACAAAAAGAGTGAGAGAAAAGTGAAAGTTAGCATTATAAATATGTATACTTGTTTTACATAAAACTAGCAGGAGTACCCGGTATTGCCTGGTATATTTTTGTGGGGGGTCTAAAACACTTCCCTACACCTACTCAGGAACGTGGTAGGGTATCATTTAATATCACCTTTCACATAGCTGCAAAGGCTTCGGTACTATAGAGCGATTTAAAAAAAACAAACCCAAAACAAACTTTTTTTCTTCAAAATTTTCAATTCTTTTTTTGTGCCTTAAACACTCCTCGGGGCTCAAACATGAACCTCTCAAAGTTTGACGAAGACTTGAGCTGTCATCGCTGAGAAAAATGGTGACACAGCCAAACGCTCTATCGCACATCGTATCGATAAAAACTGTAATCAAAAAAAAATCTACTGCTCTTAGTCTGAACTGGACGACGACTCCTTGCAAGGCAAACAGGGAAATAGAAGGCAACACAATACCGATAAGAACAAATATTGCTCTCCGATATCAATGTTGCCATTCTACTTTTTGATAACCTTATCAGCAGGTTCGATGTTACTCTTGTGCATGTTTGAGTCAAAATCTCCATCACTTCTTTGCTGCTCTCACCATAGCCCTGTGCCTTGACCCTATTGACACAGTCTCTTGATGTAACACTCGACTGACAGGGAGCTAAGTTCAAGATTTCCACTTATAATGAAAGCACCACTCATTGTACAAACAGAACGATGGCGCAATATCACTTGCATCTTACAGCTACAATCTACATCCCAGGTAACTTTTAATACTCATTTCATTTTGCCAAATGCCTCTTTCCTTCGCATTATCTATACTTTGTCTGTGTCTGTCTGTATGTTGCCATTTTTCTGAGGGATGACAGCTCGGATCTTCGGCACACATTCAGAAGTTCATGTTTGAGCCCCGAGTGTTTTCGGCAAAAAAAAACAAAAATAATGATAATAATAATTTCATTTTTTTTTCAAGGTTTTTTTTCTTCTTCTAATGGCTCTATAGTGCATCTGTTTGCACCTTACCGCTTTTTCTTTGTTGTGTTTTTGCGAATCTTCTATGAGTGTGACAATTGTGTTATAATGACTTCATTAATTTTTGGGGTTATTTTAATGCGGTTCTGAAACTTGCCAGAAAAACTCGATCATTCTTCGCAGCATCTAAAACGATGCGTCACAGAAAAAAATTCTATCCAATTTAAACACAACAAACTGATCTCGAAGTGTCTCTGGATAAGCTTTTTTTAAGATCTACCAGACAGGTTTTCCACAAACCTATGCACAGTTTTCTTGCAGCTTATCATACTATTAATTATCCTACTTAGCTTATCCTACTTTGTCACCAATACAAATTTTTATTATGGACCCTAGGCATTAAAAAGCTACATATTAGTGGGGCAACTTAGCTAAATATAGCATAATAATTGTGCATTTTGTGAGGAAAGCACCAAATTTGGCACACTGGTAGCCTAACATATTTTGAACAGATTTGGATATTGGGCCATGTCAAAATTTTTGATGGCAGTGGAAAATGGCTGCCACAGCCATCAGCAGCTGAATTTGAGATGGCCCAATATCCAAATCTGTTCATAATATGATAGGCTACTCGTGTGCCAAAGTTGGTGCTTTCCTCACGAAATGCACAATTGTTATGCTAAGTTGCCCCACTATATATAAAAAAACAGTTTCAAACAGAGCTTGTCACCACTATTAGAGCATTTAAATTGCATCAGATGTGGCAATGAATATGAATTGTTGTTCCCAGCTTGCCGGCTCGATGACAGAAGACGCCATTTGCATTTTTTTCCACCTCCATCTCCACTTGTTTGGAATCTTGTGCGAGCATGGGCAACTTTGCCAGCTATTATATACAACAATAAAACATTATCTATTATTATTATACACACAAAAATTATTCTTTAACATAACATGCAAACAAGAATCCATTTAAATCTCACTGCATGCTGGCGTCATGGCATGTTATTGCCAGGAATGATGTTACCTCGGAAACAAATGACAATAGCTGTAAAAAGAAAAGAATGAGCGGTCATGCCTCAATGGACTTTGACAAGCTCCTTTGCCAGTGGAGGTTTTGTATCTTAATTTTAACTTTGTGTGCTTTGCTTGCTACATATATTTAGCTCAAAAACTAAATCAATGTACGTTTCCTTGACACAATTACCTTTCACCTGTAGATCTTATTCATAGCTTAGCACTGTCATGTCTGTTAGTTGAAAGACTGATCTGACCGATGGTCCTCATTCTCTCCATCAAAGAATACTCAATCCTGGGACTACTTTCACAAACATTCACTCCCCCCTCTTCATCAGTTCATCCTCTCTCCTCCACATTTCATGCCCAATGTCATGTCTATCATTCACTGAAGTTATCAGCAAATCAATTGTAAAAACAAACATTCTTCTCTTCCTGGAAGAGTCAATCCAATTGATGAGAGCCAGCGATTGCTTCACAAGGCCAATAATCTCTGCTTGTTCTCCTTTAGGCGAGTAAGAGTCCAACATTCAGCTTGCTTTAGCTCATTTCCTTTCAGGTCCCTCATCATCTTCCAAAGTCTTATGATAAATGGTCGATTCTATCTCTAGAACATGTTCTTCGTCTGTACCTTCATTCATGAAAGAACAAGTTATACTGGATTCATCACTTTGATGAAAAGGCTCCAGTCTCCAAAACTTACAACCCAATCCATAGTCTAACCCTCCAGCTTCATTTTTAAATGGTGCTCTTTTGAACAATGGGCTTCTCCTCTCCATAGGATTAAAAATTTCTGCCTACGAGTATCTTTGTAACCTTAGCGATAACTGGTCCAGGAAATACAGCCTTTTGTCCTCAACATCTACTCAACTTTCCTGACTATTTTTTCTTTCTCTCTCTCCCCTCCTCTTCTTTCTCTGATTGTTTGACCTTTGGACACAGCTGGTGTTATGGACCAGCTATTCAGAGGGATTCTGGGATTGAAGGCTCTAAACCTCAATGATGGACTGTACCCAGCTGACGATCATTGAATCAGGCAGTCATGAAAAAAGACATGAGTTCCCTTTAAAGAAACACCAACAGAGAAGGAGGCTATATTGGGCTTAAAAAGCCTGTGCAATGGTTGCTTGTCCCCTCTATATCCTTTTTAAACATGAGCATTAGGTAAAGCAGCAGCACACATCATTTATAAGGTCTTTGATATCATTCGGCCATGGTCGGGTTTGACTCCCCAAAATCCCAGACTCTGAGAGGGAGCTCTAATCATGATTTCACCGACTAATGGGAAAGAGTTCTTCAGATCTATATCTCTATGTCCCTCTCCTCCCCCCCCTCTCTTCCCTTTTTCGACCCAACGCATTTTCAAAAGGTGACAATAAGTATTGCATTTCTCTTTTGTAGAATGTATTTACAAATGATATAGCCAGAATGCACTTCATCCATCACATGCTTAGAAGTGCTGAAGTTTATCTCTGCAAAGTGTTTTTGTTTTAAGTGCTCCAAAGAAGTCGAGGTCATTTTATGCAAGACCAGGACTCGCGAAAACTTGACGCGACTTGACTAGCCTGTTTTAGTCCACTGAAGAATGAAGGCTTCCCTCAACTTGGTCCATTCTGTTCTATTCAATGCAATTTGAGGCCATTATATTCCAGTAAGTTTTTCAAATACTTACCCCCATCTGATATTTGATCGACCTCTGCTTCTTTCAGGACTTTCTTCATGGTAAAATACACCGGAGACACAATTATCGTTGATGGCGCATGGTTGGGTGGAGTCCAACCAGGGTCGTCAAGAGTGGAGTTGAAAGCAAACAAAGCGGCAAAGGTATCTGCCTTCGATTTTAGATTATAATAAATAGAGCAATTTCCAAGTTGATGAATGGTTGATTGAAAGATTCTGAGAATTATAACTGGGATACATTGCTTTATGTACTTTGACATTCCAGCAGCTTCCATTGTATTTTCTTGGGGTCTATGGAATGGTTAGCTCACCCCTCAACACAATCTATCCTTTCCTTTAACTACTCATATCTTGCATGATCCTGAGCCTGGTGTTGGCGCAGTGGTTAGGGCAGCGGCTTGGGATCCAAAAGGTCCCGAGTTCAAGCCCCGTTGGGCCACTGAATTAATACACCAGGGGGTTGACTCAGCCTGTCATCCTTCCGAGGTCGGCGAAATGAGTACCAGTATACTGGGCCGGTGTACACCCCGGTTAAAATAGGTGTACCATATCCCTGTGTCGTAAGAGGCGACCTGGGTTGCGTCAGGAAGAGCATCCGGCGTAAAACATGTGCCAAATCACTATGCGGATCACACGGATGATCCGCTGTGGCGACCCCGAACGGGAGCAGCCGAAAGAAGAAGAAGAAGATCTTGCATGATCCCAGCCTCTGCAGTTTGCATCAGTGCCTTAACTGATTTATTAGTCCCATTGGACTTATTCTGAAATGGGTGCTCATGGATTTGGTCTCAATTTTTGTGTCTGTGCATGGCTGCGTGTGTCTGCAACCTACCTTGGACATGTATGGACCGATTTTATTTGTATTTCACACAAAAATAACACATGTTAGAAAAAAATATGTACATCATTTTGTTTCGCAATGCGATCAAAGATGGGGCTGACTGGCGGCCATTTTAGTTGTATAGAGAGAGGAAAAAAAGGTATCAAACACGTCCTCAACCATTTCTCGGACGTGCATTTACCGGTCTTGTTCAAACTTGGCACAGATATAATGAATAACACTGAACAACAAAATTTTTTTACTGGAGATGTGTAAAGTGATTTAGACTAATTTGGGTACGCTGATTTCAAAAATCATAACCGTTTTGCTGTATCACGTCAGGATTTTCAGTAACAGAAATATTCCCATTGCCTAGAAGTCAGGATTTCAATGAAATTTACAAAAATTCATTTATTCATTTATTTCATCATGAATGCTTCAAAATTATAGAAATTACAGAAAAACTCCACGAGAATGGAATTAAAAATGCTTTAGGCATTTGGCTTTGCGTTTGTGCTGCTCTGTGTCAGTTTCACGATGCAGGAACCAGCAGAAATCGCCCATCATGTTCGGGTTGTGCCGCCCTTGGTAACGCGTCTCCATGAGTGAAATCTCTTGGTGGAATCGCTCGCCGTGCTCGTCCGAGACTGCTCCCAAGTTGTCAGGGAAGAAGTTCAGGTGCTGGTGTAGGAAATGGATTTTCAGGGACATCCTGGAGCCAAGTTTCCTGAAGGACTCCAGCAGCTGCTGCACTATTTCTTCATAGTTGTCCGCGCGCTCGTTCCCCAAGAAGTTGTCCGTCACAGCTTTGAAGCTCCTCCACGCTGCCAGCTCTTTGGGGTTTAGAGTTGTGGGAAAAGTTTCGTCCTTCATAATCTGTCGGATTTGCGGTCCAACAAAGACACCAGCCTTGATCTTGGCCTCCGACAAGGTGTTGCCAAACTTTTCCTTGAGGTATTATAAAAACCCACGCCCATTCAGATCCATTGCCCATACAAAACTTTTCATCAAGCCGAGCTTTATGTGGAGTGGTGGAAGGAAAACCTTGGCTGGGTCGACAAGGGCGACATGCTTCACGTTGTGTCGACCAGGTACATGCTCTTTTCGCTCTTCCCAATCTTTCTTCGTCCAGTGATTCTTGCCGTCTCTGCTATCCCAGAGACAAAGCAAGCACATGTATTTCGTGTAGCCTGACTGCAGCCCTAACAACAGCGCCACCACTTTCAAGTCTACGCAGATGTGCCAGTTGAAGTCATTGTACTTGATGGAATCAAGCAGCTGCCGCATAGTCTCATAGGTCTCTGTCATGCCGAACGCGTGAGCCAGTTTGACTGATGGTTTCTCGTTGCCATTGTGGAGCAAAACAGCCTTCAAGCTGTTCTTCCCCGAGTCGATGAAGAGGCGCCAGTCTGCAGGATCGTGATCACACCCAAGTTCTTTCAACAGACCGTTGATGTCACTGCAGAATGTCATCGTGTCTTCCATCTCAAAGAACTCAGCCATGTCTCTGTGACGTGCTCTGAACAAGGATATCTTGGTGTTAGGTTCAAGTAGATTCCACTGCTGCAGCCTTGATCCAAGCAGCTCTGCCTTCGCCTTTGACAGCGAGAGATCTCTTACAAGATCATTTAAGTCTCCCTGGTTCAGAAGGTGTGATTCTTGAGTGTCGGGTTCAAAAGGTTCATCATCACCATCCTCTTCACCACTGCTTACAGCTATGTTCTGATCAGCTGGAGGTGTTGGAACGGGGTTCTCGTCATCATGAGGCACAGGTTTACGAGCAGAGACGCAGTCAGCGTACTTGATGTGACCTTTTCTTCTTGTTGAAGCCGGCGATGCTTGTGCAGCAGAAATAACAATCATCATGATGATTCTGTGGCTCACGCCATATCATGGGCACCGCAAATGGCATGCTCGCGCGCTTGCCCACCAACCACTGAGTCAAGGTTGTGTGACAGCTTGTGCAGCAGATGTGTGGTGCCCAGCTCTGTTCTTGGTCCCCCACCTTACACCCGAAGTAGTGAAAGTAGGCGGCCTTCATTTTCACTGCTGTAGATATACTTCGCTGTTGATCTTTTTTGGTATACCGACCACACACATAACAGAAGTTGTCAGGATGATTGGTACAGGAACGCCTACGCATCTTTATCTGAAAGAAAAAAATATAACACAAGTTAACAACAATTGTACGAAATAGACATGTTAAAGACATATGTAAATTTCATTGAAATCCTGACTTCTAGGCAATGGGAATATTTCTGTTCCTGAAAATCCTGACGTGATACAGCAAAACGGTTATGATTTTTGAAATCAGCGTACCCAAATTAGTCTTAATCACTTTACACATCTCCAGTAAAAAAAAAATTTTGAAATTTGTTGTTCAGTGTAACGAGACGACCCGTGAACTCGTTGGGTTCCCGTTGTGACAGTGGTTAATGAAAAAAATCATTTCAAGAAAAAAAGACGATAGCTCCAGCGAACTAAACTGCGGAGGTTGTTTGCGTTGATCAAATTCTCCCGAAGAGCACTTGACTGAATCGGGAATTTATTTTTTAACAATTTTTTTCGATGCCCGATTTGAATGAAACTTGATACTGCACACCGCAGGCGAATGATAAGTAAGATGGGCTGAAAAATTTTGTGCTATCGTGTACCGTTTTGGCTGAATTCCATGAAAATACATACATACATACATACATACATACAACATGAGAGTTTTAGTAATATACTAGACGACCTGTGAACCCGTTGGTTTCCCGTTGTGACAGCGGTTGATGAAAAAAATCATTTCAAGAAAAAAAAGATAGCTCCAGCAAACTATCCCGCTGAGGTTGTTTGCATTGATCAAATTCTCCCGAAGAATACTTGACTGAATCAGGAATTGTTTTTTAATTAATTTTTTCGTTGTATAATTTTAGCGAAACTTGATACTGCACACCGCAGGCGAATGGTGAGTAAGGTCGGCCAAAATTTTTTGCGCTATCGTGTACCGTTTTGGCTGTATTTCAGGAACATGCATACATTATATACATATATATATATCTATACATATATGCATACATACATATATACAAGATGAGAGTTTCATTAACATATCGATGGATGTCGTACAGATGCATGTCATTTCCTTTCAAGATCAGATCCAAGATGGCTGACTGGCGGGCATTTTAGTTGTAAAAAAAAATTCCCGATGTTGAACACGTCCTAAACCATTTCTCGGACATGCATTTAACCTATGTTGATAAAACTTGGCAAGCTGATAAGGAATAATGGTTTACAACAGCACACCATTTTTTTCGAGATCGGATCCAAAAGGGCCAACTGGTGGCCATTTTGTTACTTAAATGTGTCCCCATGAACCATTTATCAGACATGCATAGCTAAAATTTGTTCAAAGCTGGCACAAGCACAGTACATGACGACATACACGTGAAACTCACTTTCTTTTGTGATCTTATCAAAGATGGCCGACTGGTAGACTGGCGGCCATTTTAGTTGTACAAAACCAGGTATCGATCACGTCCTCAACCATTTCTCGGACATGCATTTACCGATGTTGTTCAAACTGCACAAATGGACAAAGAATGAAGGCTTACATATATGCACGTCATTTTGCTTCGAGATCAGATCCAAGATGGCTGACTGGTGGCCATTTTGTTACTTCAATGTGTCCCCAACCATTCTTTTCTCAAACATGCATTGTCCGATTTTATTCAAACTTTGCACAAGCGCAGTAAATGATGGCACACACATGCCCCTCACTTTATTTTGTGATCTGATCAAAGATGGCCGACTCGTAGACTGGCAGCCATTTTAGTTGTAAATAAATATGGGCTAGCCTTTCAACTGCGGACAGCAGAATTACAAAAACAATGGGGGCTATGACATGTTATGTCTTTTTTTCCTTGTTTAATCTTTATTTAATCCCAACCCTTATAAACAAGTCACATCTTATTATAAAGGATAAAAAACTACCATTAGCGAAGCGACGGGTTCAATTCAATGCCAGTCAGGGATAAAAAAGATATACTATGCCAAAGGTGTTGGTTGCCATTGCAATGATGAAGTTGAAAACTGAGCATGACAGGCTGCCCTGCTGCTATTTCAAAATATTCCTGCATGACATTGAGCTTACTGAAACTACGGATTAGAGGTTGTGGAAGCGGGGGGGAAGGGTGGTATAGGGAGGTGGTGGTGGGGAAGTAAGGCAAATTATTCTCTTGTTTTTTTTTCTCCTTTCCCTCCTATCTCATCAAGCTAAGAAACAATTTCCCTGAGGGGCATTTATAGCCAATTTATTTTCAGATGATGGCCATGTTTGTGAGGGAAATAGCGACACTGAATAAGGTGTTTGTCACTTCAAAACACACACCTGAGACTGACTGTCAGCCACCAATTTGCTTCCAAATGTCAGCATGTTGGAGAAGCTGCTTTGCACCAAGGTCGCTCAGCTCAGCTGGCCTCGGTGGTCACGTGTTTGGCCACCAGATTAGCTCAATGGGTTGCATGTCATGCGTGCCTCATTTCGAATGATATTAGCCCAAAAGGAAATCATACACAAAGTCGAACATGAATTATTCATGAACAGCCATTGTGACGGTGGCATGTAATTATATATTCAAATGCTGGCTGTGGCGCTTTATTTGTAAGAAAAGAAAAAAAAGAAGAGGAGCGACAAAATAAATAAATAAATAAATAAAAAGAGCGGAGTGCCGTGATTAGCATTTTGCATTTCAAGCAGGTTCCACGAACAGACGTGTGCGGTTTTTAACCCTATGGACCCCTCTTGCTAATGGAGGCAGAGAGCAGGCTCGATGCGCACGGGCGCGGGCCATGCGGAACGCGACGCTCATCTGAATCGGGCAATTAGCGACGACCACGGTCGCAAAGGTCCACGGCTGGCATCCTCGGCCCCGGTTCGACGGCCCAAACAGCCGTCAGCGTGCCGCGCGGTCCAGATTCATCATCCAAAAGGGTCCGTAGCGCAGACCTGTCCCGCTGCGCGCCACAACGGGAGGGGTTGGCAGAGGCCGAGAAACATCTACAGAATTAATTGTCGCACTTGTGCATCTGCCATGAGAAGATAAACCGCCACGGCCCGCCTCGCGCGCAGGCGTCAGTGATGACCCGAGTGTGCCAGCGCTCCGGCTCAAAATCTCAGCGAGTTTGGAGTGAAAGCTCCGATCGCAGTATTCCAAATCCTCGCGACATTGCTGTTTGCAAAAGAATATGATGAGGCGAGATGTTTTCTTTTGGGTTAAAATTTGTCGGTGTCTTAGAGAAATAAGGCTTAGACAAACCGTTCATGTTATATTGAAGCACACCTGTCTGTATAGGTTGCTTGGGTCTGCGTTGTTTTATATACACATCATGGTACTTTCATCAAAAACGTTACAAATCCAGAGGTTAAGACCAGCAAGAGGTGTTAAATTTTTTTTCACAATTGGATGTACTAGGTCAAAAAACGCCCAAAATTTTTTTCTTACTGTAGACTCTTGACGTAAAGACAGCCTATTCTTGGCCACTGCAGGAAGAAGACCTCCCTTAACTCAATGTTGAGAAGTGTCTGGCATGCGCACCATGCTTACCAAGTGCGGGTCAGTGAAAGTGAACAGCCAAAGCAATCAAACCCACCCCATTCAGTGGAGAAAGAAACAAGCCTTTAACAACTCCACTAAACAGTCACATTTCAAAACGTATTTGTAATTAGTAAGAAAACAGGTAAATTTATTTTTATTAAGGTAAACACCTCGCTGTATTGTTCCTGCCTGGTGGGTCTCAGACTATTGACAGTTTCTTGTTTGTAAAACCTTTTCAATGCCCCTTGTAAAGGATTACGAGGTGTCATCAAAACGTTTTCTTCGTGAAAAAGTTTCACAGCCAAAAACACGACTTCTATTACAACGGCATTTAGAAATTCACCGGCATTCGGGAGGAATTCTCATTGGAAACTCCGGACAAAAGGAATTACATCTATGCTCAGTTTCCTTTCATGTCCAATGATGATACTTTTTAAAAGGGAAACTTTTTGATTTCAAATAACTTTCATATAAGAAGTTCATAACTATACAAATAAAGTTATGGCCCAACAAAAGTTTTTTATCCATACCCTTGTAGTCTTCTCTAGCTTTTTTATTAATAATTTCTTCTCTTCTTAAATTATGTAGTCTAGAGGTGTGTGTTATCGCCTCGAGCTTGGGTTCACATCTCGACAGAGTGATAAACTTCCATCCTGGTGTTTCGCATGCAAGGCAATATGTCCGTGTGAGTGCCGTCCCTCGGATGCATGTTAAACTGGGCGTCCTGTCTGCCAGCAATAGGTGGTGGATATTGAAGACCCGCTGATGTACTTCATGAAGAGTAGGTGAGCCATTGTCGGCACCCTTAACAATTGACAAAATCCTCCCTCTCGCAGTCAAGGATCCCACGTCAGAGTGGTGACCCCTCCAGGATTGTTACCCTTGCCAACAAATTGATTAAGCAGAACTGATGCCCTTTATAGAACATGGTACATAGTGTCGCAGCAGTTGTCAAATCATGACTTTATTGGTATTCTATGATTTTATTACCTATGTTATTCTCAAAATAGAATTTTGTTCTCCATTATTATTTATTTTATCGTTTTTCATATCATTATATTTAATGTTTATTTTGTGTACAGTATATATCAGGGAGTCGGTGGGACTTCCTGTGGGGATGGCATGGACACTCGATATGTTTAATACAACACAAATCTGCCAAAAAATTCTTATTCTTCTTATTCTTCCTCCTGTTGTTATTTATTATTCTGTTCAGACAGTCTAACTGAACATTGGTGTAAGCTCAGTACTTGGATTAAACACGAATGTATAGATGCATACCGACGTGGTGGCCAATGAAGGGCCAAGAGGGGTAGGGTGGGACAACCCCTGTCAATCAGACTGGTGGGGGGTGTACCCATGGCGACACAATGCACGACTTTCAAAATGATGTATGAATGCTAAATGAGTGTGTGTGTGTGTGTGTGTGTGTGTGTGTGTGTGTGTGTGTGTGTGTGTGTGTGTGTGTGTGTGTGTGTGTGTGTGTGTGTGTGTGTGTGTGTGTGTTTACACTGATACAATTCTGCTCACCAAGCACTTTTAAGTTGCTGATGCTAGTGCAAAATGTGTAATTGAAATTGTGTTTCAAACATAATTTTCAGAACTTAAATGAAAGTTTTGCAATTTCAAGATGGTTAGCCATAATTGTTGTGGCCGTGAATGCAAATCAGACTCCTCATGGAAATGGAGGATATACGAGAAATATCTGTGGATGAGGTGTGTCAAATTTATACCATTTACTATTGGTACATTCGAGTGTCGGCTGTGGATATAACACACATACAAACACATGGACGGACAGTTCACCTTTTACCAATAGATGCAAAAATCTAGTATAATTTATCTTGTGGCCTTGGAACCAAGTAAAAAATAAATATTTATAACGGTCCTCACAGCCCATACAGCTCCCAATCACCCCTACCAACATAATTAAGAGGAAATATCATAATTTTAAACTTACTCTGTACTTGCACCAGCCTCCTTCCCATCAGTGTTCAGAATCGCCTCATCCAGATAGAGTCCATACAGTGGTAGTGATACATTAGTGGTTTGTGAAGCACACGCCTGTCCACTCGAGCCTTGCACTGACTCACCTGGTCAGTTGTTTGCAGTATGAGCAGGTGCCTGTTTGGCGAGCTGAGAAAGTTCTCCAAGTCTTTCATTGTGCATAGACACAGCCCTTGCCCTCTCAGGTATTTTTCCAAGTATTTTCAGCTTATCCCAATCCTTACCCCAGATACATAATGAATTTTATTTCACCCTGAAATCTTTAGCTTCCTGGGGTTTCTGCGTATGCGCACCATGCATCATCGGGCAGATTACATCATTTCAATATGTGGAATATTACGTACAGCCCAACAACAGAAAACCATTTTTGAAGTCTGTCTGCTTCAAGTCTGTCTTAAATCCTTTTTGTTCTTCAACCAGCAGATTTAATGACAAGATATTTCATTTTTGGTCCCATCTCTCAATAGTGAAGAATTACTGGAAAAATTAAAAAAATTCAGATCCGGATACAGATCTTTATCAAAAAAAAAAAAAAAAATTGTCCTTGGTAGACACCCCACCTGTCCACCAAGTTTCTTCCGAATCCGTCCACAACTTTTTGAGATATCGTGCTATATTTCATTTTTGGCCCTATCTCTCAATGGTGAAGAATCACTGAAAAAATTAGTCTCCGGATGCGGATCCAGATCCTCACCAAAATCTAATAGTTTCGTCCTTGTCACACATCGAACCTCTCCACCAAATTTTGTCCGAATCCGTCCATTTATTTTTGAGATATCCTGCTCACAGGCAGGCAGACAGACAAACAGATAAACAGACAAACAGACAGGCAGGTGTGAAAACGTAATCTCTGTCCACCTTCGGTGGTTGAGGTAATTACAAGTTGATGAGCAGACAATGGACAAACACATATGCGACATGGGATTTGAATCTGATTTCCTCAAGTCATGAGCTTGGAGTTTCTATGGGAGCACTCTCAAACCTATTTATATGTTTATCCAAACATTCTTATTAAAACAATGATGATACTCATAACTGTTGAGCTGAGTCATGTGATTTTTGGCTTATCTGAAATTGGAATTCCAAATAAGGTATTGTCATCACACACCGTCCATCCATCTGTCCATCTCCTATTTCGATTTCTCTGCCCAAATTGCTGGGCTGATCTGGCTGAAATTTGGCAGCAAGGTTCCGCACCTGACTGGTAATGGGGATTGCAAAGCAAGTTCCAGTCAAGTGACTTTAATGAGGTCAAAATGGTGGACTTAGTAAATTCCTTCAAAAATCTTCTTCTCCATACCCAGCAGTCAGAGTGCTACCAAATTTGGGCGACAACATTACGACAGGGTCCTGATGTGAAATTGCAGAGGTCATTCTGATCACGTGACTGGAAGTATGTTAAACGGCAGTCACGTAAAGTCCTTCAAAAATCCTCTTCTCCAGACTCACCTGTCAGAATGCTACCAAATTTGGGTTACAGCATTAGGCCAGGGTAGGGATGTTAAATTGTGGATGTCATGCCGATCACATGACCGGAAGTGTGTCAAAATTCTGACTTACTCAATTGTTGGTAAAAATCGCATAAATTCCTTCAAATATCATCATCTCCAGATCCATCTGTCAGAATGCTACCAAATTTTGGTTACTACATTAGGACAGGGCTCAGATAAGCTTCAGGTCCAGTGGTCCTATTTCTTCTCTACGATAGTGAGGCTCATGGAAAAGCAAGAAAGGCTGCTATCTTTTGCTCATGAAAAAGAGCAAGATTTCAAAACATCAGTCCAACTACAACTATGGGAAGCAGCTTGACAGGGAAGTTTGACAATTTCACTCAGTGTTAACATCTTTATTGAGGCCTAAAGATAGCAGTCTCTGTTGATGAGGACTCTTCGAAAATGTATGGGGTTGGGCATATTCAGGATGTTGTGGCCGTAGGCAACTTTAGGGAGGGACGCTGAGCTATATTATGTCGAAAATTCAATGACATGTGTCGTGAACAGTCAATCACCATCCAGTCAGTGACTGCTTCACAGCCTTATTGAGTTTACTGTTAACCTCTAAAATGTATTTCAAATACATTTTAGAGGTTAACAGTAAACTTTGCGAAATGTGAAATATTTCAAGTGGTATCTGAAAGTCAGCCAACAAGGAGCATATATTTTTTTTAAAGTTATGGAGCACCTCAAGTTTTCAATGGAGGAAGAGTGTCCTATATTTCTGCATTCAAGTACCATCGTTATGCACAGAAGGAAACGAGCGTGATGTCAGTAGGGGGTGCCAAAGGAATGTGGCGGCACATTACAGCAATGCCGGCCAGCAATGCAAGCTGGACAAAGTGAACTGCAGGTAGCACTTTTCATGAACAGCCAATAACCGTTACATTCCGGGGCCTACATATTATAAGCCCTATCCCTGGCAAAGCAAGGTCAGACCAGATATTTGGCATGTGTGTGCTTCTTACCGAGCTAGAGGATAAATTCCATGCTGCAATTTCTTGTTCCTTTGGTTGGTCTGCAGTGGGACGATGGGACGCCAGAAAATTTTCACTGATGGCCCCGTGTTAGAGTCCACCCCATGCCGTATACCGGTCCTTATCCAGCTCTGACAGATGCGCGTTATTAAGAGCACAGTTTTCGAGCAGTGCCCATGGACCTGAGCCGATCGTCAAGCCGTGGTCGTCTGTCGTAGCATGAGGGAGGAAAAGTTGGGTGAGCAGAAAGCAACCTTTAATTGGGATCTCTGGGGCGGAGCGGTGGAATGGCTTTACCGGACACCTGAGGATGAGAAGGTGCTCGCTTGTTCAAGGGCAATGGAACTCATATTCATGGCTGTGCCCTGCACAGAGACCTTAGTCCTTCATCTTCAGCATGCTCTGGATAGAATGTCAACCCGTCTATCTCAAACGGGGATTATAGTTAAAAGTTGTTTGGGTATTTTTTGTATTACTTTCAAAATGCAGATATTTTCAAATAATATTATTTATCATTGTGACCATTGTTTGAGCCAAACGTTTTTATGAGTAGATTTATCATTAAAAGGTAGTTTATTTCCATTGATTTGGAAAAACAATCTGATTAAATGGTTTATATCGTTATGTTTAACAGCACGTTTGCTGGATCTTGGCATGAGGGCGAAAATACACTTCTGGGATGGTATAGAAGCTGCTAATGAGTTCCAGCAAGTCATTTAATTCGAAGAACAGTTGCAGAAACATGGTGTAATATTTTGAGCTGGGTTGCTCAGGAACTTGGCAAACTGTTGATGCTATCAAAAAGGGTGTAACTTTCTTCGGGACAGTTTATTTAGAACATTTAAAATGTGGCGAAAATGTTGTCTTCTTCCCCCTGTACACCCCCATATACCAACGGTCTGAATTTCAGTGTAACACATCAGCATTTCAAAAATAATTCCAAACAAAAGTATTCGATTTGAAATAAGTGTTTCCTCCAAATAGAAATGACTGTAATTTGTCCTCTCTGACACGCATTGAATTTCGTGATTCATCTTAAACATTCCAAGTGTTTAAGTGAATTCCAAGTGGAAAGAGTTGAAATTGCGCTGTGATTGACAGCAGAGCAGCTCCTCGTAACTGCAGAGACCTCGGTGTGATTTGGGGGCAGCTGGGGCATCTTATTCGAAAACGAACGGAGTTCTCCCCAGCTTATATCATACGGACAATTGTCTTGTTGTATAGACTGCCTTTCTCAAGAGTGAAGACTTTTTTTGCAGCCACTTTTGTAACTGAAAACTTTGGAGGTCAACATTTAGCATGATGGTGAAGGCAATTGGCTTTGTGATATAAGCTGGAAGGTCTTGGCTCTTTTTGTGATTGACAGCTATACGAAAGCATCTTCTATTGGCTTGCGTTCACAGCACGGTTGGAATGGCTGTTAATGTTGAACATTTTCCTTCCATAAAAAACCAGGAAAGTTACAACCAGGAATAATACCAAGCTTTCTGTCGTAAGAGACCACTAAATAAGCTAAGATGACCTAGTCAACTCAAATATTATTAAAACGGAGCTAAATGGAAAACCTTTTTATAATTGAATGAACTTGTATAAATAGCATGTGCTAACGGCACACCTTCTACAGTCATGATGACCGAAAACGGCAATTAGTAACGTGGATATCGAGCGTGTCAATTTGCTTGTGATGGAAAATCAGTGCACTGTCATCAGTCAGACAGGAAATAATTACTAGAACAATCCAACAAAAGCGGGCATGACATTAAGCATGGACTTCATTTGAAAATATTAAGCGCATAATTGCTGATGAAAATGTTTTAGCAGGCTGGTTAAGATCGAAAGGTTAATGAATACAAGGCAATGTCTAACAAACACAGTGACGATTGAAAGAACTTTTGCAAAATAATTTGCCTCTCGCAATGCGTCTCCACCAGTCGTTAGCAGTTTTTGGCTTAGGAAACGTCTCCACCGGTCACGGTGCAACAACGAATTCGTGTTATACGAGGGCTGATCAATAAGTTTGTATATTTACACAGTTGAGTAATGTGTAACGTTTTGCATTTGTCATTTTCAGATAGCATCAACAGTTTGCTGAGTTCCTGAGGTGCAGTGGAAAAAAAAAGAAAGATGTGCGTTTATTATTAAGACTGATGCCAACAGCGGGGGTCTCGGGGCGGTCCTGTCTCAGCAACAGGAAGGCAAGAAGAGGGTCCAAGCATATGCTAGTAGGAGTTTGAGAAATGCCAAGAAGTATGACAAAAATTACAGCAGTGTGAAACTCGAGCTTCTTGCTCGTAAGTAGGCCATATCGGAGAAGTTTTGAGGGTACATGTTTGGCTCTAAGTTTACAGTGGTCACAGACGATGACTCCCTTTGTCACCTTCAAACTGTGAAGTTGTGAGCGATAGAGCAGAGATGAGTTGCGCGGTTAGCGATATTTGACTTTGATGAAAGGTATCGCTTTGGGTATCATAATGCTTTGGCGGATGTCCTCTCTCGGCAGCCGTTGGCAGGAGAGAACGAACCAGAGGTTGCGGATGAGGGTGAGGATGATGACTTTGTGGCCATTTGCAATGTCATCTGCAGAGATACAGACCTAGGACCTGATGAATTGCAGGAGGCGGTGAAGTGCTTCAGCATTCGTCATATCTGGGTGCGAGAAAAAGGAGGGGATGGTCGTTCTGTCCCATTGGGGAACACGCCAACCCTTCCAGGTTACACCACAGAGGAACTGCGAGGCTTCCAAGATGCTGACCCCACACTCGGTGTGTTGAGGAAGTTTTGGGACGTCAAGAGAAAACCTACAGTCATGGAAAGGCAGGGTATGTCAAGATCCACCGTGTCATTGTTAAAACAATGGAACCACATACAAGAAAAGAAGGGGGTTGTTATACAGGGTAATCAATGATGTCCGTTTGGGTGAATGTCGACGGCTGTTGCTACCTGAGTGTCTGAAGAATCAAGCACTTGAAAGTGCATGATCGAATGGGGCACCAAGGTATAGAGCGCACATTTAATCTGTTGAGACAGAGGTATTTCTGGGTGGGAATGTTCAATGATGTAGTACACTGGGTTAAGAACTGTCAAAGTGCATTTTGACCAAGATGCCACAGCCTAAGATACATGCACTCATCGGCACACTGTCTGCTTCACGACCATTGGAGGTGGTAGCCGTAGATTTCACTCTTCTGCAACCTAGTACTGATGGCCATTATAATGCATTAGTGGTTAGTGATGTGTTCACAAAATTCATTCAATCATTCCCCATGAGAGACCAGAAGGCCAATACGACAGTTAAGATAATGTTAAGGGAGTGGTTCATGAAGTATTCTGTACCTGAAAGATTGCACTCTGATCATGGAACGAATTTTGAGAGTGATGTCGTTGCTGAGCTGTCTAAACTGTACGGTGTCAAGTAAATGTGCGTACTGCCCATCACCTCGAGGGAAACGCTCAGTGCGAGCATTTTAACGAGCGCTCACGACCTCTTACGTACACTTTCCCCAGGGGAAAAAGGCACTGGCCTAATCATTTGCCTGAGTTGCTACATGCATACAATGTGACAACCCATGCCACTACTGGTTGCTCACTATACCTTCTGTTGTTTGGTGTAAATCCCCATATTCCTATGGATGCTTTGGTAAGTCAGGATGAAGTGATGGACAGGCAGCATGACTGGCTAGTTGTGCACCAGGAGCATTTGAGGGAAGCACATGCCAAAGCCAGAGAGTCCTTTGAAAGGATTTCTGCTCAAAAAGACAAGGTGTCCTGTTCGTCTTTACATGTGGGCCAGTTTGTCTTTCTGAGAAATAGACCGTCTTCGAGGAACAAAATCCAAGATGCTTGGGGATCCACAGTATACCAGGTGGTTAAAATACAGGGTACAACTCATGCAGTTGAACTTGTGGGTAGGGGGCCAGTCTGAAGAGTACGTCGGGTGAATTTGAGGGCCTCTGTGGGACCTATCGCAGAGGCAAGAAAGGGAATGGTTCATCAGGAGAAAGAAGGGAGTAACCCTCCTGCTATTCATCCGGAGGATATTCCTGAGTCAGAATCTTCGGATTCTGATTTTGTTGTTGTGCAAGAGGTAATGTTTCTGGGATTGAGTCAACCCGCTAATGGTGTTGACTTTGAATCTTGGGGTTCCACAGGTGCACAGAATGTGGAGGAGGGAAAGTGGAAGCAATAAATGCAGGTACAGAAAGGTCTGTCCAGAAAGTGCCAGTTTCTGCCACTCGCAGAAGCCAAAGGTCAACAGCCGGTGCTCATTTAAATCCTTGTCATGAATGATACTCACGTTGTAATGCTGTTGCTTCAAGTCCAGAGGTTGTATCTCAGTTACTGACCAGTTGGATGCTATATTTTTCAGAGGTTGTGGAAGAAGCCAGAAATATGTGTTAATCACCATGGACGGTAACTCTAAGTAGGGAAGAATGTAACCAGATGGTAAAATGTTAACTAGCACCGAAATTTAACAGAATCCTATTGGAGTTGGAGAGTTGGCCACACCCAGTTGTGAGTGGAACTGATGGAAGATTAGGAGGTGTGGTGTTTTAGACAAAGGGACTGAGATGGCCATAACCACATGAAAGCCTGTACAAGGCTTTGTGGTGGGCCATATTAAGGTATATATGCTTGTAGTATTCTTCAAAAAACATGATGTAATATAAAGTTAACGTGGTGTCATGTTTTATTGAGGTAATAGTTAATGATATGTTTGCATTGAATTGATGGATGGTTTTGGATTCAGATGGTGAGTGCATGTTCTGGAATGTTCCAGGGAAAAATCCTGGAGAGGATCTTCACGTTGGTTTTGGGAGGAAATGCAACATGTGTTTGTTAAATCAAAGTTGCCCAATAATAATTAGTGCTATAAACTCACCGTTGGAAGTTAATGGTGGGCAAGATGGTAGAAGGTTGGGCCTTGTTCTTATGAACAATTATCTGATAAAAGTGGCAATGTTGGCACATACTGGATGTAATTCCTGAGATGTGGGGATCGTTTCATGGGAGAGAAGATAAATTACATGATCAAATTAACTGAAATGAAGCCAAAGATGGTTTCGTAAAGAAATGTTTCATTTCTTCAAATGGTGTCAGCTGTAATGGAGGATGGTCTTGACCCGAAGAATGGGTTCCCTTCCCTTGTTCTTGAGTCACCGCCACTTTTGCCCTGCTTTTGCCACGGGTTTTGCCTTGACTTTTTGAGTTTTGCGAAGTTCTGATTAAAGTTGCAAAATTTTGTGTTGTGACTCGACAACAAATTTATTCCAGGTGAAGTAACCCCAAACTAATCTGTGTCCGAGTCGACCGGGCAACATATGTACATATGTTTGAATATACTGTATCTTCTTGTAATAATAATAAATGTCAGTGTGCATCAGTCAGTCAGTGTGTCTCCTCTATACCTCCAAAACCATGAAACCTAGTGGACTGAAACTTTGCATGCTTACTCGGAGAACTCCAAGGGAGTGCATGAATGAAAACTGGGTGTACGGGTTAACTGAAACATTCCTTTTGACGATAATTAACGGCCTTATTTAATTATATCCTTCATCAAGGCTCATCCTTGGTCAGCCTGCGCTCCCTCGCTGGGATTTTAATTCGCAATTTTTTGGGGCCTGCTCAACAATGTCTGACTTGGAACAGGCTGAAACAGTTTCTTAGTGATAAAGCGCTCAATTTTTTTTTTCATTTTCCTCACTCATATCACCGAATGTCTCATCATCATACCTATGAATCGCTGGATACATTGCAATGCTCATCAATGCCTGGAGACGCCAGTGTTCATGGCTTTTTCATTTCCACACATGCGATAACCTCTAGAATTTCAAATTTTCAACTTCGTTATTGACCTCAGCAGCAGTTCCCACTACTAAAAAGAGTGTTCATGTGTGCAATTCGTGTGTACAAAAAGAGTGTTCATGTGTGTACAACTGATCACGAATCACTTGCCAAGCCAATGTGGTCATATTAAATAAACACCATCCAGAAACGTCCGGAGTGTAAAACAATGTCTAAATTGGACAAATGAACACTTATTTTAGCAATTGAAACTGCTTGTAGTGGGGCAACTTCGCATTACAATTGGGCATTTTGTGAGGAAAGCACCAAATTTGGCACACTGGTAAGCCGAACATATTATGAACAGATTTGGATATTGGGCCATCTCAAAATTTTTGATGGCAGTGGAAAATGGCTGCCACAGCCATCAGCGGCTGAATTTGAGATGGCCCAATATCCAAATCTGTTCATAATATGATAGGCTAATAGTGTGCCAAATTGGTGCTTTCCTCATGAAATGCACAATTGTTATGCTATATTTAGCTAAGTTGCCCCACTATTGTGGTCAATCCCACAATTTAAATTTTGAAATTCAGCTCACGTGAAGAGATTGCATAGGTTATTGCATTTCAGCTGTAATGCTTATAAAATCGCATTTCAACTGTCATCAAAAGTCCAGAGAGTTCTATTCACACATTAAATGATACTCCAGATGGTGGTGGTGGTCGTATGGCAGCTTAGCTGCCGAGGGTAGCTATCATTTCTTGAAGCACGACTGTGTCGCTGATGCAGTGCCCCTCTACCAGTACACACATTGGAACTGGTATGCATTTCGCTGACCTCAGAAGGATGACAGGCTGAGTCAACCCCCTGGTGTGTTAATTCAGCGGCCTACGGGGCTTGAACTCAGGACCCTAGGATCCCAAGCCACCACCCTAACCACTGAGCCAACACCAAGCTACCTTCAGATGGTGGTTATACCTCCTTGACATTGTTTGTCTCCAGACGTGTCCAGATGGTGTCTGTCTCCAGACGTGTCTGGACGGTGTTTATCTCTGGACGTGTCTGGGCGGTGTTTATCTCTGGACGTGTCTGGGCGGTGTTTATCTCTGGACGTGTCTGGGCGGTGTTTATCTCTTTATGACTTCAGGTGTGGGTGGTGAAGAGAGAGATAATGTTCCTGCATGGCAGGTGGGGCTTATCACTCTGGGGATGTGCAGCAAGCGCTGTATGGGTTACGATTCCAGCGCTCATACCACTCACAGTTTGGTGTCATATCATGATTGGTATATAATCATAATCTTCTTCTTCTTCTTTCGGCTGCTCCCGTTAGGGGTCGCCACAGCGGATCATCCGTGTGATCCGCATAGTGATTTGGCACATGTTTTACGCCGGATGCCCTTCCTGACGCAACCCTGGTCGCCTCTTACGACACAGGGATATGGTACACCTATTTTAACCGGGGTATACACCGGCCCAGTATACTGGTACTCATTTCGCCGACCTCGGAAGGATGACAGGCTGAGTCAACCCCCCTGGTGTATTAATTCAGTGGCCCAACGGGGCTTGAACTCAGGACCTTTTGGATCCCAAGCCGCTGCCCTAACCACTGCGCCAACACCAGGCTGTGCGGTATATAATCATAATGTTTCAGTCAAAAGTGGATGGAAACTTGCTATCTTACCCTGATGATGCCCTAATAAGGGTGAAACTGGTCAGTATCTGCATTTTCATTCACTTGTGATGGTATCTGACATTTATAATTATATGAATATTGTAATTTGTTCTGCAACATGCTTTCAGGGGAGCTGCAGACATAGCCCTGTGTTGTTACGGTGACATCACGGCGCTTGGCTGAGGTCGGAGAACTCGGGTAAAACAACATCATTACTCATGACCGCATTCAATTAATGACTCCGGGTGTGGGTGGCAAAGTGAGAGATAATGTTCCTGCATGGCAGGCAGGGCTGATCACTCCAGGGATGTGCAGAAAACACTGTATGGGACACAATTACTGTGCTCAGACCACTCACAGTTTGGAGTCATATCATGATATATATTTATATATTTGCCCTGCCCCGCCCCCTCAAGCTTTTGTGAAATCATAACAAATTTCTGGGCTGCACCTATTGTACCTCTCCCGTGTGTATGTTGTATGGGTATTTTTTTGAGATTTTTTGAAAAAACAAAATTCTTTTCAAATTTTTTGTAAAAAAAAAAACTTTTTTAAAAACTTCAATCTTCAATTGCAATTACTTATAAATATGTCATATCATGAATATGACAAATAAACTTGCAAAATAAGTGTTTGAATTCTGCTTGGTGTAAATGATGACAAAATGGCAACTCGTGCAGTTATCCTCAGTTCACAGTGGTGAGGTGTTATCTCGGTAGCAATGTGTGGTGAGGTGTTTTGAATTGCACAGCAGGAGTTATTTTGAATTACGTGGAGGTGAGGTAGTTTTAATAACGTGGCAGTGTGGTGTTTTTAATAATGTGGCAGTTACGCGGTTTCATTATGTGGTCTTGAGGTATTTTTAAAAATGTGGTGGTGAGGTGTTTCTAAGAATGTGATTGTGTTTGTCCTACTCTAGTGACATGTGGCGAGGTGAGCAATTGTGAGCCAATCCATGCTTCAGTTGATTATACTGTATGTTTAGAACCACAAGTGATACAACGATACCCTTTGGTTTATGTGATGCAGAAATTTATAAGGTTTTGGGCACACCATCAACACACTTCAATGTGAGCTCCGTTTGTTGCATGTAGGACATCAAGGCAGTACACAAGTTCTTACAATGTTCCGCTGAGCAAGTTTGCGTCCATCAGTGCGCATGTAGCTGTGAACCGAGAACGAAGATCCTGCAGGTTTGCCACCTTGGTGTTGTAGACAACATCTTTGACAAACCCTCACAGAAACAAATCAAGGGGGATTATATCTGGTGATCATGGGGGACAGGTGGTTGTTCCATATCCACCAATCCAGCGACCTGGAAATTTTTCATTCAGGATGGCTCGAACGACTAAAGCCCATAAAGGGGGAGCACCATCCTGTTGAAAAATGATATGGGGTTTAAGGTCTTCAACTGTGAGAAGGAGAATCCTTCCAACATGTTCCTGTAAATTGTCGAGGTCGCTGTGTCCTCTGCAAAGAAAAACGGACCCACCAAGCGGTCATGGAGAAGGCCACACCTCACTTTGACCATTGGACTGTTGCGTATGTGTTCAATGACCACTTTGGGGTTTTCAGAGCCCCAAATCTGCACATTGTGCTGGTTGACCTTTATCCTATACATGAAAGCAAGCTTCCTCTGTGAACATGACCTTTTCCAGGTCAGCTTCATCATCCTCTATACGACTAAGCATTTCCAAGGCAAACACCTTGCATTTGGGTCCGTCACTTGGTTTGAGTTCCTGCACAATCTGCACCTTATAGGCAAAGAGCTTCAGTCTTTCATGCAAAAACCTGTGTGCAGTGGAGTTTGTTAGTCCCATTTTTGTGGATGCACATCAAATTAATTTTCTGAGGCATTGTTAAAATGATTCACACACTCATTCAACGTCTGCTGCACTTGTGCTTGGTCGACTGGTACTTTTCTGTTTCTGACAACTTCCAGTCTCCTTAAACCTGTTGTACCACTTTCTGCTGCTAGTCCGCGATGGTGAATTCCTTCCGTACCTCATACGGAAATGACGCTGAACTTGCTTTTCGGATCTCGTCTCGATGAACCATTCAACACATTGAGCTTTCTCCTGCGGAGACGCCATTTTCTTTCACATTAAACCACCAGACCTGAAAACAAAAAACTTGGCGAGTTTATGTATCATGTAATACAAAGAGTGTTGTGGTATCATTTATGGTACTAAATATATTAACAACCAAAGTTGTTCAGGTCTATTTGGTAAACCCTATGTGTATGTATACATATGTATATATATATATATATATATATATATATATATATATATATATATATATATATATATATATATATATATATGTATATATATATTTCTAATATATATATATGTATATATATATTTCTATATATATATATATATATATGTATATATATGTATATATATATATATATATATATATACATGTATATATATATATATATATATATATATATATATATATATATATATATATATATTAGGTGGTCGAGCCTGGTGTTGGCGCAGTGGTTAGGGCAGCGGCTTGGGATCCAAAAGGTCCTGAGTTCAAGCCCCGTTGGGCCACTGAATTAATACACCAGGGGGTTGACTCAGCCTGTCATCCTTCCGAGGTCGGCGAAATGAGTACCAGTATACTGGGCCGGTGTATACCCCGGTTAAAATAGGTGTACCATACCCCTGTGTCGTAAGAGGCGACCAGGGTTGCGTCAGGAAGGGCATCCGGCGCAAAACATGTGCCAAATCACTATGCGGATCATACGGATGATCCGCTGTGGCGACCCCTAACGGGAGCAGCCGAAAGAAGAAGAAGAAGATATATATATATATATATATATATATATATATATATATATATATATATATATATATATATATATATATATATATATATATATATATATATATATATATATATATATATATATATATATATATATATATATATATATATATGTCGTTGTCCCAGTGTCTCGCAGGGGAACCATGAGTGAGGGACTGTCCCGGGTTCCTCTCCGGACTCACTGGAAATTGCAAGCCATCGCACATGAATAACTTTGCGTCGTGGCAGGTCACCAATCGACCGCAAAATCCAATAACTTGACCACGTGACCTTGGGTCCTCCGTCTGACAACCATTTACCGAAGAACATATGATCTCCTTATCGAGGAATCTCACCCTTAGTATGGACTTGCATTACTTCAGTTACTTACCGGATCAGGTGCAGTGAAGTGGAGCTGCCAAGTACGCACCGGCTATTTAACTGATTTTGGGGAATAACGTTCCGGCTAAGCAAGGGTGCAGGTCATGCTGGACCATTGGAGGAAAAGATGAAAACGAGCTGTGTACATTTCTCACAAGCACATTTATTTTAACAAAGAGTGAGGAAAGTTATGTGGCACAGTAATTGGGTTTATTGCAAATGTCCAGAAACGAAAGCAAGGAATTTGTGGGGTGCAGCAAAAGGCAAAAAAATTTACAAAAGAAGACAGTGCAAAGTTATCCCAAATATTCTTGTACAATTTTAACTTATGCTATGACAGGCGCCATCACACGCATGCATGCACGCACACATGCAAACACACAAAAAAAACACACACACACATCCACAAAAACATTAGAGATAGCCTGGAGAGATAGAAGCAGTTGATGATTAATGACCTCTCACCTGGCACGGTCGGCATATCTGCGCAACCCGGAACACTTCGGAGAGGGGAAGGAGGAAGAAATACTGAGGGTGTCTTGGGTGTGTGTTTGAGAGGTGAAAGTGCAATCCAACATGGGGTACAGAGTGGTGTAAGAGGAAGAATATGAGGTGCAGGTCAGATCGGTTCACTCTTGAGTTCGCTCTTGAGTTTGTTGTGAAAAGAACAATTGGTCGGGCTTGCCTTTGTTGATTGCTCTTTTGTGTCCACAGTAGACGAGAGGTAGATGGTTGAAGAAAGATGTGTGAGAGAAAAGATCCTATCATAAATCGTGTAAGAAAATGTATGTGTAAGAGTCGCTGAGCAATGCAGCTTAAATGAGCGACGATGAAATGAGCACAGTCCCGGCTCGTAGCAACAATACATGACCCCATATCTGGTCACGCTGATTCGTGGCGCCCCTCACTCAGTGCTAGCGCTTGATCTCCCACTCCGCCTGTCTCCCAAGCAAGGTCTGATGTCTGGCGAGGTCTGTCGAGTTCTGCTCCTTGGCGAGTTTTCTCAAAAGTGATTCCAGCTCTGTCACTGATGACACTCTCTGACATGAGCCACATATGCTCGTTTTATAATCCCCAGATGAGGAGAGGAGTCAAAGGCTCTTTGCGAAACTGAGCTTCCCTATTGGTCCACAGCAGCCATAGCCACGCCCCACCATGTCCCAAATGTGAAAAATGGCCCAGTTGCTCAGCAACAGAGCAACACATAAGAGCTCCGACTTTTACATGGGGTCATGGTTTTTGGAGTCTCTCTCTGGCCCCGAATGTGCGTTGGCCTCCATTCAAATGCGGGATTTGAGGGAAATCCCTGCGCTACCTATAGGTCCTAAACGAGCTCCAGCACACATTCTCGCTTCGAGTTATGTCCCAAAATAACCGACCATTGTCTCCTCAGCATCCCTTGAGGCTGTGGTGAGTGTTCAATGAATATGTGGCAGTTTCGGTGGGTGTGGAGAAGTAAGAGCTTGTTGTGGTATTTGTAGTGAGGTAGGAGTATGTTGCGGAATTGTAGTGAAGAGGTGGAAGTTCCTTGTAAAGAAGTCATCAATGAGGATCACATTTTCAAAAGCAAATGTAAGCGTGGGTTGTTTCAGATTCTTCAGTATGACACTGATTCCAGCCAGGGTTTAAACAGTGAAGCTCACCAACTCAGAGCAGATGCTCCAACCAATATTCCCCCTGGTTAAATTGTTCAATTCTGTAAAAAAAATAGTTCAGTTGTTGTTAAGTTGTTCTGTTCAGTGAAATGAGATTGAGAACATATAAAAAGGACAGAAGAGATGAAGTAAGCAAATGTGGATGTTGAATAGCTTGTGCCACTCATGAGATGGGAGTCATGATTCTATGGATCACACCTTGTGGCAGATTTCCAGGTGTTAAACTCACCAGCTTCCATCCCTGCGTGAGGTTATCAAACGGCTGTGTGAGGATGCGATAGTTTTCCAACAGATACACGGGGCGTTCAAAATATTCTCGGAGCGAGATATTCACAATACTATAGTAAAAAATCCCAACTTCAATTATTTTTTTCAATATATAAGTGCAGGTATTGATCATTAAAAAAAGGCATTTCCTTCCACATTATATGTACATAAGTTGTGAAAAAGCTTTGCTTTTCCTGGAGTATTGTGTTTCTCTTTCCTAGAATTTTTGAACTACCCCCACAATTAGCATTTTATTGCCAACTTAAGTAACATCTCCATATTGCCATTGGGGACTGGAACCGACAACAAAAACGCTACAATGTATTATAATTATATGGTTCTAACGTTTCGCACGACTTGGTAGATGGGAGGTGGGATATCCAGACACTTTATGCACCTGCCGGCAAGGTCCAAACATCGAGTGGACCAACATTGTTCATCATCATTGAATTAAGCAGCTAGCAGTTGAAGTCACGCCGCATTTTTAAAGGTTATGTGGTGAGATGGAAAGAAGGCCATGTAATGTAGATATAATTGCTAAATTTGCAGTTACCTGATGTATGTTCTGGTGTTTTACTGTCACACTGTAGGAAGCCGGATGTAACGAGCAGAGGCAAAGCTGCTGGATGTTATTCGCAGTCTATCATTTTTCTACAGAGCAATAATAATAATAATAATAATAATAATAATAATAATAATGATACATAACTGGATCAAATGACAGTCAACCTATAAGGAAAGGACTATATGGATGAAATGAATGTGCGTGTAAAAAGAGGGAAAATAAATTGTGAATTAAATTGATAACCATATTACATCTTCCTTACAATATTCAATGTAGGAGGAAAAGAAAAGGAGGAAACAGAAGAGGCTCGACAACAATGCAGCAATGCATTAGGATTAAATAATGAATTGTTTAATTATAGTGGCTGCAATATTAGTTTAAAATTGCAAAAATGAATGCACAAAGAGGGTGAAATGAAAAGTGAAAACAAAAAAAAATCACAATTTAATGAAATTTGTCATTCAAAAGTTGAGAGAGGTATTTCTAACTGTTGTGGGAAAGAAATTCAAGCAAAGTTTTGGGAATGAGATATTCTTCAAAGCAACGGAAATCAAATGTTTGAGAACTCCCAAAACTTGGCTTCACCTTTATAATTCTCATGACAGTTAGAAATACTTCTCTCAACTTTTAAATGAGAAAATTATTTATCCATATTTTACTGCTGATGCAAGAGTGACTACTGCACATACCTTGTGAAGGCTATCTTCTGCAAGAATTTTCAGGATTGAAGGAGGCAAACTCAGCTTAAGAAGAAGAAGAAGAAGAAGACTAGTTTTCCATTGTGTAAAAAAGTCACAGCTGTATTTTGTTACATCTTCCTCCCTTCCATGCTTTTAGATAGGAGTTTTGCTCAAATTCAGGATGATCGAAATGCCTTTTTTTTTCTTTGCTTACCTGTACCTGATATGATTTTTGTTGTAATACAATTTACAATATTAAACCTGAATTATGGGGGTCCTCGTTTATGCAGTCACCTGTTAGAAACAATTTTTTAGAAAACTTAACGATTCCAAGTGATAACGATTTTCATTGTCATGGCCACATACTAATATGGCTTAGTGAAAAGTTAAAAAAAATATCCATTATGTAGAATCTCATGGCTATTAATACCATCCCTTTTTGATCCTCATTTATAACCATTCATGAGTCATTCAGGTATAGGTCTGAAGAAATCCATCCTCATGGAAAAAAAAATAGTTGAACAGCATAAAATTGTCCTTGAACTGTTGTGATTGCATGCACTAAACAACAACAATTAGTTCCATAGCAAGAGGTTGAATTACCTTGAAATTGGAGTTTCCACACCAAAACAATTGTTGCCAATGTTGCTTAACCCTGTGTCTTCTTCATGATGCCCAGGAGAAAATGCACAGAATCCACACTCTGACTGGTGATGCATTTCCTCACCATTGATCCTTAGAGGATGCTTAAAGCACTTGTCAAGCTGTGGGAAAATAATTCTGCTCCATGCCACCATCATGTGGATAGCTTCCTGCATGAGTCTTGGAGGTTGAACTTTGACTCATTCAAAAAGATGAATGTATATCACCGCTCTGTGCTCCAATTAACATGGTTCCTGGCCCATATGAGATGGCTTTCCTTCCTATTCTTATTTCTGATTCCGATCTACCATACTCTGTTACAAAGTGTCGGTGCTGCTGAAGCTGTTTCTTGGCAAGAGTTATACTGTGTGGTTTGCCATTGCCTTCCCAGCAGTAGTTAGGGCAGGAATTTGTAATTTATTTCTGGTGCTGACGATGGATCACCAATTATTCGTGAAGGACACCATGGGGTCTTGACCGTCCACCAAATAATGACAGCAGACAGGACACTCAGTTTAACAGCCATCTGAGGGCTGACACACACATTGATGAATCACCCTGCCTGAGGAACATCAGGATGACAGTTTATACCTGGGCTGAGATTCAAATCCAGGTGAGACAGTTTAGAGGTGAGTGTGTATACCTCTTGGCTATCCTGCCAGCATTATTCTTGTTTAGGAGTGACTTTTTATTTATGCAGGGAATTAATTGATTGAAAGCAATTTGGAGAAATTTGCCACCTCAATATTGATTGCTTACATCTTTAGGTGTACTTTCGTTAAGATCATAGCCTGGTGTTGGCTTAACGGCTGAGGTGGCTGGCTTAAGATCTTTGGGTCTTGAGTTTGAGCCCCTGTTGTGCTGTTGAAAGAACACCAGGTGGGTGTCCTGAGGTTGGCAAAATGAGTACAAGCTTACTTGTAGCAAGGACACTACATCGGCAGCACAGCTGTGCTTCCAGAAAATGATGCAACCAGCAGCCACAGGCTGCATACAAAACGATAATAAGTTGAGACCATTTCAAACCAATTGATAAAAGACATCTATTTTACAACCTGGGGGCATGTTTTTCTGGTATCACAGTCTAAGGTCTTGCCCAATAACATGCACATTACACACTACAAGAGGGCAATGGACACAGTTTTATTGACGATATAGCAAGCATTGTTGTGCAACGAAATATCCAAAAGGCTTCTCTGTGGCCTAATCACTTCCTGAGCCGTTACACTCACATCTGCTATGAGTTCATAAAAGGCTGAAGGTGAAAATATCCCCAATTCTTCACATTGTTTGTGGTCCTTGGGGTCGAACTCGATGATGGTTTTATCAACATGTCCCACAGACTCCACCATCAGACTTGAGCAAAGAACATGAGGACTCGTCACTTCACAAAACTTGTCGAGATTTTGAAGCTGCGGGATATCTGTTCACTGTGCCATGCAATGTTACGCTATGCATTGACTTTACTGATGAAAGGGTTTGGCACAGCTTCCCTCCTATGGTATTCCACAGGGAGCAAGATGTGAGAAACCTCATTGATGCTTGGCCAGATATCCGACTAATTTCCCAAACTTTTTTTACATCACACAAACTTGGGGTTCTTTTTTTTCTCTCAAGATCATTTTCGATGGTCTGCCAGATTGATGGTCATGGTTTATGTTTCCTGTAGCTCTCCACTTAATTACGACATTTTTGCTGGTTGCCAAATGAAATGTAGTTTGGGTTTTGCCGACTAATTCATTTCTTATATGTTTCTTTAGGTTTTCATGAAACATAAATAATTTTTTTATTTTTACAGGATCTATGGCTCGAAGTGGAGCTGCAAGTTATGGCTGCTCATTTAATTCAAAGACCAGAGCTGTAGCTCCACAATAAAGGGTGCACCAAAAATCAATCAGGCGATTAATCGATAAGCCATTGTTTAATTTCCATGGAACACTTTCCGATCTTCAACAATCCATTCACGTGCAAATTTATACACCATTTTGAATACGAATTACAGTGAGGTGGGCAATATACCTACCCCTCTCAGGAAAGTTGAGCCATATCCTTCGCCTCCCTCTCCTCCCCCCACCTAACCAGCTCCTGTACATACCAGGCATCCTCCTTGTTCTTTTGTTCAATTTCCTGAAAGTTCCTCATTCAAAAGTGCATGCTACACCATCAAGCAGAGAATCCACTAGTACAGATGTTCAGGTCACTGACTATATATATATATATATATATATATATATACATATACATATATATATATATATATATATATATATATACATATATATGTATATATATATATATATATATATATATATATATATATATATATATACATATACATATACATATACATATACATATATATATATATATATATATATATATATATATATATATATATATATACATATACATATACATATACATATACATATATATATATATATATATATACATATATATATACATATATATATATATATATATATATATATATATATATATATATATATATATATATATATATATATATATATATATATATATATATATATATATATATATATATATATATATATATATATATATATATATATACATATATATATATATATATATATATATATATATATATATATATATATATATATATACATATATATATATACATATATATATATATATATATATATATGTATATATATATGTATATATATGTATATATATGTATATATATATATATATATATGTATATATATATGTATATATATACATACATATATACATATATACATACATATATACATATATACATATATATACATACATATATACATATATATATATATATATATATATATATATATATATATATATATATATATATATATATATATATACATATATATATATATATATATATATATATATATATATATATATATATATATATATATTCACGGTGTCCCAAAAAATATACAACTTTTAAAATGCTTCGTTTGATCCTAAAAAAGCAGTAATTTTGTCACTAATGCTTCATTTCTTGTTGCAGAGACCCTTAAGTTTATTTTGATACCAAGCAAGCGCCAGAAAAATTCCAAGACTGACCGTACAACAACGGACGAAAATTGTTGAACTTTGGCACCAGGCGAAAAGTGTCATACAGGTGCAACATCTTTACTCGAGAAATTTCGGGATCCACTTGCACCATGCACCATGCACCAAACTTTCGGACAATAAAGTGCACTATCACAAAGTTTACCAATGTGGGAACCATCTGTGACCTTCACAAGGGTCACAGTGGTCAGAAGAGGACAGGTCTTAGTGAAGAAAATGTGGAAATGGTGAGACAGGTGGTCATTCAGAGTCCAAAAAAATCGATTCGACGACTTTCTGCCGAGACAAACATTCATAAGAGCACCGTTCAGAGGATCCTTCGCCAAGACATTCATGCCTTTCCATACGATATTGAAACGGAAACGGTGCTTACTGATCAACAGAAACACAAACGACTAGATTTTGCAAATTGGTTCTCAGGAAAGTTGGAGGAAGATGCAGACTTCCTCAAAAAACTTTACATGACGGAGGAATGCCATGCTCACTTGTTCGGGGAGGTAAACAAGCAAAACCTTCAGTACTGGGGAAGTGAAAATCCTGGTAATGCATCAACTGAACTGGTGCCTCGATCTGTTCTCAAAGTCACCATGTGGGTGGTGGTTGGTTGGTATGGGATAATTAGTCCATACATCTTTGAAGATGACCAGGGACGCACTTGCACGGTAAACCAGAGGAACTATCGCGAAATGATTCAGGAATTCTATCTACCTGAGCTACGTACTCAGGCCCGTAGGAGAAACAACCTGATCCAGATGAGAACCCAGTGGTTCCAGCAGGATGGGGCACCACCCAATATAGCCAGGGAAACAAGGTGTTTTCTCAACCAACATTTTGAGGGCCGCTTTATCTTCCTCTACGAAGACGTTGAGTGGCCACCGTATTCCCCTGACCTTACTCCTCCAGACTTCTTCTTGTGGGGGTATCTCAAGGACAGGATCTATGGAAACCCTAGGCCTCAGACTCTTGATCAGCTGAAGGAAAACATCCACCAAGAAATCCAGAACATTCCTCAGGAAACGTTTCCCAAAGTGATGGAGAACATGACAACGCACTTGCAGGCAGTGATCGGACAACGTGGAGCCTACGTCGAACATGTGGTCCAAAAGAAAACGACGATTCTATACCAAAATTTAAATATTGGTGGAAATTTTGACATTGGTACAATAAACTTCAACCTTTCAGCTTTCTATCCAGCCATATATCTTTTTAAAAAATATGTTATGACCATCCTCTTTGCAGATGAAAAGTTGTATATATTTTTTGGGACACTGCGTATATATTTATTTATTTATGTTCAGCTGGGGCATTTATATGTGACAGTTTTATTCTCATTATAACTTTTTTGTTTCTAAACCAAATATAATAACATTTCTAAACAACATAGGCACATACCTTAAGTTTTTAAAATCAATTTTGATTCTTTATTTCTTAAAAACTACATCAGACAAATGGGCCCCTTTCGAATTCGTGCATTCACGACAGCGGATCATCGTATTGTTCATTACCGCAAGCAATGTCTCTTGATCAATAGAGCGGATGGTTGCAGTGATGTTTGCCTTCAATTCATCGATCGATGTTGGATGTTCCTTATAAACTTTGCCCTTCAGAAATCCCCAAAGGAAAAAATCTGGTGGAGTTAATTCTGCCAAATCAAAGTGTGCCTCATCCGTCATGATGACCTTGTTTGTGAAATTGGCATGCTCATTGCATAAAAAAAACAATTTTTTAAATGCTCATCCCATTTAAAGTGCTCCATCATTAAAAATGTTAATGTATTATCTGTAAAACTAAGAGACCAATAATTAGGTATGCTTCGACTGCTTCCAGCTAGAAATATTGCAAATGTATCAGATATAAATGCCCCACCCTGTATATATATATAATCCAGGACTGATGAGGTTTTATTGCAGGTAAGGGGGCATCTTTTGTCCACTTTTACTGGAAACAGTTTCCTCCAAATCCTAACCCAAGGACATCTTATCCCACCTAGGGACATAGGGACTCTACTTGGCAGTGTCTTGAAGATGACATTAAAATGAGCACTTGCTTGTTAGAATGATGGACCGATTAAAACAAGATGCTACTCAATGGGAAGTGCCTGCTGTTTTCTGGGGAGGTTTCAGTATCATCGGAAGAGCATGGGCACATCAGCAACATGATGCATAGAAGATATGGTGAATGTCAAACAAGATCAACTATCATGCAGCAAGATTGCTATTTGGCGATTAGCATACATTGGATGCAGGTTTGAGGAGGATACCATTGTCTATGTGGATTGTCTTACTTGCTCACCAATCTTAATATTTGGCATGTGATGTTGTTGGCATTAAAACAATTGCAAATACAGCCACAGATCAACGAGACCAGAGTTACCTCAGCATACTCATCCATAGCATCCCAAGATGCCACAACATTGTTATCAATACCAGGGCTGGACACATGCTCTGTTTGACATATATAGAGAATAAGATGGAGAGAGAAAGATGGAGACCAAAATAGTCACAGACAGGTGGTCTCTGTTTTCTCCCGCCTCCTTTCTGGTCTTGCACCCCCTGCTCTTTCAGTGCTTTGCCCCCGCCCCCAGGTTTCTGCAGGGCAGACACAGTCCACCATCAGTCCCCTTCTTGTGAAACTATCTAAATACAGAATCACTGATCCCCTCCACTCATTCGTTTCTCTTTTTTCCTGCTTGTGGAACCAACTTCCACATCCTCTTCAATCTCATCCCTCCCTCTAGGACTTCAAGACAGCTGTTCACCACCATCTTCGAGCATCTCCAATCCAAAACCATGATCTTTTATACCCTTGTTAACCCCACCATAATCCCTCCTCCTTCAAAATTTACAGTTTTCCCTCCTGGTGGTTTCCTTCTGTATCCATCTTGTCCACCCCATGCATCCTGTCTCCCTCTATCTTGGCCTTCAACTCTGCTGTTAGTGTCCCCCCAACCCAACCGCTGTTAGCGCTGTTAGTGTCCCCCTTTAGTCAAATACTCTTCGGGGGTATTTGATCAATGCAAACAACCTCAGCGGTATAGTTCGCTGGATCTATCTTTTTAAAAAAAAAATTTTTTGAAATGATTTTTTATCAACCTCTGTCACAACGGGAACCCAACAGGTTCACGGGTCATCTAGTCCTTACTAAATATAATTCATGGAGCGGTGTTTGTGGGTTTGTTTGTCACATGACTCCTACAGTTCTGGGCTAATTATATCTCGACATGCTACATAGTATCAGCATGACCGCAATTAATGTACAGGGGTGTTTTTATCTTTGCTCGTGGTCTTGTGGGGGGGGGGGGGTACGCAAATTATCTGTGTAAGTGTGTAACATGTCTCCAGGTGCGCCGCCTCCAGGTGGGGGAGGGGATGACAAATCTCCATTTTGAGAACAGTATTCCTGTCCCCACTTTTTCCAGTACAGTGAGGTGTTTTGAATTATAAGCAGAAGGTATGTTTTTGCTTCATGCACATAACCCGGGTTTTTATTTTTATTTTTACCCCATGGGGTCTTTTACCCCGTGGGGTCTTCTACCCCACGGGGTCTCAGCGCTGCTCGCATTCTCTCTTTTCTTGTGTATAGTTCATTTGAACGTCTATTTCTCCATTACTCGTGAACAGAATCTGATGAAAATTGACAGGCATATACTAGACACATATGCACAGGCATTATCAGAGCCCAGAGTGCGATTGCGGCCCTTCGGGCCCAGGAACGGCCCATTTTGGCCCATTTTCTTAAAATTGTTATTTCTCAGTTATTAGTGAACAGAACCGAACCAAACTTGACAGCTATATTCTAGAGACCATTCCCCAGGCATTATCTGAGCCCAAAGTGCGATTCCGGCCCTTTGGGCTGAGAAACGGCCCTTTCAGCCCATTTTCTTAAAATCTTTATATTAAAAAATTTAATGAAATGTGCTGGGCGATGCCCAATGCAAAATTAAGTCGCATATGATGATATGAAACGAGCCTCACTCTTGTGAGGTGTTCTGGTTTCTTTTTTCTGATGCGATGAAAATCTTATCAAATTTCAAAACTATCTGTCGTCTGTGCTATCGCTCACCTGACAGTTGTATGAATGAACTCCCACATGGTATGTTCGCAATTTTAACTTGTTTTGCCTATCCATAGCTGTCAGTTGTCTGTACATATCTGTCAGTTGCCTACACACCACCCAAATAAAGGTATGCATTAGAAGAAGGTGTTGCATGCTTGGAACAAGATTGCCCATCAGGCAGGTACTCTGCTGGTACCAATAATTTGGCTTACGGTGTGTAAAGTGAATGTCAATAGCCTCTTATCTATGATGGCAGTTGTAACCAGTTACTCAATTATTGACCACATATCTTTTCAAGTGGGAATATAAAAAAAATTGCCCTGCTAGTTTAGAACAAAGGAGAAGTTGCACGTAAGAGCTCCATCTAGCCTCATGGCTGTACTACCGGGGTTGTAACAGATATATATATATATATATATATATATATATATATATATATATATATATATATATATATATATATATATATATATATATATATATATATATATATATATATTTTTTTTTTTACGGATCTGGAAACCATTTGCACTCAACATTGAGGTCCCAAAGTTAGTTATGCTGGTAAGTACGTGTGTAGTCAGATCCCTTTCCTTTTTGTTTAGTGGGAGGCTCGAAAACGTGCTTTGTGACATCTTTAGTTAGGTTATTATATCCATCGAGCCATCGAATAAACCATCCCATCTGCATGATCCATCCCACATCACGATCCACTACCCACCAATGTCTACAAGCACTCTGACTTGCCAGGGCAGGGTCTTGCAGCCGTTCCTTTTCGCTCCCACCAACGCTCCTTCCACAAACGTTTTAACTCGAGCACCAACGCAACATGGATACTGTTACTCTTTGAGAGCGGAGCCACGTGGAGAATATGGGATCTCCAAACAGGGGGCCATGGCTCCGCCCCAGTGGGATGCGGCAGTAGGCCAATGAGAGATGGAGAGCGAGATGATTCTCGCCAAGGCCCCTCCCTGTGTCAGAGGAGATATATCTCTTAGACGCTCTGTGCAAGAGGAGGTGTGTTGACGAGAGTTCGTGTGGGTTAGAAAGAGTTTTGATGTTGGCTAGTCGGGTTTTGAGGCAGTTTGTTCACAGAGCCTGAGTCAAAGGCAGTTTGTTAACGGAGGCTGAGTCAGCTGCAGTTTGTTCGCAGTGGCTGTTGCAGGGAGTTCTGGCCTGTTTTGTGAACCTGACTATGAGCCACGCGGGCCGCCACGAGCCACGAGTCCCACACGTGCGGCTGGGACCTTCGATGACACACAAGTGCCCATCCGAACTCTGACCCCCAGCTCGTCTCTCTCATCGGCTGGAGGGTCCAATAAGAACTCTGGATTTTATTTCCATTTGTGTGTGTGTCTGCGTGTGGGCCCTCTAGAAGTAGAATTGTTTAAGTGTTTATTTCATCATTGTAAATACTGCATTGCATATTCGCAATAAGTCTCGCCTCTTCTGTCTTTTGACTTTATTGTAATTAAATTATTAGAAATGTTCCCAGCTTGTTTCCGTCCTTTCTTTATTTGGTCCAGCATGGTCCGGGTCTGAGTTCAGACGGGGTTTCATCCGTTATCATCCCCGATAATCCGTTAATCCTAGCCGGCACGGCTTTGGCAGTTTCCGCTCGGCTGCAACCGAGCCGGAGTTGTAAGTCGCTAGTTGGAACTCTACCGCAGTCGGTGGAGTGACCCGGTTCGAGAAAGACGTGCCAAGGGCGTGAATCCCCAGTAGCCAAGACTGCATGGTTATTTAGGTATATTGGGATCTAGACAATTAACCCTACGTCACGCGGTCGAGATATTGGCATTTCACGGTCGATTAATTGACCCGCCGGTCTTGGAGTTATCCGGAGCGACGGCCTATAAATTCCGGGGAGTCTGGTGGGAGATGGCATAAACTTCCGCACCTCGCGGTCGTTCTCACCACTGACCCCCGGCCCACAACAATATATATATATATATATATATATATATATATATATATATATATATATATATATATATATATATATATATATATATATATATTTAGTCAATGTTCATTAAATGCCCTTTCCCATCTTTGACCTTACTCCTATCATCTGCAATCCTCCTTTCCTTTGTAGTGGGGCAACTTAGCTAAATATAGCATAACAATTGTGCATTTTGTGAGGAAAGCACCAAATTTGGCACACGAGTAGCCGAACATATTATGAACAGATTTGGATATTGGGCCATCTCAAATTTTTGATGGCAGTGGAAAATGGCTGCCACAGCCATCAGCAGCTGAATTTGAGATGGTCCAATATCCAAATCTGTTCATAATATGTTAGGCTACTAGTGTGCCAAATTTGGTGCTTTCCTCACAAAATGCACAATTGTTATGCTAAGTTGCCCCACTATTGTCTCCCACATACCCACACACATTACCCTAAAGTCCATTATCTTGAGCATTATATCACCCTTCATCTCTTTTTCCTCAATCCCTCTCATCCCCCATCCTGAGAAAGTTACACAGGAGGTGAGATCATTGCTGTCAAAAGCATTCTCAATGAAAAACAAAAATGGAGCTCAAAGTAGTCAGGTGTGCGATAGAACAGAGGAGCCCCATTAAGTTCCTTCTGACGGCAAACATCAAACCTGCAAAATTGATCACGGGAGACTTTCTGAACAATTCGATGATGCATGTCTTTGACATAGAAATGTGTTTAAAATGTGCAGCGAGTTCAAAAAAATACCATGAATTGGAGAGAAAATGCTGTCACTCAAGAACACATGAAACATATTGACCAGCTAACTTTGCTGAATCTCCAGATTACTTCGTGTGGAACTCGCAGGGGTACCCACTGCTATTGTAATCCTATGGCATTTTGAAGAAATCAAATTTTGTTTTTTTACTTTTTCTTTTGGCGGGGTGCCTGAAACACTTCTCTACACCCCCAAAAGGAATGTGGGGTTGGGAATAATTTAGTATTACATTTCACATAGCTACAAAGGCTTAGGCACACTATAGAGCGAAAAAAAATCCCAAAAGATCCAACTATTTTTTTGAAAAGTTTTTTTTTCCTAAAACACTCCCCAGAACTCAATGATGGACCTCTGAAAGTTTGACGAAGATTCGTTTGACCATCTCTGAGAAAATGGCAACACACAGACTTCAATGTCTCTTTTATGGAATAGATAGCAGAAGAACTAGATGTCAGTGGGGAAGGGTGGAAAGTTATTTGGTCTCCCTTGAAATTCAATAAAGTTTGTGTGATGTAAATATTTAAGGATTGACTTCTACTTTATCAGACCTCAAAGGACATGGACACTCAAATGGAGATATGCTGTGCAGTTAAAACTACCCCCCCCCCCACGAATACAGTTCAGACTTGTCCCATTGTGACTTTCTTGTCTTTGGACAACTCAAATAACATCTGGGTGGCATCAAGTTTATGAATGATGAAGGCGCCAAAGCATATATGCCTTGAAATGGCCCTGTACCCATCCCAAATATTTACACGAGATAGCATCAAGGCATTCAAACATTATTTTGATGTTTTATATAATTGAGCAAGTCTGTATTTGTATGACGTGGACACCTTGAGGAGTAGGTTATGTTTCATCAACGACCCTGTTCTTTTCAATTTTTTTCTGGAACAAGTCCACATCAACCCTTGTCGTGTTTAAAAACTGTTTTGAACATTGCTTTATGAAAGCTTATGAAGCTATCAAGTATCAAAATGTTTTCTGCATATATATATATATATATATATATATATATATATATATATATATATATATATATATATATATATATATATATATATATATATATATATATATATATCACATCTATAGCTGCAAAAAAGATTCTTCAATGTCTTCCATAACGAAGACACTAAGTCAGCTCATGATCCAAACAGGGTGATACATTTTAGCCTAACATCCAAATAGAATCTTCGCCCAATCAGCGTGCAAAGCCCTCGGGCCAATCAGAGTATCGAACCGCGGCCCAATCACTGTGTTGGGCCGCTGACATCTAAGGTGGGGAGAAACAGGCCCAGGGGAAGGAGCCATGGCACATTCTTTGTACAAAATTACTCCGTTAATGAGCGATTGCCTTTTCATTCCTGAAGACAGGCAATTTTAATGCAAATGAGTTGAAAATGTAAATGGCCATTGTGGAATTACCAGGAAATTCGTCTCTTTGATAAAACGGTAAAGGTCTTTTAGAAAGCTAAAAAGATACCTGGAGTTTTCATTGAAATCTTGTGATATCATCTCTTTATTGATGCACAGCTTTAATTAGTGTCAATTTATTCCTGAAGTTTAAATGTCGCAGTGACATTATAGTGGGTTTTTTGCAGATTACCTGCTGCCATATTCTTCAGAGGCAAGTTGAATGTAAATAGGCTTTTTAAAAGAGCCAATATCTCTGAGAAGTATTCAGCTTATGTGATGCTAAGTATTGAGGAAGATATAAAACTACTACTACTACTACGACGACTACTACGACCTCTTTCATGGCCCCAATTATTGCCACTTTCTGGTGGGGTCAACCGAGGAGCGTGTTTTTTTTGGGCCCAAGTCTCGATAACCGGCAGGAATTTGGAACTTAGCTCGAGTGCCGGCGATAACTTGCCGACTCTTTCTTAAAGACACAGTCGGATCATTAACGGCTATGAAGGAGTAGTGTTGGCAAATGGCTCCTCTGGCTTTAGCTCCTTCTGATATGTCGATACCTCACCCTGTGTGACAAATACCAGGGTGATGGTTTATAGCCGGTTCGAGATTCAAACCAAGGATAGACAGGCCAAATGCGATTTGCTAATTCTCAGGAATATATAGGGAACTGATTTTTTTTTTGAATATATTTTTCATCATGAATGTATTAGTGGGGCAACTTAGCATAACAATTGTGTATTTTGTGAGGAAAGCACCAAATTTGGCACACTAGTAGCTTATCATATTATGAACAGATTTGGATATTGGGCCATCTCAAATTCAGCCGCTGATGGCTGTGGCAGCCATTGTCCACTGCCATCAAAAATTTTGAGATGGCCCAATATCCAAATCTGTTCATAATATGATAGGCTACTAGTGTGCCAAATTTGGTGCTTTCCTCACAAAATACACAATTGGTATGCTATATTTAGCTAAGTTGCCCACTATATTGATGTATTTGATAACTAGAACAATTATACAGTCGTATATTTTTTCCAGTGGGTTATTTGGTTATACAGTGGGTTATTTCTTTATTCTCCCCACATTTTCAAAGCAAAAGCATCATGTTGTAAATACTAAATTAAAAGGAAAAATGTTGTCGCTTTTCCCAATTGTGTTAAATCAAAGGCTTGTGACATAATTTTTCTGAAATTGGTTCTCAAGCACGAATTTAGACTTTGTAGTTATTTTTCTTGTTCCCATGCTGCGGTACCTTTTTATTAATAATCCTTTGCCCTTTCACATGTTTCTTCTACATTGTTTGTTTGTCATTTGGTAACAGGCATAAAATATTGATGGAAACTTTTTCAATCTCATCGGCATCACACATTGCTCTTTTGAGAAATACTTTGTCATGCTGGGTCTATGCAGATTTTTCTCCTTTTGATGATTCATTTTGGACGAGATGATCTATCATTTGTGTTAAAAAAAAATCAAAAAAATCTAGATTCATGGAAGGGAGAGGTGACAGAGGTTAAAAAGGAAATTAATGGTGAGAGCAGGGGGGAGGGAAAGGGGAGTGCGCAGTTGGACATAATAAGTAAGGGAATGGACGACCAAGAAAAATACGAGGGGAGGAAACACAGTAACCTGAAAATAAGGGAGTTGGGTTAGGTTGGGTAATTGGGGGTCGTGAGGATCACGAGGAGCGATGGAGATTACACATGTGAGATGGTGGTGTACTGTCTACTTGAAACCATGGGAAGAGTGCGATTGAACTGGCTCCAGAAGGCAGTTCCACAAAACAAAGTTCCGCACCACAAAGTTCCACCCAGAAGTTCCAAAAAGTTTCATACGAGCCACAAGGAGGCATTATTACTTATACAAGTTATTGTTAGTTTTCCATCCTTATTGGCATTTATTATTTTATTTTCCTTACATTATCAGGTTTTATTGCATTTCTACTTTCATACATACTATGGAGATTGGGTTAAGCAAGGCATCATGTCCACGATATAGCTTGTGCTGGTGGACGTTAAAGATCCCCCAGTGCCTTTCGAAAATATCGGGTCATTTCGTATCCGGGTACTCAGATGAAATCGCAAATTCTTCCCTGAATTCCACCGGAAAGGCAATGAAAATCCACCCAGTGTATTTTCTGCCATTCAACTACTTTTGCAGCACCGGTGGTCTCGATGGTATGCTTCTTCATTTTGATGCTTTCTTTTGTTTCATTATAAATTTGGGCTGCCAGGAGGTCTCGAGCCCTTAACTCCTGCATGTATGCACATTCAGATCCACAAAGTGTTTGCCATCCCCTGGATGGACAACTGGATGTCCCGTGTTGTCTGCTGCATTAGTTGGTAGATGTTAAAGACGCCCGGTGTCCTTTGCAAAGAGTAGCTATCGCCGGCACCCTGAACAAATTCCAAATTCCTCCCCTGACCGACAAAGGGCATTGCATCAGCAGCTCAGTCGTGCCCTCAGCCAATGATGCTACCCCGCGGCCTAACACTGCATCTGAAATAAGAGGAAGAATATTGTAATTTCCCTTTTTATTGTTTTATCATCAGCAGACAGGAACCCTCACCCTGTTGGAATGTTTTCTTTATTTATGTACTTGATCGTTTATCCTCTCTTTTGCACAATGTTGAGCTTTGTCTTTTGTAAGCAAAAGGAAACAAGCAAACAAACTTTTCCTGAGTCTTTAATTGAGGTAGCTGGCTGCTGGATTCCTTTGCGTTCATCTTATATTGACCAGTTTATCTTGCTTAGAAAGTCGTTTTTGTCAAATGTGCTATTCAACACTGGTTTTATGTATACCTGTTAAAACCAATCTCACCATGACCTTTTGAGTGGTAATGTATGGCATTTCCCTCTGGTCCAAATTCTCCTTATCCATATCTGAGTGGAAATTAAAGGCAACAACATTTTCTGCAGCATTACCTACTGTGCACATCATTTACAACATTATATGGGTGCAGGATGTAAATGTAAATGATTGAGACAATGTTATTGCAATATTATAACATCATGATACCAACTTATTTCAACAAAAATAATACATCTTAATATATGATCGAATTAAAACGATCGAGCATGAACTGTAACAAACTTGGCAATCATGCTTTCTCTCTAAAATAGCTTCTTCTTCTTCTTCTTCTTCTTCTTCTTCTTCTTCTTCTTCTTCTTCTTCTTCTTCTTCTTCTTCTTCTTCTTCTTCTTCTTCTTCTTCTTCTTCTTCTTCTTCTTCTTCTTCTTCTTCTTCTTCTTCTTCTTCTTCTTCTTCTTCTTCTTCTTCTTCTTCTTCTTCTTCTTCTTCTTCTTCTTCTTCTTCTTCTTCTTCTTCTTCTTCTTCTTCTTCTTCTTCTTCTTCTTCTTCTTCTTCTTCTTCTTCTTCTTCTTCTTCTTCTTCTTCTTCTTCTTCTTCTTCTTCTTCTTCTTCTTCTTCTTCTTCTTCTTCTTCTTCTTCTTCTTCTTCTTCTTCTTCTTCTTCTTCTTCTTCTTCTTCTTCTTCTTCTTCTTCTTCTTCTTCTTCTTCTTCTTCTTCTTCTTCTTCTTCTTCTTCTTCTTCTTCTTCTTCTTCTTCTTCTTCTTCTTCTTCTTCTTCTTCTTCTTCTTCTTCTTCTTCTTCTTCTTCTTCTTCTTCTTCTTCTTCTTCTTCTTCTTCTTCTTCTTCTTCTTCTTCTTCTTCTTCTTCTTCTTCTTCTTCTTCTTCTTCTTCTTCTTCTTCTTCTTCTTCTTCTTCTTCTTCTTCTTCTTCTTCTTCTTCTTCTTCTTCTTCTTCTTCTTCTTCTTCTTCTTCTTCTTCTTCTTCTTCTTCTTCTTCTTCTTCTTCTTCTTCTTCTTCTTCTTCTTCTTCTTCTTCTTCTTCTTCTTCTTCTTCTTCTTCTTCTTCTTCTTCTTCTTCTTCTTCTTCTTCTTCTTCTTCTTCTTCTTCTTCTTCTTCTTGAAGTTATCAACAATGAATAGCTACTGTCAGGGCTTCCACTGGTATGTGGATTCCCCTCTGCCAAACCTCACGTGGGGAGGAAAGGGTTGGGGGGGGGGGGAAGGGGTGAGCCTTCTCTCGGAGGACCAAACATATTTAAGGTACTGTTTTGCAAAAATGAACTAGAGAGTTCGTAGAACAGAATGACCTGAACAGTGTTACTTCAATTTTACTTCAATCGTAATGCAATAGTGATTGTAACCAATTTTCGTGCTGTTGAAGTAGTCCAGCAGAAGTAGTCCTGAATATCAACTTTATACACCGCCCCATTGAACATTTATTAGCCCCCGTTGGACTTCGTCCAAAACAGAGGCGTATGGATTTGGTCTCGATTTTTGTGTCCGTGTGTGCGTGCATGCATCCGCAACTATATCTTGGACATGTATAGACCGATTTTATTCGTACTTGGCACAGACAACACATGATGGTATACTATACATAAGCACATCATTTTGTTTTGTGATGCAATCAAAGATGAATGACTGGTGGCCATTTTTGTTGTAAAAAATCCGATGTTGAACACGTCCACAACCATTTCTCAGACATGTATTTACCAATGTTGTTCAACCTTGGTGCACCGTTAATGAATGATGGCTTACATAAGCACGTCATTTTTTTTCAATATCAGATCCACGATGGCCGATTGGTGGCCATTTTGTTACTTAAACGTGTCCCCCACCATTTCCTTAACATGCATTGTCCAATTTTGATCAAACGTGGCAAATGTCACATGTCAAATGTCACAAATGATCGTGTATGTCACATGACCACTCAAGTGAGTTGCACATACACATACATATTGTGAATATGGCCTTGCTCTTTAACACTGAACAGCAAAATTACCAAAACCATGGAGGCTGTGACATTTTATGTTTTTTTTCCTCCTTGTTTCAATTGAAGCACTTCAAAACTGGAGATTCTTGGAAGCGTTATGACAGGTGATATGTGCATTTGTGTTCAAATATATAATTACATTTAAATTAAAATAAAGATTGTTTATGACATGGAAATAAATTAATTCCGAGTTTTAGCACCATTTTACTCAATGTCTATTACAGCACCCCATCCAACGTGTTACATTATATATTTGTTCGTGTTGTATGTGTCCTTTATGACATGCTTATAAACAGTAAGTTTCCTGTTTGGAATGATTTTCAATTTTGTTTGACTTCCAGAGAGGCAGACAGAGTAAATATATAATCTTACTCCTCTCTGTGCACGTGCTGTCAGGACAAATTCAGAGAACAAGTACTGTGAAACTGCAAGTTTGTCTTCCCATGTATGTTCCAATTTGTGTTTAAACTAGGAGAGAGTATTGCATCAGCAGTGCAGCCACACCTTCAGCAAATGATGCCACCACGCAGCCTTGTGCTGCACACGAACGAAGAGGTCAATTGGCTGTGCGACATCATGAGCTTTCCCTCACCAAAGGCCAGGTCACCACCCCTCCAGGATTATGTGTGCAGTTCATTTCCCATCACGACTAATAAATAAGCAAATTTCGAAAAGGGAGGAGTGTAATCCCAAAGGATAGGAATACAAAAAAAAAACTTCATAAAGATGAGATGAGGCGAGTTTATACGCAGAGGTGTGAAGGGAAGTCAGGACCGACAGGATATATGCTTTGCCAATTGCAATCCAGGTTCGTCTTCGTCTCACAATGCAATATTTTATTCTCTTTTCTCCTTCCAAAGTCTACACCAAATGTCATTACCTCTGCCACCGAAAGTGGATGGATGAAACTTGGTGGACAGGTTGGGTGTGTGACAAGGAGGAATTGACTCGATTTTGGTGAAGATCCGGATCTGGATACCATATTTTTTTAAGCAAATCATCACCATGAGAGATCTGGCCAAAATGTGTTAAAACGTTGTGGACGAGTTATGACAAAACTTGGTGGATGAGTTCGTTAGGTGATGAGAACAAGCCAATTCGATTTTACTTCGGGTCTGGATCCACGTCCGGCTGATCAGTGGAATAAAAACCATAAATTGTTCAGCCTGTTGGAGATTTACGATCCAACAAGTGCTGTTACAGCTCATATACATATATATATATATATATATATATATATATATATATATATATATATATATATATATATATATATATATATATATATATATATATATATATATATATATATATATATATATATATATATTAGACCTTATTGAGACATGTGTAGAAAGCACACGCCTTCACTTCCTTCTTCACTCGGTGCGATTTTTACCCTGAAGAATGCAGCACGAAAAGCTTCGGTCACTATTATGTCGTGTTTGTTTGTCTCCATATTAAAGTTCTGTCGTACCAAACATCTATTTATATATATTTATATGTATGCATATATATATATATATATATATATATATATATATATATATATATATATATATATATATATATATGCACACACATATATGTATGAGCCAAATATAATTCAGGCACATTATTGATATGAAAAGAGAAAATATCAATTGACGAAGCATTGCATTCCTTCACACTTTTCATTCATGCATTGACAGTAGTTATGTGCTTTTGCACTCATCATCCCATTCCTACCACGGTTTCCACGGTGGCAATTGGATTTTATGAGCGGAAAGAGCGGGAGGGTGCGAGAATAGGAAATAAAAAGTTTTCCTTGCGGTCTCATCAGTTTGTCAAGAAATCTCAGGACTTTGTTCTTGAGCTGTGTCAAGCGCGCTGTTAATTAATGAGCAATGGGTACGCTGCTTGAGACATGTGCCCCTGGCTGCACCATTATTATCAATCTGCCGCGGGCTTTTCTGTAGACAGGTTGAATGTTGTGCACGGAATGCTGCCTTCGTCACGTGTCGTGCTTAGCGGTACGGAATGGCGTGGCATTTCCATTCGTGCACTAAAGATTTTGATGGTGATAAAGAGGTATCGTCTCCGAACGTGATGAACTAATCAGTCTAAATCATTCGCTGTAGCATACTTTTTTTTTTGAATCTGCAAACGTTGCGGAGTATAAATTTACAGACTGCGTAAAAGAATCTGCAGCAAAAATGCAAATTTCTTGTCCTTTGAAAATGTCACTTCAGTATTATTAAGACATTCTACATTGTGTCAAAATAATCCTACTTTAAATAAATAAGCATCATTGACATTCAGTTTCAATTTTCTCTTTTGATCCGACGAGATGATGCAGAGTTAGAGCATTTACCTTTGAGCTGTTGATAATTTGAGTTCAATTTTTGACAAGACTATAAACTACCCGATTTGTTTTCTTACCAGCAAAGGCATTTATCAGGTAAGTCTATATATATATATATATATATATATATATATATATATATATATATATATATATATATATATATATATATATATATATATATATATATATATATATATACATATATATATATATGTATATATATTTAAGGGTGTGTGCGTGGTGTGTATCAGTGTGTGTCAGTGTGATCCTCCATAACTCCAAAACCATAAAACCAAGCAGCCTGAAACTTTGTATGCACACTAAGAAAACGCCAAGGGAGTGCAAGAGAGAAAATTGGATGTTTGGGTTCATTAAAACGCCCCTTTTGAAGATGTTTAACGGTCTTATTTAATTATATGCTTCATCAAGCAATCCTCAGCCACCTCGCTGTCTGGGAGCTTAAGGCTTTTCCTGGGTAACCTCGCTGGGGTCTGAAGCCGCCATGTTTTTTTGGCCTGCTCAACCATGCTTTGCCTTGGAACAGGTCGCAATGATTTCTTAATGAAAAAGTTGTTGTTTTCACTTTCCTCACTCATATTATAGAATACCTTTTCATCATAGCTATGAATTTGCTGGGTATATTGCGATGCTCATAAACGCCTGGAGACGCCAGTGTTCGTGGCTTTATTTCATTTGTGCAAATAAATAACCGAGAGCATCTCTTAAACTAAGTATTATTAGAAAATGTAAGCTTCAGATTTGAAAGTATCAGCATTTTCGACTCCCCAAAAAGTGTTGATTTGTCCAATTCGGACATTGAACGGGCGTTTCCGGGTGTAGAGTTGTATCGACAGCAATTGTTAATCACTTGCCAAGTCAGGCATTCCGTTGGAGTGCTTGGGTGCTCAAGCCACTTCCCGAGCTGTGCAGTACAGTTCGTGTCCTGATCGGGATGTGCAGTCAACAGTTACTACAAGGTAGAGGTAAGTATGCAGCACACACGGACATGGTACATCTGGGTAGATTTGGATCTGCATGGACTCTCCGAGGGTGTTTGGTCATTCCATGCCTGTTCCGGGTGTTGTGGTGGCAATATTTTACCCCATATCTTCTGGAGGTTCTTTCAGGTTTTCCTTCATTTTCGTGCGTGTTTCTAAAGCATTTCGTTGTCAGATTTGCTTTGCAAAGGTTATATGTTTCTCTTTGTGATTGTTATTTGATAACACCCGTTTTCTTAGCTGCTCACCAATTTTATGTATTTTCGAAATAACTGAGCCAATTTTTTTCACCCATCACACGCAATAAAGAATATTGTTTGAGAACATCTCCCTAAAATGTCTATAAATGTAACGTTTTTCGGTGAAAGCTACTCAAGGTTTCTGGGTTGTATACAATACGTACTGCAGCCGGTAATCACACCGACTGCAACCTGCCGATTCCCGAAAAATTGCCGATATCGGCCAAGTGTGTGTGTGTGTGTGTGTGTGTGTGTGTGTGTGTGTGTGTGTGTGTGTGTGTGTGTGTGTGTGTGTGTGTGTGTGTGTGTGCACGTATGTGGGAGTTGCTGTTGTTGCCTGCTATCTCCACATGTAGGTCGGGTTCACCAGGAGGTAAAACAGAGACCTAACAGGTCTCACAGTGTGTGTGTGTGTGTGTGTGTGTGTGTGTGTGTGTGTGTGTGTGTGTGTGTGTGTGTGTGTGTGTGTGTGTGTGTGTGTGTGTGTGTGTGTGTGTGTGTGTGTGTGTGTGAGATAAATTGTTATCTATATATGTGGGTTTCAGAATGTGGAATGGAGTCCTCCCATGGTGGGCTCAAAGTATCCACCTTAATTTTAGTAAGGGGTCACGATTCATGGACCAAGCTGTGAAGTTTTCTGTTCTCAAAGTTTTGTGCCGAGAGCTCTCTTCAGGATTGTCGCTGAGCCCCGGACAGCTTCCAACTGTATTTCGTTTGTGATAATATCCCCAGTGATGGTTTTTCACTCACCTGTAAAGTACTTCAAGGGAGCTTATGGGATGGCACATCGTCCGTCCGTCCGACCGTCTGTCCACAAATACTTGCAACTTCTTCTCAGAAACTACACATACGATTTCAATGAAATTTGACCACAACTTTCATCACTCATGATGGTGTAAAAACACAAAAACAGGGTCTGAAGGGGTCTGGAGAGGGAGTTTATGGGAGGAGGGGGTTGGGGGAGTAGGGGAATAAGTTTCCTCCCCAAAGAGGTATTTTCTTTCTTCTAAAATGACACACAATTTTTCTGATATATATATATATATATATCTATATATATATATTATATATGCATATACATATATATATATATATATATATATATATATATATATATATTTTTGTATATATATGTTTGTATATATATGTTTGTATATATATATATATATATATATATATATATATATATATATATATGTATATATATGTATATATATATATATATATATATATATATATATATATATATATATATATATATATATATATATATATATATATATATATATATATATGTGTATATATATATATATATATATATATATATATATATATATATATATATATATATATATATATGTATATATATATATATATATATATATATGTATATATATATATATATATATATGTATATATATATGTATATATATATATATATATATATGTATATATATATATATATATATATATATATATATATATATATATATATATATATATATATATATATATATATATATATATAGTCACAGCTTGGTCACAGTTTAGGGTACCTGAGCATTGTGGGGAAAGGGATGCTCCGTTGTGCTGCACCTGACAAAAGCTGTGCAGTTCGGTCCACAACCATACATGTGGTAATCGTGTCTGGTGGAGTCCAAAGAGGCGAGAGATGAGCAGTAGGCAGGACCATATTAGAGGCTTGGTCGAGGTCCTTCGCATCCACCAACTCCGACTTCTCCCTTTCAAAAACCAACCGCGACCTTTTAAATCCAACGACAACCTTCCCTCACATCCAACTCTACTCTGAGGATTGTCCTGTACTTTATAGATCACGGAGTTCGGGGTGGAGCCATGGCCAAGCCGACGTCATTGTCCGTCCCGATTGGACCGGGCCTTCATGTGGTCCGCCTTTCTGGGCGGGGTTTTGGCCAAACACTGGTAAGGACCGCCCACACTGCCCTGTCTGGGTTTGGAAAGGTGAATGGTGGTGCAGCTACTATAACAAACCTCAGGATTCTGCCTCAGAAAACGAGTCTCTGCAAACAGTAGGTAGACGGTGGAAGCGCTTGTCCAGCCTAAAGTGCCCGTCGGGATTTGGTTTCAGGAGACGAGACGAGGGTAGCAAGTGAGATGAAGGTACCATGGATAAAATAAAAGGGGAAAAATGATTTATTAATCCTAACTATAGGCCATCGCAACACACTCCCTCGTCTTCCCACTCGAGTCTAGACAAAATGTAGGGACCTATCTACACGTATATTAATGAAATAACTCACTCGGGACAACTGTATGCTGTATGCGTACGGTTCCGAGAACTGTAACAAAATATATATATATATATATATATATATATATATATATATATATATATATATATATATATATATATATATATATATATATATATACATGAATATGTACTGTATATATATATATATATATATATATATATATATATATATATATATATATATATATATATATATATATGTATGTATATATATATATATATATAAATACACGTACATATATACATATGTATATGAGTACACACATATGTGTATATATATATAAATACACGTACATATATACATATGTATATGAGTACACACATATGTGTATATATATATATATATATATATATATATATATATATATATATATATATATATATATATATATATATATATATATATATATAAAACATGACATACAGTGTTAGGACACTGCTCGATGTCGCTCTCCTCAGCTGGAACACACGTATCATCACTGTTTTTGGGCCTACTCCAGTGCAGCTCCTCATGGGTGGCCCCAGCAGTGAAGCATATGCACCACCAAGTGACATCAGCCCACATGCTCATCACCAGATATCATTGACCAGATATAGATCCCCACCGACCTGCCTTTACCTGTGAATGGAATCACTGCACTCGCCTCTGCCACCAAATACACAATGAGGCTATCTCTCTGCTGCCTCCTGTAATTGTGTCACAGTATTCTTGACTTGCTTAGATGACGCTCCAATCATCTTGAGGTACTTCAGCATAGACTTTGCCACCAAACCCCTACAACCATTTCCACTGGTAGCACATCACACATCCACCCACGGTCATCACACACTTCATACCGACACAACTTTCTTTCATATGCCCATTCCATATTTCCTTCCTCTGGTGCTGTCAGCTCAACGATGATAACCCTTTTTACCACATCAGACCAAATAATTAAATCAGGTATTTGTTGGATGACTGCAATATGAGATGGGAACCTCAGCTCTCTGTCCAAATCTGCATCGACCTGCCAGCCCACACCTGGCTTCAAAATGCATGCTGCCCCCTTGATGTTGCTTAACCTTACTTTCTCATCCTCCTTTATGAACGTGATAATGGTCTTCCCTTTTATGTCTAATTTGTTTGCCTCATCACATAGCCTTTTCGTAACCTCGACAATCACTCGCAAAACCTGGTTATGTTGCCAAGTGTACTGGGCTCGAGATTTCGGGCAACCAGGCAGTACCTGCTACTTACTAGAGTACATACTCGTGCTACTGACTACTAACCTACACACACACACACACACACACACACACACACACACACACACACACACACACACACACACACACACACACACACACACACACACACACACACACGTGCGTGTGTGTGCCCCACCCCAACACACACTTCTGCAAGCTGACTGCCAAGGAAGGTTACTCCATGGTTTTCCTCCTATCTTCAAAAATTGGGGGTCCCGAAGGCTTTGCCCCAATCCCATCATCCCCTGAGCTGGCCTGCAAAGGGCAGTTGCACGGGCGGTACTCCCACGGAGTGGGTTTTCAATTTTCTTTGCTTTTTTTCTTGTGTTTTGCGGAGTGAATGGTGTTACGGTGGCCAGAGTGCAAATCCTGCCACCAACCTCCAACCTCCACTAACACAACGCATATTGGTGCATAAACCCATAACGCATAAGGGAAGGCCTATGTAAAACGAATAATAACAAAATAACTATCTCGGGAACCACTATATGGTGTGTGCCATTGCCGTGGGGAATGACGTTTTTGCAAAACCATCACAATATACACATCATGCATCATTAATCATACATCATACATATACATCAGTCTCAGTGATGTAATATTTCGTGTCCATTCTAATTCTGGGAGGTCGTTGGTTCTACACCCTGGCTGAGTTATACCAAATAATATTACTTGCTGCTTCCTTCCTTGATGCTTCCTTGATGCCATATTTTAAAAAATATGTAATCTGGACTAACAGCAATATATAATGACAAGTCTGGAGACGGCGATGGTTCACGAGCAATGTACACGGTTCGCCTTTTTTTTATTTTTTGACCTTCGAGGGGACGCCACGGGCAAACTGGCGAGACTCGGGAAAAATGTAAAGGATGAAAGTTGTAGTACTCGAAGAGCACTACTTGCACACCAACTTTCATTCGAAACAGTTGAAAACCCTAGGAGCTTGATGCCCAATTTATTGATTTTTTTTGACATTTTCTAAGTTCGTGACCTTGTGGCCTTCACCTTGGGACGAAAATGAAAAATTGAGCTCCGTGGGGCTATGCAGGTGCCATTGGGCTAACCAAATACTGAAACCCCTGCCAGATTCGACAAACCCCCTCAGAGAAGATGTAACTTGAAACCGGCTACCCCCTAAAAACACATGTTTTTGGGGCGTGGCTCCGCCCATAATGGGCGCACCATGCCCATTCTCCGGAAAAACACAACTAGATCTTGATACAAACCTCGCACCCTAATTTTATCAGGATCGGATGAAAACACACGGAGCTATGCTCGGGACAGACAGACAGACAGACAGACAGGCACACACCAATAACGAATATATTGGCCACTTACTGACTCGTGAACCAACAAGCTTTGATTGTCCCAATGGTCTCCTGTTGTATCAATGTTCTTGTAATTAAGGGAACTTGTCTTGTTATATATTGGGTCGTAATTTGCTAAAATCTTTGCAACATCTAATATTAATGATGACATTAAGATGTTTGTAATCATGAATATTCTAATCTGTGGCTGCACTGTTGGTATTTTTCCTCTTTGCCTTTTGTCACTTTGCTCTTCCACAAGCCTCAATTTTGTGGAGGAAAAAGAAAATACAAAACAAAAAAAAATGGTGTTGCATCACAAAGTGTGCCATCCCTCTGATTGATGTTGAGGTGGGTGTCCTGTCTGCCAGCATCGATTGCTCATGGATGCAAACGATCCCACAGTGCCGTTTGTGGAAGAAGAGTCAGCGAGTTATTTCCGGCAGCTCAAGCAAATTCAATTTTCCTGCCCCAACCAACCCCAGTCAAATGTCCGGCCTGGCCATCCTGTTCGTGAAAAATCTTTGGGCTCATCTCACCTGGTCTAAGAGTCACCGAAGCTGTACTAAAACTCGGATGTGATGTTTGATCGATGATGATGAATGTCTTTTCGCATCGTGATGACGTTAAAAGAAAGGAAAACCAATATTATAAGGTCAACTTTTTGCCATACCAACGGAACTATATTTATGGCAAATGATCTCGTGCTTCTTTGAGTCCTTTTGACCTTTCTGCCTGCAATGGTGACATTCAGCATAATGGCGATGAGGATTTCAACTTGTCTGGTTCATTTTCTCTAATCCTGAAGTGACACCACAGCCTTTTACCATCTCATTGGTCAATATCCATCCGTGTCCAAAATCCAAACCTGCTTGCAGCAGCATTTAGGCAGCCTGATTCGTCTCACAATTTATCATTATGGGCATTAGAAAGAAAGCACCACCTGGGAAGCCCCACTCATGTGGCAATCAACGCCGACTCATAATTCTTGTCGATTTTGTCCCAGTAAGAATTGTTCTCCTGCATGACATCAACAGCCTTTCAGCCTCTCGAGCAAGTCAACCGAGTGATGAGATGTTACCTGCCAAACTATCATTGCAACATCACCAAACGGGCCAAAATATTTGAGTAACTGTCAAAATATTAAACAAACTTCACCTGCTCTTCTGCAAGAAGCTTTTTAATAAGCAACAAATTATTCATCGAAGCAATGTTGACACTACTTCTAAACACTATAGCAGTTGCAGAGCTCACTACAAATGATGAAGTCGATCTGTTCGTCTATGAAAGGAGGCATGAGTATATCCATATTGATCTTTTAAAGTGCTTTATTGGATGACGTGATGTATTGAGGTTGACATCATTTATTTGAATGGTCATTTCCAACGTGATTTCCATTGTACGTTGTGAATATTGCTGCAAGTTTAATCCCTGCGGACAAATGTAAAATGGCTGTACGGGAGGTGGAAGCCCTTGGTCCGCATCTGTGAAATTTTCCTGCCCCCTGAAAATTGCAAGAATAATATTTTTTTTTTTATAAAAGAGTTGGTGATGAAAGCGCAGTCGAGGTATTGAATTTGTTACCCCACATCCACTTTTTAAATGTAGAAGTTTTGGCTCTTGGAGGAACTAAATGATGGAAGAGAGAAACTGCTTTCAGAAATCATAGTGGATAAAAGGGAAACAATCAGACGAAATTCCTGGAAATAACACAAATCTGGAGTTGAATGGCAGCAGAGGAATAGGGGATACAAGATGACCCATGAACTCGTTGGGTTCCCGTTGTGACAGCAGTTGATTAAAAAAAAAAAAAGACACGAAATTTCAATATTATTTAGTGGTCAAACTTTAACTTGAAGAAAATTTGAGCATTTACCTCAGGAGTCAACGTTCAACGAAGTACGCATCTAAACAATCTTATTTATTAATGAACATGGAAGTATTAGATCAAAATGGCGATGTTTATTTTATGCTTAAAAATAAATCGTTCTTTGTCTATATTAAATGTTTGAGATTTTAAAATAAATAATTTCAAGAAAAAAAAGATAGCTCCAGTGAACAAGACCGCTGAGGTTGTTTGCATTGATCAATTTTTCCCGAAGAGTACTTCACTGAATCAGGAATTGATTTTTTAATAATTTTTTTTCGTTGCCAGATTTGAACGAAACTTGATACTGCACACCGCAGGAGAATGGTGAGTAAGGTGGGCTGAAAATTATTGCGTTATCGTGCACTGTTTCAGCTCTATTTCGGGAACATACATACATACATATATACATACATACATACAAGATGAGAGTTTTAGTAATTTACTAGACGGCCCGTGAACACGTTGGGTTCCCGTTGTGACTGCGGTTGATGAAAAAACATAATTTCAAGAAAAAATACAAAAGACAGCGACAGTGAACTATACCGCTGAGGTTGTTTGCATTGATCAAATAATCCCGAAGAGTACTTGACTGAATCGGGAATTGATTTTTAAATAATTTTTTTCGTTTCCCGATTTGAACGAAACTTGATACTGCACACCGCAGGAGAATGATGAGTAAGGTGGCCCTAAAATTTTTCTGCTATTGTGTACCGTATTGGCTGTATTTTGGGAACATACATACAAGATGAGAGTTTTAAATATATATAAACATATATGAATGGGTGGTCAGCATGAGTAGAAGAGATCAGAGGTGTGTATTACAGAAAGCGTAAAGCACGAGGTGGAGATGGATGGCACGCTTGAAGTATTGAAGGGAATAGCATGAGGCAACGGACACAGGGAGTCGGTTCCACAGAGAAGTGGATGGGAGAATGAGAAAATGGAAGTGAGCATTTGCTTATACTTGGGAAGGGAAACTCGTAGTGGGTTTTCTGGACGAACACATGTGACCTCTGATGGGAGTGTGTGGCTGTGTGTGGATGGAGGGAAAAGAGGTTAGTTGGAGTGTGGCCAAAAGTGGAGTGATGAAAACTAAGAGCCCACCAATGCTGGGCAAGAACAGACCCTTCAGTTCAGCCTTCTGCCAGGAGAAATCCCTGCACTTGAGGTGCAAGATGTGAAGAAGCTGTAACAGTCCAGAGTGGGGAGCCATATTACATTGTTGTCCAGATGAAGGCCTTTTACACTGTGATGAGCTTGGCACGGCTCAGAATGGCCTTTGCTCTGCAGATAATACAAAGCAGTTGGCTCGTCTTCCAGGTCAGTTTGGATATATGGTTTGCACAAGATAGGCTGAGGCAGATAGTCAGGTCTATGAGCTCCACGGATTGTACATCTTCCGGAGGTTGTGCAGAAAATTAAACTGGAAGGTTCAGCATCGATGCACTGCCCTCTTCTAACGACCTGACCTTAAACCAATTGAAGTATTTTGGGTTGAGCTGTATATAGGAGTTAAGATGAATGGTCAAACAATATACACATTCTCAGTGAAGATGGTTCAGATTAAATGGAATAATATACTGTAAATAGCTACTAAATTGTTGAAGTTACCAGGCAATGCCTCGAGTTTGTGCAGTTGTAATTGCTAACAAAGGGACAATATTTTAATGAAAAAACTTTGATGTAAATTGCTGTTCCACACAGTGTTCTTATTACCCATTCAACTGGACTGTGGAGCTGAATTTTTATGGATATTCCTGTACAATTTTCCTTTTGTGAACCCCCAATGGGAAGATGTGCTGAAATTGAAACGGTGCACCTAAAGTCTTGAAAAGACATTGCATTACCTGCGGCATCCGAAAATGCAGACATACAGCTTTTATTTTCTCAAGATGTCAATATTTTCTTGGACTTATCGTGTTTATGAGGTTGATTGTTGCATGATAACCTCAGCCACCGAAGATGGACGGAGGTTGTGTATTCACCACTGTTTATCAGTTTGTGACCAAAATTTCTCAAAACGTTATGGATGGATTCGGAATAGACATGGTGGACAGGATGGCTGTGTGACTTGGACAGCTTGATTAGATTTTGCTGAAGATCCGGATCCTATAATCACCTCTGCCGCCAAAGGTGGAAGGAGGTTATGTTTTCACCCCTTTCTGTCTGTTAGCGAGTCTGTCTGTCTGTTTGTGTGCAGAATATCTCAAAAAGTTGTGCACGGATTCGAATGAAATTTTGTGGACAGGTTTGGTGTGTGACAAGGACGAACTGATTCGATTTTGGTGAAGATCCAGATCCGGATCCGACGACTTTAATTTGAAAAGTGATTCTTCACCATTGAGAGATAGGGCCCAAAATGATATATATCACGATGTCTCAAAAAGTTGTCGACGGATTCGGACGAAACTTGGTCGACATGTTGGGTGTGTGACCATGACAAATTGATTCGATTTTGGTGAAGATCTGAATGCAGATCCGGATACGAGACTTTTTAATTTTATTTTATAGAGCGATTCTTTACCATTGAGCGATGGGGCCAAAAACAATATATAGCATGGTATTTCAAAAACTTGTATTGGGCTCGAAATGTTCTAGCTGATCAGGCATTGCTTGGTGGAGGTATGTGCTCTACCGAGTGCCCTTCTGGTTTTATTAAGTGATTCTTCACATTTGAGAGATATGGCCAAAAATGATACATGGCATGATATTTTGATGTTCTCAAAAAGTTGTGGATGGTTCATGACAAAAATTGACTGTTTAGTTGAGTCAGTGACAAGAACAAGCCGATTAGAATTTGGTCGAGGTCCGGATGCAGATCCGACCTACAAAACGTTAACCGTTCACCTGGCGGAGGTATGTGCTCTTTCAAGGGCATTTCTTGTTCTCAGATGTTATGATAAGAAACCTAACATTTGTTGATCTTTCTTTCTCAGTTTAAGAAGCTAACCTTTTGGAAGGCAGATATCCTATAGTTTCTTGTCAAAGGTCAGATATTTATTACCTCCGCCAGCGAAGGTGAAGGAGGTTATGTTTTCACCCGTTTCTGTCTGTTTGTTACTTGCAAAAACGAAGATTTTTCAATTATATTGGTCAGTCGATTTTGTTATTTTGTCCGATTGTTTGTTGGGTAGTCGATCTAGTCTACCCTTATCAGTATTTCCGTCGATATGTTGGGTAGTCGATCTAGTCGAAAACAATTTTTTTTTTGAGATTTGTTCTACCCTTATTATCAGTATTTAAAATGGCGATTTCAGTTAATACAATGGCGATTTCGAAGAAACTTGGTTGGTAGGTTCATACCATGACCTAGTTGTGTGCAAATGAGAACCGTTGCTATGGACACCGCCGTTGCCTAGCAACGGGACTTTGAATTTTTTGAAAAATCCTAAAAAATATATTTTTTCGAAAATCAAAAATCGGGCCACGAGCGACTGTGGGCAGTACATTCAGCCATATTGTCAAAAATGTCCAGCCGGATCCTTTGGAAACTGTCGGAGAAGATTGACTTTGAATGAACCTTGGTCGAAAACAACAAAAAAACGAAGTTCGTTATATCTCAGAGAGGATGAGTCAGATATACATGAAACTGGTATGGTAGGTTCAGGGTATGTCCTAGTTATGTGTGAGAAAGAACCGTTGCTATGGACACTTTTGTTGGTTAGTAACGGCTGAAAAACAACTAAATTTGACTTGATCGACTACCCATGTCTGCCTACCGGCTTGTCTGTCTGTTTGTCTAACTGTTTATCGCCTACAGGTCACAATTTTAAACCGATCTTCACGAAACTTCACCACATTGGTAGAGTTTCTCATAAGGAAGAAACCTATTGTTTTTGAAGTCAAAAGGTGAAAAGGTCAACATTGGCCCAAGGTCAATAACTTAAGTGAGATTTCTAAAATCCTCAATTTTCATCTGATTCTCTTGAAATTTGAAGAGGATTTACAGTTAAGGTCACTGAATTCAACAAGCCAATTCTTTTTGAGGTCAACGTCGACCCAAAGCTCAACACAGGCCCAAGGTCAACAACTGAAGTGGTATTTCTAAAATCCTCAATTTTCATCCGATTGACTTGAAATTTGAAGAGGATGTATATTTCAGATCACTGAATTCAACCAGCCAATTATTTATGAGGTCAACATTGACCAAAAAGTCAACATAGGCCCAAGGTCAACAACTAAGCTGTTATTTCTAAAATCCTCAATTTTCATCCGATTGACATGAAATTTAAAGAAGATTTATATTTCAGGTCACTGAATTTAACCAGCCAATTATTGTTGATGTCAACATGGACAAAAAAGGTCAGCATAGGCCAAAGGTCAACAACTAAGGCAGTATTTCTAAAATCCTCAATTTTCATCCGATTGACTTAAAATTTGAAGAGGAGTTGTATATTTGGTAATTGAATTCAACCACCATTTATTTTTGAGGTCAAAGTTTTTTTGGGAATTTTGCAAGTGTCGTGCTCTGCATGACGTCTTATTCTTGTTTGTCTGTTTCTTTGTGTGCAGGATATCTCAAAAAGTTGTGCACGGATTCAGACGATACTTGGTGGACAGGTTGGGTGTGCGGTAAGGACGAATTCATTCAATTTTGGTGAAGATCCGAATCCAGATCTGCATACGAGAATTATTCAATTTTTAAAGTGGTTCTTCACCATTAAGAGATTGGGCCAAAATGATATATGGAATATTTCAAAAATGTATTGGGCCCGATATGTTCTCGTGGATGAGGCGTTGCGTGGCAGAGTTATGCACTTTACCAAGTGTCCTAGTTATTTTTGTAATTGTCATTTAAAGATGTTTGTGTGTGTACATGCATGTGGGCGTGTTACCCTTCATGTCTGTAGAAGGCCATTCACATGAATCATTTGATTTGATGGACCATACTCTAAGCATTTCGTTGGTGCAGCCAAAGCAGTTTCTTGGCAAGGGTTATAATGGGTGGTTTGCCATTGCCTTCCCAGCATTAGTCCATGCTCCATCCTTTCAAATGCTGAGCGTCAAGCAACGAAGCACCATGTACCATTTGGTATAACTCAGCCGGTGATCGAACCACCGACATCCCAGACTCAGAGTGGACACTCCAACCATCACACCACCAGGTATGGTGAAACATGTGAACTACTTGGTAAATTATTTGCCAGTGCAGAAACTGCTACCTGTTCCTGAATTACTTTACATTTACTTGTATTTATACATGCCATAAATGGTGTAGTTCATCTTAATTGGATATTCGGCAAAATATTTAAACAGCCCAATAATTATAAATATTGGGTACAAGATTATCTACAAACTACGTCAAACACTTTAAAAGAAAACAAATAAAAGAGTTGGCCTCGATTAATATCGGAAAAAAGTATTGTGCTTTGTTGGCTTGCCTTTGCGTTCAATAAGGTGACAAATTTGGGTTATTCATCACAGTGGTAAGAAACACTACTATAACTGGATCAGCATTGCCACCACCTTGTGACTGGTTCATCATGGTCAGTGGTAGTTTATGGTCTCCTCAAAGGCATCACTTGACTTTTAAAAATCTAAAAGTGGTGCTGTTCAAATTCTCAATCTCAGCATTATCATCCACCCAAGTCCGATGGCACAAACAAATTGTTTCTTCTGTTGCAAACCTGCAGTGTCCCAATTTAGGCCTTCGAAAAAAAAAACCTTATGAGTCTCAGGAAGGAAATATACAGTACATGTGTCGTCAATACTCCCTGGTATATAAAAGGGAGTCATATCGAAATACCTTCGCACTGCCATCTTACTTGAAAGCTGTTAGGGGACCAGATCCTCATTACTAAAGTGGACGGGGCTTGGACGAAATCGCGTATCCATTAATTGGCTAATGTTGGCCCATAAGATTGACCTTCGGTTGTTGACTGATGTTGGCTTTGCTGGGAAACCATGCATCCCTTTAGCTTCGTTTAGTATTCATCCTTTATATGACATTTCAATTGCTCAAGAACTTCATGTGATTCTCCTATTGGTCGTACTTTGTTTCCTGGGTTATTCTTCACACGAAGTGTCTTTTCTTCACTGATCAGTTTGAGAGGCCAAGGAATGTGTTTTTCAACATTTTTTTTTCCACCTGGTCGATCCATTACGCCAAGGCACTTTGTGATCCAGCCACCATGAGCCACCCTGACATGAAAATAATTATTGCTTTCAGCTCTGCCTATTGTGTTATATGTATGTATGTATGTATGTATGTATATATTATAGTTTTATATAATGTCGTGGCTCGTGGAGGAGCTAGAGCGTAGAACAGATCAGGATGCAGCAGAACAAAAGGAACAGCAAAAAGAGAGAGGAGAAATGCTAACAGCAAGGATGGGGGACAAAATAGAGAGACATGTAGAAGTAAGGGATTTGGGGGAATAATGAGTGCTACGGAAAGATACAGGGGGTTAACAAGATAAATACAGGGTGTTCCAAAAAGACCCGGACAACATTGGTTGTTAATATATTTGGAACCACAAATGATACAATGATACGCTTTGGTTTACACGATGCAGAAACTCATGCAGTGTCACACAGTTTTGTGCACACCATCAATACTCTTCATTGTGAGCTGCATTTCTCATACGCAGGACATCGAGGTGGTGCAAGAGTTCTTGCCATGTTTGGCACAACATGTTTGCATCCACCATTGCGCATGCAGCTGTGATCCGAGAATGAAGAACCTGCAGGTTTGAATTGTTGGTGTTGTCGATAACATCTTTGACAAACCCCGACAGACAAAAAATCAAGGGGGGTTATGTCTGGTGATCATCGGGGCCAGGCAGTTGGTCCGTCTCGGCCATTCCAGCTACCTGGAAATTTTTCATTCAGGACGGCTCAAACGACTAAGACCTGATTAGGGGGAGTGCCGTCCTGTTGAAAAATGATTTCGGGTTGCAGGTCTTCAATCTGTGTGAAGGTGAATCCTTCCAACATGTTCATATAAATTGTTGAGGTCACTGTGTCCTTCGCAAAGAAAAATGGATCCACCATTCGATAATGTAGAAGGCCACGCCACACATTGACCTTTGGACTGTGGCGTATGTGTTCAATGACCACATGGGGGGTTTCAGAGCCCCAGATCCTCGCATTGTGCCAGATGACCTTCCCCGATACATGATAGGAAGCTTCGTCTGTGAACATGACCTTTTTCAGGTAATCTTCGTCATCCTCTATACGACTGAGCATTTCCAAAGCAAACGCCTTGTGTTTGGATCCATCATTTGATTTGAATTCCTGCAGAATCTGCACCTTATCGGAATAAAGCTTCAGTCTTTTATACAAAATCCTGTGTACAGTGGTGGGTGATAGTCCCAGTTCTCGAGTTACACATCAAATTGATTTTCTGGGACTTTGTTGAAAAGGTTCAAGCACTCATTCAACGTCTGCTGCCCTTGTGCTTGGTCAACTGGTACTTTTCTGTTTGTGACAATTTCTAGTCTCCTTACACCTCTTCTATCACTCTCAGATACCAGTCCGTAATGGCGGATTTCTTCCATTCCTTGTATGGAAATTATGCTGAACTTGCATGTCAGATCTCGTCTCGATGAACCATTTGAAGCACTGAGCTTTCTCCTGTGGAGTCTCCAATTTATTTTACATTAAACCTCCAGATCAGAAAATAAAGAAAACTTTTTGAGTTTCTGCATGATATTAAACAAAGGGTATCATTGCATCATTTGTGGTACTAAATATATTGTTACGTATCTGGGTTCGAGGCTTGCACGAGGGCAAGACCTCCCGAACACCCGGTCCTGAGGCTGCCGGACACAGATAAAGCCAGGTGCCAACAGATTGCAAAGCAACCATGAACGCTGATTGGTACTGCCAATCCTGGCAGGGTTACACTACCTCGCGTGATACCTTACCTGTGGACGGCCATGTCAAATGGGTCTTGCGCCCTCGATGCATACTGCCATGTACTCACCAGCTAATAAGAGCCACATTGGTGGGGTAGAACTTCCCAGATAAACTAACGTGTGGTCTACCCTGGACCAATGGAGGAAAAGACAGAACAGGCTGGGTACATTTATAACATAAGCAACTTATTACAATGTGATAAATAAAAAAGGCTTTAATTACAAGTGCGGCAAAGGAGATGCAAATAATCAATAAGAAGAGAGGACACAGTGCAGAGCTAACCCAATACAACTTCTACAATCTTATCATTACGCTAACATAGCAGGTGCCATACACCCGAGGAAATTAGAAAGAGAGAGAGAGAAAGAAGTAGAGAGAGAGAGAGAGAGAGAGAGAGAGAGAGAGAGAGAGAGAGAGAGAGAAAGAAGTAGAGAGAGAGAGAGAGAGAGAGAGAGAGAGAGAGAGAGAGAGAGAGAGAGAGAGAGAGAGAGAGAGAGTTTTAGGTGTAGGTGACCTCTTTGTACCTGGCATGGCCGACAGACTGGCGCAAATCCAGTCACTTAGCTGGGGGAGGAGGTGGGATGAAAACTGGGGGTGTATATGGTGTATGAGTGAGGAGGTGCAAAATGAAGTGCAAGATAATGCAGAAGAGGAAGAGTGAAGAGGTGCATACCTGCATTTGCTCTTTTAGTTTTCTGTGTGTCTACAGTAGATGAGACAGTGGAACTGGAGAGACAGAAAGTGTAAGAAGACAGCTTGAAGTGGCATGTAAGAAGTGAGAAAATCTGTACGTGTTTAATGAGTCTATTAATTATTGGTCCGGTATCCCACCCACTCAGTGCTCCTCCTTTCCCCTCGTGCCGCTGTCCAAGTATGGACCCTCGTCGCTCAGAAGTAGTTGCCTCGCACCCAGAAGAAGACCCTCCGACTTCTCATGTATGACCACGGCAGGGAGGCTGAATATATGGAGGACTGACCGAGACTGGATTGTAGACTGCCTCGAATGATCCTGTCACAGCTATTTAAGAGCGAGGAGAAGGAGAGGGGTGTGGTGTGTGGGAAAGCTGAGAGGGGGAGAGGTGGTTGGGGGGGGGGGTAATCTGAGAGGGGCTGTGAGAGTGGGAATATGAGAGCGGGCGGAGTGAGGGAATGCTAAGAAGGGGTGAGGAGGAAGATGAGAAGGGGTGGGGTGATAGGGAAAATGTGAGAGTATGGGGTGATTGTGAAAATTAGAGGCAGTGTAAGAGGGAAGATGGGGAAGGCAGGTTGAGGAGGAGGTGGGGTGAGGAGGAAGATGAGGGGTTGGGGGAAGGTGGGGGAGGTGGAAGATGGAAGGGGGCAGAGGTGAGTCAGAGGCTTTGAGTGGGGTGGGGTGATGCGGAATCAGAAATGGGGGACATGAAGTAGAGGGATGCAAAGGAGGAAGACAAGGAGAATGGGAGGGGGTTGGGAGGATGCAGGCATGTCAGAGATGACTTGGGGGAGGATACCAAACTGGAGGGGTTTTGTCACTGTTTGTGGATGTAAAAGTTTACAGACAATTTGGGGAAAGAGTTGGGGGGGGGGGGAGACAATAAATGAAAGAGTTAAACTGATGGTAATTCCATGATAGTTAAGCATGAGTCACATTTGCTCTACGGCTAGGATACGGCGGCCATACCCCCCCCTGAATTGACAGAATCGTGCGGTGGCCGCAGAGTTTCTGAGGTGGCCTCAGGGTGGCCCTACACCGTATGGCTATCTTTTACAGGCCATAGGGGTCTCGCGAATTAAAGTGCGAAGTTATAACTTTTTTCATTTCTTGGTTGGCCGTAGCAATTCGACAAGCCGTAGCCATGACGTAGATGTGTGGGCTTGTGTTATCCGTGCGTTTTCCGTAAGCTCTTATCAATGAAAAATGAATTTTGCCAACCCCCCCAAAAATTACGGCGGCTGCACTATTTCCACGTTCGCCTGAGGGCCCCCTTGCGGTCGTCTTGCGGGCACCTTGAGGCTACCTTGCGTCTGCCTTGAAAATTATATGGCCGCCGCAGCGACGCCCTAAGGTCACCGTGCGACATCAAATCAAAGACCGTACGGCACCCCCACGTTTTCGGTCTCCACAATTTATAAATTTCCCGTGCGGGTACCCAAAAAATAAAAACATATGTGACTGCTACATTGTGTGACCGTGGAAATCCTGCGGCCGCCCTATAATTGCTAGTGGCCATAGATTTTTTAGACCCTACGGCCGCCAAGCCAAATGTGACTGAAGCATTAACCATAATTGTTGTGTTCCTAGAGGCAAATCAGAATCCCAAAAATATGGGAAATATGAGAAATATCCATGGATGAGAGGTGTCATGTTCCAACCATTACCTATTAATACCAGCAAATGGCTGCAGTGGATAAGGAGAGTGGGGTGGCCCGATGACTGGTGGCATTCCCACAACCCGAGGGTGTGCATCCATCACTTTTTTGCACTAGATACGATTGGAAGTGTGACGAAAAGTCCATCTTTGAAGCACCAAAATCAAGAACTATTCCAGTGGAATGATTTCAGTCTTATAGATCTATAACCACCGCACGTTAAACATACTCCTAAAGGCCCAGTCACACCTTGACGTTTTAGCCAGGAATGGCAACGTATAAAAATGCACGTAAAACGTTGGCGTATGCTGAAGTTTTGAGTTTTTTTAAGTTTTGGTCGTATTCATAACGTGTTGGTCGTATGCATAACGTATTAGTAACAGGCACAGAACGTTTCGTTGTGTTAAAGATAACTTATACCAATGAATGCTTAGCCTGTTGTCGGCGTGGCCGACGAACTTATGCCCAACGATAGTTTAACTTAGTCATAGCACGCTGCACGTATCGCCGAAGAACTCGTGGCGTTCTCTGTTAAAAACCTGCCGCACGCAGATTTAAATCATAACCGCATTAAAATTGGAAGTGTCAACATCGCAGTCACACCGTGACGATTTAGCCAGCGTATGCCGACCTATGAAAAATGTGTCTAAAACGCTGGGACACGTCGAATATGGTATGGGTAAGTTGTGTATACATTGGGAGCACAATGAAAAACAATGAAGTACGCTGGCATATTACGTGGTGCGTCTAGTACGTCGTGAAATTTCAAGCATGCTGAAAATTTTACGACGTACTCGACGTATGGCTCACAAGTTCCGCATACGCTGGCATAAGTTCTCGGCACGCTCCACAATCGTTTACACACGTCGGCCACACGTTACTTGTAAGTTACTCATAAGTCGAAACACGTTGAGGTAATGTTTAGCATACCCGAAACTTAATTTTTAACCTACGAGTAACGTGCTTTGAACCTATTAGTAGCGTGCTTTGAACCTATGAGTAGCGTGCTCTGAACCTATGAGTAGCGTGCTCTGAACCTATGAGTAGCGTGCTTTGAACCTATGAGTAGCGTGCTTTGAACCTATGTGTAACGTATCTCAAACGCACATTGGCATATGTAGACGTATTTGTTTGATGTCTTCCGGACGACTACAGAACTTACTGAACGTGTTTCTAACTTACAGCTACCGTATAATGGCGTATTGGCAGCGTTTAGAGGAATTGGTATATCCAAATGGGCTTCACAAGAGGAACCCATCAGTGTTCCAGACTCCATGTTGAGTAGATGTCAGTCACTAGCAGTGGCAGTAGTAGTAGTAGTAGTAGTAGTAGTAGTAGTAGTAGTAGTACTAGTAGTAGTTCGAGAGAATTTAGTGATGTCGATGTTAATAGCAGTAGTAGTAGTAGTTCGAGAGAATTTAGTGTTGTCAATGTTAGGAGTAGTAGTATTAGTAGTAACAGTAGTAGTAGCAGTAGTAGTTCGAGAGAATTTAGTGATGTCGATGTTAGTAGTAGTAGTAGTGTAGTATCCGTAGTAGTAGTTCGAGAGAATTTAGTGATGTCGATGTTGGTAGTAGTAGTAGTAGTAGTAGTAGTAGTAGTAGTAGTAGTTCCAGAGAATTTAGTGATGTCCATGTTATTAGTAGTAGTAGTAGTAGTAGTTGGAGAGAATTTACTGATGTCGATGTTGGTGGTAGTAGTAGTAGTAGTAGTAGTAGTAGTAGTAGTAGTAGTAGTAGTAGTAGTAGTACTTTCAAGTAACGTGTTGCAAAGTGTGAACAACGTTCGTGTAGCGTGCTTACAAAACGTTACTCATAGGTTAGAAATAAGTTTCGGGTACGCTAAACATTACCTCGACGTGTTTCGACTTATGAGTAACTTACAAGTAACGTGTTTCAACGTGTGTCAACGATCGCATAACGTGCCTACGACTTATGGCCAGCGTAGCGGAACGGAACGTGTGAGTCATATGCCGGCATACGTCGTAAAATTTCAAGCATGAAAAAATTCGAGGAAAACCTAAAAGTTCAACGTTTAAAGCCAGCGTACTACGCAGTGTTTTTCAGCGTGCTCTCAATGTTATCAAAACTTACCCATAACGTATTCGACGTGTACCGGCGTTTTAGACAAATTTTCCAAAAATCGGCATAAGCTGGCTAAAATGTCAAGGTGTGACTGGGCCTTAACAAACTTCAAAACCAGCAGAGAAATAGCACAACTATCTAGTCAAGTTCCTGAAGAACGAGTGAACTTTCCTCATGCTTCGGTGCTCGCTAACTCAATCAATGCCAATGGTAGATCACTTTCATGCTACACCGATGGTGACAGGGAGGGATCTCCGTTGTATTTCCATGACTTGCAAGGGGTTGAAGAAAAAGTTGATTTGGAGCAACCCAAAAATCCGCAGTTACAAGTTACTTAGAAAATTACCCACAATATTATTTGTATCATTGTATGTGGTAACTTTCCCTTCCAAAATTAATATAGGCTTAATGTACTTTTGTATATTTTTTTATGGCTGGAGATTGGAGAGGGGGGGGGGCGGTAGTGGGGAGGGGATCAAGTCAAGATTTATTTTTTAATTTACAAGAGCTGATGTGGTGAAGTTTTTGTTTTCCTTCTGCTTTTTACCCCTCAGCCCGAATTGGCTAAGGGGTATTGTCGTCATAGGTGTTGTCCGGGCATCCGTCTGTCAACTTTTGGTTTCCGTCAATTTCGAGGAGAACGCCTTGTCCGATTAAATCCATTTTTGCAGGATATGTTGGGGTTGAGTAGAGGAAGGTTCCTTTCGAAAATGGGTGTGCTGCGATTTTCAATGTGGCCTCCATCTTGAAATTGGTTTGTGTCAAGGGGCTGAGGGGTTACGCCCGCTTTGCGGTGCTATTTTTCTTTATTTTGAGCAGTTCTAAGCTGTATTATTTATCACTCCATCCAGGGGGGGGGGGGGCTGCACTATATAACTAAAGCACAATTCACACAATGCATTTGATGCATATACGCGTTTGGTGAGACATCACAGCTACCAAAATCAATGATAAATCATGGTATTGAAGTAAGATCTCAGACGAATTCGCACAATACATTCGATAAGTGTCAAGCCTACATCGCAATCATTACCTCGTATGTATGTCATCGTATTCCCCGATTGCCATTGTTCCGAAGGGTTTCTGCGCATGTGTCGCAATGTATTATGTGGGGATCGCCTTATTTTGAAAGTCCTGTATTGTCGAAAGACAAACTTTCCTGATCGACGGTACTCGTATATTTAAAGTTTCAGATCAGGTCAGGTATGGGAGCATATGCCAGAACAGCGCATCGCTGCGTCCACTTTCCGCCGGTACTCCAGGGGCCTCCGTCTGGCCATCCCCCAGGCAGATGCCAGGCCCATCCCCATCTCCTTGAGAGGATGGTCAACCTGCTGCAACCACGAGGCACGTGGTCGGCCCACTGGCCTCCTCCACTCATGAGACTCCCTCGCTGAGAGAATCTGGTGAGCAGGATCAGCGTCAGGAAAACGAGCCACATGTCCATACAGCCGCAACTGATGCTCACGGACTATGCAGGTAACAAATCTCATCCGAGTCTCTCTCAGCAACCGCTCGTTGGACACAAAATCCGACCAGCGATAGCCAAGGATTCTCCGAAGAGACCTGGTACCAAAGGAATTAAGTCTCCGTCTCAGATCCTTGGTCAGAGTCCAAGTCTCGCACCAATAGAGCAAGACTGGAAGCACGGAGGACCTGAAGACTCGGACTTTCGTCCTCCCGCACAGGTACCGGCAGCGCCACACCCCATGATCCAGTGAATCCATGACTCCCAAGGCCCGACCCAGACGTCTATTGACCTCTGACTCGCAGCCAGCAGAGACATGAATATCACTGCCAAGGTAAGTGAATCTCTCCACGACCTCAACATCCTCACCACAAACAGACACAGACAGGACAGCAGCATCCAAGATGTCACCGAAAGCCTGGATCTTAGTTTTGACCCAAGAAACCCGTAATCCCAGCAGCTCCAACTCCTCATTCAGCACCTCGAGGGCCCCAAAAAGGATATCTAAAGTCTCCGCAAAGATGACTGCATCATCTGCAAAATCAAGGTCCGAGATCTTGACATTCCCAAACGATGCACCGCAACTTGATCTCTCCGACATCCTCCCTAAAATCCAGTCCATACAAGTGCTGAAAAGTGTGGGGGCCAGTACACATCCCTGACGAACTCCAGTAACAACTGGAAATAAGTCAGAGATGGTACCACCACACTTCACAGCACTATCTGTACCAGAGTAGAGTTCAGACATCAGATCGATCAGTTTTGGTGGCACCCCACGAAGACCAAGAATCCTCCAGAGGACATCACGATTCACTGAATCGAACGCTTTACAGAGATCAACATAGGCTGCAAGCAGCCCCTGCCGAAACTCTCGTCTGCGTTCGGTGAGGACACGAAGTGCAAGGATACGGTCAATCGTTGACCTCTTTGGTGTAAAGCCTGACTGCTCTGGACGCTGGTGCTCAAGCAGATGGTGGCGAACCCTATCGAGAATTATCCGAGCAAAGACCTTGCCCGGCACTGAGAGCAGCGTCACCCCTCGGTAGTTGTTGCAGTCTTGGCGATCACCCTTCCCTTTCCAGAGAGGGACAACAAGGCCCCTCTTCCAGTCAGTTGGGATGATGCCTGTGTTCCAGGCAGAGCACAGAACTGCATGCAATGACACAAGTGCAGCATTTCCACCAGCCTTGAGAAGTTCAGCATGGATGCCACAGATCCCTGGAGCTTTGCCCCGTTTCAACTGGTTCACCGCAGCCCGTGTTTCCACAAGCGAAGGTGGACCACAGTTGATTTGAGGGTCAGCAACAGTCAGTTTGTAGTCAGGTCAGGTCAGGTTCGATCTGTGACCTGCTACAGGTACCATGTAAACCTGTACTAACCTGTTCCATGGTCGGGTTGTCGGTGACTAAATCGTCTCCCCAACCAGGTTTTCTGGTGAGGAGGGTGTTTGGATATGGACACCCAGCAGCTTTAAAGTTTATTTTCATCGATTGCGTCAATAAACTGTTTTTAAAGCATAACCTGAAATTACACTCTTCCTATCTGAGGATTATTATAATGGAGTGACCTATGTATCTTTCACTTGAGAAGTTATTTATTCAATCACACCCTCTAGAACCATCTAGAATCTAGAACCTGGTCCGATATTCCTGATGATATCCTTTTAAATAATTTCATAATAATATTCGTGAAAATAGGCCTGCAGGTACCCCCAGATACTTTACGGCTGTACCTTTAAAGCCGGTGGTTAGCTTTAGATCAAAAAGCTTGTGCCTGTAAAGATCACTTATATTATTCACCATAACCAAAAAATTCAAAACAGCAAATAAATCCACAAGAGGAACAGAAGCATCATAAACCAGCAACCTCTTCCACACAAGGTCTCCACAATTGTCTACATTAAGAGTCGCAAAAGGAGCTGCAGAGGAGTGCGGCACCAATGACCGAAATTCTATATGTTCCCCTCTGGCCAAACTTTGCTTGCCATCTAATGTTGTGAATCACTATCTCGAACTATTTGTATCTATCAACAATTCATAATCTTTCCAGTCTTATATCCAGTTCAATGAATGGTCAGTGTATTTGAGCTCAGGGTATCACAACAAATATTTTGACCATAATGACCGCTTTGCAAGCGTAACCTCAGCATCACTGCAGACCTGACTATTAGTGGCTTTGTAGATTTCAAGCAACACCGGCCATCATTTTCAAACAATCGGGATCAGAAGGATCTGCACTTACACATACAACGTTTCCAAATGGTGAACTAAACACTGTGTAGTTGACTTGAATACACCAGCGGCCATCTACATTTCACTACAAAAAAATTAACCCATAATAACCAGTGAACAAGCATAGACAAGCAACAAACGGATATCATCAATTGTCATAATGTCTTTTTAAGCATTGTCAGTTTCCATAACAGCAACCAGGTGAATAAAGTCATGCTTCAGGCCTAATAAACCCTACTTGAGTATGTTCCTGTGAGGATCCAAGATCGTCGTTTTCAATGGTCAACAAGAAATGACAAAAAAACTGAAATTTCCTTCCATCTACCACTAATTTCCCTTGCTCAAAGGCAGCAATTATACGTGAATAAATTCTCTGATTGGCCATCTTTCTTGTCAAGCGGGTCACGTTGAAATGCCATTGCCAGTTGAAGGATCCGCCCACCCGTCATTCCTTGATTTAATCAAACGCAGAGTTAATTTGTGAGTTGAGATAAATTGGGTTTCTGCTGCACATCCTCACCATTCAAAGTGACATGTAAATTATTGAATGCTGTTCCTGTTTTTGGAGAAACGTTAGCACCTGCATATTTCCTCCATAAATGACGACAAAATGCCAGAATCTGTCTTTCGCTGTAGGTTTGTGTTTATTTATTTATCGAATAATCTGGTTTAATAAAGCGTAAAATATGACGGTGATTCCAGACTAACCAGCTCCGCAATGATTTGCGTACCCTTTGTAAACTTCTGGCACAATTCAAACACACATTCTCTGCATGGAAGACATATCAATAGAAGGTACAGCTCATCTAAAAGTCAAATGGGTTCACATTTTCGTTCAGCAAAAATGTCCTCGCACAGCAAGAGCGCGTGAAACATCGTTCACTGTTGTCTTGGAAATACCCAGAATGATTTGCATTGTTGCGTGCTGCCAAAAGAGTATATGTGAAATTAATTGCACTTTCCTGTTCAGTTGCAGTCTTTGAAAAACAGAACTGCCCACCGCAGAAAGCAGTGTCAAGTAATATTGTATTTTAACAGACTGCAACTGAGAAGGAATGCATCGTTAATCCTGACATCTTTTTTCGTGGGTGCTATTCGGAGATCTTGTTCATCACGCACTTGGCATCCAAATCGGGTGGATATGTGGCTGGCATTTCCTGTTGGTCGGGACCCTTGAGGCAAGTGCTGACGTGCCATAGGGGTCCGAGGTCACCATTCCAGTTAAGAGGTGTTAGTTGAACATATACACTCTTGAGTGGTTTCTGAACTGATGAAGTTATAGTATAACAATGCATTGTGGGCTTGTGTGTATGCCTTTGTTTGACCATGTGCTTTGGCATTTGGGCTGAATTGCATGTGTGTATTAGTTTGACAAGCTTTGTTGGATTGTGTATTTTACCCATATGGCCAAAATGCTCGTCCTTGACTTTGTTATAATGTTTGACTTTTTACCTTTTTTTTCATATAAGAAGATGAGTGGTAAGATTCCCCACTTAACTGACAAGCAAACAAAATAAATCATTAATGTAATTTCATATAAAAGGCTCCTCTGAGCAGCGGTCCCCTAACTGAAAGGGTCAACACGAAGAAAGAGTGGAGCTCCTATGCCAGTTGGAGCTTCTCTTTTCTTCTTCTGCTTCGGTGATTGTCAGGGTGAATTTAATATAGACTTGGTCAGATTACCCAGGACCATTTGACACCAGCACGTAAAGGAATAATTTAAGACATAATTGCAGGATATGTGGGCACAGGCAGGTCGTGTTTTCACCTGGACCAAGTTGACTGGTACATGTTGAAGCAGAATTACCGGGCGTAGTGGCGTGTGCCTGTAATCCGGCGACTCGGAGGCTTGGGTTGGAGGATCGCTTGAGGACGGGATCTCTGCGCTGGGCCGTGCTATGAGAGGGTGTAGGGCATTCTGGAATCATGGCGAAACCCAATCCTTATCCCTGTGTCGTGAGAGGCGACCAGGGTTGCGTCAGGAAGGGCATCCGGCGTAAAACCTATGCCAAATCAGTATGCGGATCATAACGGATGATCCGCTGTGGGGACCCCTAACGGGAGCAGCCGAAAGACGAACAACAACATGTTGAAGCAGAATTGATTACTTCCTTTTGCTTCACAATTTTGGGGCCTTGGATCTGGTACTTCTTGCTGTGGCCAGTTCTGATCACTGTCGCTTGTCCTTGGAATCAGAATTGGAGAGACAGCACGCTCTGCACAATGGACTCTGGAACCCTAACTGTGGCCCTTTGCAGGATGGCAGTTTCATGCAGTCCTATGCTCAGAAGTATAGGCATTGGCAGACAGTTATATGTGCCTCTTCTCTTTCTCAGTAGCCTGGTGTGAGGAGGTGAAAAGTATGAATGCAGTGTTCCTTCATGTGGCCAGGAACACAGGAACGCAGGAAGGTGTGTGTGTGTGTTTGAAGTGCATGCAGATTTACCTCCAGTGCTTGCTGAAGAAGCTCAGTGTCATGATACATGCGCTTGAAAAACTCTTGCCAGGTGAAGGGGAGGATCTTTCACCTCGTCAAAACCAACACAAGGACTTCCTTCATAGCAGTTTAAATGTTGAATGAAAACGAAATATGTAACAGATTATTTTTCCAATGATGTGCCAGAAAAAAAATGTTGTTGTCTAAAGTTGCAGATGAGGGAAGCTTTGTTATTTCTGAATAGTACCGAAACACAAAAGCATTTAGTTGCTGCTTCCTTACTGCTCAAGACTGAAAAAAGAGAGAGAGAGAGAGAGAGAGAGAGAGAGAGAGAGAGAGAGAGAGAGAGAGAGAGAGAGAGAGAGAGAGAGAGAGAGAGAGAGAGAGAGAGAGAGAGAGAGAGAGCATCTCCACCACCAAAGGTGGGCAGAGGTGGTGTCCCCCCCTCCCCCCCCCCTCGTCTGTCTGTCTGTCTCTGTCTATCGGTGAGTAATATATCTCAAAAAGTTATCAATCGATTCAGATTAAAATTGATGGACAGGTTGGGCTTGTGCCAAGGATGAATTGATTAGATCTTGGTGAAGATTTGGATCCAGATGAGGATCCTAGACTCTTTAAAATGATTCTTCACCATTCTTCACCACCAAAAACGATATTTACCATGACATCTCCAAAAAATTGTGGACGGATTATTACAAAACTTGGTGGATGAGTTGGGAAGGTGACAAGAACCAGTCGATTGGATTTTGGGAAAGGTCCGGATGCAGATCTGGCCTACTGTGGGATACAAAACTTAAACTGTTCATTCTGACAGAGGTGTGTGCTCTCCCGAGTGCTGTTCCAGTTGGTCAATAGATGGTAGAATACAGAGAGTTCACAGACCTGCCTGCAATGTGAGAGCAACGAACCTTTAGCTTTAGTCTTATCATGGGAGATTCCAATAATTTTGAGAGCTTTAGATTCCATAGAATGCAGGAGATGGACACGACGTTGGACCCCAGCCCATAGTGAAGAGCAGTACTCCATGGATCTATGGACAAAGGCCTTGAAAACTGTGAGTTGCTCAAATTTTCCAAGGAAAGACTTGAATCATGGGAGGATTATTTGGAGTATCTCACTTTGAGAGCATTTTGAATGGCCCTCATCTTTTATATTATTATGTATACGAGACTGACGGGGATTTTTTTAACTTTTCAAAATGCAAATGTACTTGAAGTTGATGATACTTGTGTTACGTGTTGTAATCGTTGGAATGATACATAGCTATTTCAGGACACATCTTTTGACCTATGCATCATTCGATAATTTGTACAAACGTATTGCTCTGCAGATGTTATTTGAGTGGTCCAAGATATTACAATCACAAGGTAACAAGTCTGGACTCTGTGGGGGGTGATTTAGAACTTCACACCCCATTTCCCCAAGAGTAGTAGTGGTTACATTTGCTCTTTGATAGCGAGCATTATCTTGAAATAAAATCACACCCACGAAGCAGCATACCAGGTAGTCGTCTTCGTATTGCTCGCCTCACCTCATCGCGCAACAAATCATAGCGCAATAACCTCACAAGGTTAACGAGGATGTCGTGACCTCGTGTTCACTAATGTCGTGACCTCATGTTCACGAGGACAAAAATGTCGTGACCTCGTGTTCACTACCTGTGGAGTTTAGGCCATTTGGGCAATCATTCTTGTTCCTTTATCCATGCCCCATTAACTTAATCTGTCACTTTCCTTGCATTATATGTCCTAACCCCCATTGTTCCCATTGTTACAATTCATTTAATCTCAATTAGCACCGACACCTTTCTAATCAACTTACAGATTTCATGCAACTGCATCATCATTTTCAGGGAAGATTACCCACTACATTATATTTCCTGGCGTTTATATTTTGCCGAACTTCGAATGTAAGGACCTCAACATCATGAATAAACGTTTTGATTCAAATAAAGCAAGCTGAAGTCAGGTATAGCTATAGATGAACAGACATGCTATTTCAGAAAATGGCTGCAAAAGAGAAACGAAAGGAGATTTGAATGTTTCTGAATTACTGTAAATGTAATGTACAAAGTTCTGCAAATGAAAACCTTGCAGAAATCAAATCAAGAAGCAATTCAATCCTATACCTTGACCAGAAAACTGCAAAGTTTTCAGGCTTTTGAACAAAAGAATTAAATTGTCCCAATTTTTTTTCGACTCACAGTAATTTGGGCTTGACAATTATTTTACATTCAGCAGTTGTATTATCAGTCCAGGCCCATTTTTCATGCACAACAATGAGTGAAAGAAAAACGAAAGAGTTTAAACGTGTTCAAGGCCTGTATGTCTCTGTTAAAAAAGTACGCTCAAGTACGGGATGAAAGAAGCATGCGGTCTGAGCTCTCATGCCTGCAGAGCGGAGATTGAAAATGCAGAGCGGAGTACAATGGTTGAGCAATTTTAACAACAATTTTGATTCAAAAATACTTTTTCAATTTACCTCTTCTTCGGCATCATTGACTGATGAGGGGAATTCAACAAACTGCCTCATATATTAACATCCTACAGGCCTCGGCTGTTGGGAGCTGGCAAGATACCCTCAAAGTACGTGGAATGCCTTTGAGCTGTCAAGCCTAGGTTTGAATCTCGACCCAGCTTTAAACTCCAACCCGGATGTTTCACGAGGCATCAATGTGGGTGCTATTCGTCGGATGAAGGCAAAGCTGAAGGTCGTTGGTCAGCAACGGTCGTTGGTGGATGTTAAATATCTCACCGTGTCTTTCAGTGAAATGTTATCACTGGCACCTTGAAAAAAATTCCAATTTCCTGCCACATTCAGTCAAATATCAGACCTGTCCACCTGGTTCGAGAATCTAGAAAGACTTGCACCCAGAACTGTTCCTTCCTGCCAACACCACAAGTTGAGAATAATTGAGTCTATTTAAAAAAGCAGAATACAAGGCACTGTTCTTGAGTCCTGCACTTTGGCCGCCAAATCTGAATGTGCCCGATTCTGTAAGGACTCTGAAGCTGAAAAGATTAGTCAAGTCTAGGAAGTCCTATACCTGATTTGGGACTGAGTATGACAGGTTAGATCAGTTGGTGTTGAGCAATCCAGGGAACTCTCTGCTCCTCTTTATTCCCCAAGAGGAGTTGAATCTGATTAAAATGATTTATTCCGTGGTGGGGTCGCATATGACTAAAATCTCTGGTATGACTAAAAAAATCAGGTAGAGCAGATTGGTAGGGGCAGGTGATTCACCTTGGAGCTGGCTGAACTTGGGATGGGAAGGTAAAAGCCGTTGTGCTGTATCTCTGCATGTGAGTGATCAACATTAAAGATCCAAACAGAATGTCTTAAAAAGAGCAGGACATTGTGTGCTGTGACCTTACAAATTCAATTGCACAAGGCATTAAGATGTTAAGTTAGTAAGTTAAGTTAATGTCAAAAAACAAAAATTCGATTTCTAGATATGCTAGTTGACAAAAATTATTCTTGCACATGAAATCGAGGTGAGGAAATTCACTTGGCAGGTCTCAACTAGTGGTGTGCTTCTGGTGTGTGTCTGCAGGCTGGTCCATCCACCAGGGCAGCTGTGTGTGTCATATCCCTCAACACTGGAATGGCACTCGGTAGAGCACGTACCTCCGCCAGACTGAACAGTTTATATTTTGTATCCCAGTGAGAGGCCGGATCTGGATCCGGACTTGAACCAAAATCGAATCAGCTTGTACTTGTCAGTTGTCACATACCCAACTCATCCATAAAGTTTCATGTAAATCCACCGCAACTTTTTGAGATTTCGTGCTATATATCGTTTTTGGCATCATCTCTCAATGGTGAAGAATCACATATAAATAAAAATTATAAAATTTCATATCTGGATCTGGATCTTCTACAAGATGGAATTGCTTCGTCCTTGCTATACATGCAACCTGTCCACCAAGTTTCGTCCAAATCAGTCCATAACTTTTTGAGATATTGTGTTATACGAGTAATATCAGTTATACAGTGATGACAATGTCGGTGTTTATGATAAGGTGTCTTTATCACACACACACCTTCCTCACCTCGTGGTCCCTCACCTCTCACAGCGGTGATTACAATCTTGTTGATTACTGTGCGGAGTCTTTATCACAGAGTTTCCTCACCTCAGGACTCATCCTGGTGATTTCTACATTGATCGCAGTACTATCCTTGACAATTTTATGTTTCTTTGACTCCCCTGGCACAAAGTGGTCATCCTCGTTCCGTGAGCCAACATGGGTGCTCCCGCTCAGAGGGAGTGCGTGCCGCCTGGTATAAAATGTACTGGAAGTAAGCGTTTAGGAAACAACTACAAACGAAGAATAATTAAATATAATTTCGGACAACTTGGATCACAGATGATTCTTCAAAATGTATTCTTCTCAAAAAAAAAGTGAATTTTTTTTTATCAGTTACTGCATGGACTCAACATTCCGACACAGAGTACATTTTCAACGGCTCTAATTATTCCCACATTTTTGAGGGGTTGCCACGGAGCGTTTCTAGGCCAAGTCTTTGAGGAACCGACAGGCCAGGCCCAACATTCGACCGAATGTGGCAGGAAATTGGCATTTATTCAGGGTTCTGGCGATAACTTGCGTACTCTTCATGATAGACACGATGCGATGTTTTCCGTCTCCCAGCTGAGACTAACAGACGAGACATACGACATGCCTCAACACAATCGGAAAAGGGTAATCGGCAAATGAAGAAGCATGCAATGGGTCCAGTAGTTGTGAGTAGGGGAGGTGATCCATAAAGCCTCCCATCCCCTTTTTTTGAGATTTCATTGTCAGGCCAATTTTTCGAATACAGATCTTGCTGCATGAAAGGTTTACGTCTGAAAAAAGTTTGAATTTCATCTCGTACATTGAAGTTTGAAATTAATACAGGTAATTGCAACGGCTAAGCGTTAAAAACAATTCTGAACTATTCAGATGACGGTGACATTTCACAAGATCTCGAGA
>NC_140971.1:30159329-30161829 GCF_056783735.1 Eptatretus burgeri
TCTTTTTGTTAGCGCCACCGCCTCCAAACCATACAACATAGCTGGTCTCACTACCGTCTTGTATACTTTCCCCTTCACTCTTGCAGCTACCCTTCTGTCACAAATCACTCCTGCAACTCTTCTCCACCCCCTCCATCCTGCCTGCACTCTCTTTTTCACTTCTCTCCCACACTCTCCGTTACTTTGGACAGTTGATCCCAAGTATTTAAACCAATCCACCTTCCCCACCTCAACTCCTTGCAACTGCACCATACCACCACCCTCCCTCTCATTTACGCACATGTACTCCATCTTACTCCTACTGACTAACATTCCCCTTCTCTCCAGTGCGTACATCCACCTCTCAAGGCTCGATTCAGCCTGCTCCCTACTCTCCCTACAGATCATGATGTCATCCGCGAACATCATAGTCCATGGAGACTCCAGTCTGATCTCGTCCGTCAACCTGTCCATCACCATTGCAAACAGGAAAGGGCTCAGAGTCGATCCTTGGTGCAATCCCACTTTAACCTTAAACCGGTCCGTCATTCCTACCGCACACCTCACCGCTGTCACACTGTCCTCATACATATCCTGCACGATCCTCACATACTTCTCCACCACTCCCGACTTCCTCATACAATACCACAACTCCTCTCTTGGCACCCTATCATAAGCTTTCTCTAAATTCACAAACACACAATGTAACTCCTTCTGGCCTTCCCTATACTTCTCCATCAACATTCTCAAAGCAAACATCGCATCAGTGGTGCTCTTTCCTGGCATAAACCCATATTGCTGCTCACAGATCGTCACCTCTCCTCTCAACCTAGCTTCCACTACTCTTTCCCACAACTTCATGGTGTGGCTTAACAACTTTATCCCTCTGTAATTTCCACAGCTCTGTACATCACCCTTATTCTTGAAAATTGGAACCAGTACACTTAATCTCCACTCCTCCGGCATCCTCTCACTTTCCAAGACTTTATTAAACAATCTGGTTAACAACCCCACTGCCATCTCTCCGAAGCACTTCCATGCCTCCACTGGTATACCATCTGGGCCAACCGCCTTTCCACTTTTCATCTTCTTCATAGCAGTCCTCACTTCATCCTTACTGATCCACCCCACTTCCAGATTCACTATCTCCACCTCTTCCAACCTTCTCTCTCTCTCTCTCTCTCTCTCTCTCTCTCTCTCTCTCTCTCTCTCTCTGTCTCTCTGTCTCTCTGTCTCTCTGTCTCTCTGTCTCTCTGTCTCTCTCTCTCTCTCCATTCATCAGCTCCTCAAAGTACTCCATCCACCTTCTCAACACACTCTCCTCGCTCGTCAGCACATTCCCATTTGCGTCCTTTATCACCCTAACCTGCAGCACATCCTTCCCAGCTCGGTCCCTCTGTCTTGCCAATCGGTATAAATCCTTTTCCCCTTCCTTTGTGTCCAACTTCTCATACTGCTCGTCATATGCCTTTTCCTTGGCCTTTGCCACCTCTCTCTTTGCCTTTCGACGCCACTCCTTGTACTCCTGCCTACTTTCTTCATCTCTCTGACTGTCCCACTTCTTTTTCGCCAACCCCTTCTTCCTTATACTTTCCTGTACTTGTCATTCCACCACCAAGTCTCCTTATCTTCCTTCCTCTGTCTGGATTTCACACCCAGTACCTTCCAAGCTCTATCCCTCACCACTTCTGCTGTAGTTGCCCAATCATACCACCCATCTTTACCACCATCCAACACCTGTCTCGCCTCCTCCCTAAATTCCATGGAACAGTCTTCCTCCTTCAGCTTCCACCATCTGGTCCTTGGTCAGCCCTCACTCTCTTCCTCAACCTCACCTCTAAAGTCATCCTACAGACCACCAATCGATGCTGTCGAGCTACACTCTCCCCTGCCACAACCTTACAGTCACTAATCTCTTTCAGGTTGTATCTCCTACTTAAGATGTAATCCACCTGTGTGCACTTTCCTCCACTCTTGTATGTCACCCTGTGTTCCTCCTTCTTCTTGAAATATGTGTTTACCTCTACCATTCCATTCTTTTTGCAAACTCTACCACCATTTGCCCTTCCACATTTCTCTTGTTGAGACCGTACCTCCCCATCACCTCCTCATCCTCTTTATTCCCTTCCCCCAACATGTCCATTGAAATCTGCTCCAATCACCACTCTTTCATCCTTGGATACACTCTCCACCACTTCATCTAACTCACTCCAGAAATCTTCTTTATATTCCATCTCACACCCCATATGTGGGGCATATGCACTGATGACATTCATCATCACCCCTTCAATTTCCAACTTCACACTCATCACTCGGTCAGACACTCTCCTCACCTCCAATACCCTCCTGACATGATCTTCCTTCAGGATTATCCCGACACCATTTCTCCTCCCATCCACACCATGGTAGAACAGTTTGAAACCACCTCCAATGCTCCTGGCCTTACTCCCCATCCACTTGGTCTCTTGTACACACAGTATGTCCACCTTTCTTCTCTCCATCATATCAGCCAACTCTCGCC
>NC_140971.1:30164329-30191829 GCF_056783735.1 Eptatretus burgeri
ATGTTAACCTTGCCATGTGGAGCTAACAATATGATGATGGCTTTCAGCCTCAAATTTTATTCAGGATGCATTACATGAAAAATGCATTACAGCTTACACGAACAACACTTAGGGAAATACAACAAAGCTGTAATGTTTAAGGAGTATTATATAACTATGCTGTATTAAGTTATTAACACCAAGGCAAAGCTCAATTCAGAAATAGGAGTAAGTAGTGAAAAAAAATACAGAATTGTATTTCCGTCAAATGAGGTTTCCTATCTGAATCAATCTCCAAGTCTCGTGTTCTCTGGAGGATGGCAGATGTAGAGCTGGATGGACTGTAATACAAAGATGAGCTGGAGGTGTTGTCATGTCATCATTTTGGTTATTTCTTCATTGACAAGGCCAGCCTGCACACCCTTTTATCCTCGGATGTACAGCCCCTGGGGTTTCTCTAAATGGCTCATGAGGATCAAAGTATTTATCATAGTTAGGATAAGGTTATTTTAGGGTTTACTTCCTCTTATCCAACAGTGAATTTATGATTCCCCCCCCCCCCCGTATAATGCTGCTGAAGTTCCATCACACCTCCACCACACTACATCACATACCAGACCTGCTTTATATATTAAAAAACATTAAATTATTTTCATATCAATCAATTTGATCGTTCCAATGATTGGCATTTGGAAGCAAAAATAATATGTGTTAAAAATCTCTATTTTGCGTTCATAATCTATTGCTTACCTGTGTGTTTATTACCTCCACCACCGAAGGTGGACTGAGGTTATGTTTTCACACCTGTCTGTCTGTCTGTTTGTGTGTGTGTGTTTGCTTATTTGTGTTTGTCTATCTGTGAACAGGATATCTCAAAAAGTTATGGACGGATTTGGACAAAACTTGGTGGACAAGGTGTGTGACAAGGAAGAACTGATTCAGTTTTGGTGAAGATCAGAATCCAAATCCAGATCCAGATGCGAGAATTTCTAAAGTGATTCGATACCACTGAGTGATCGGGCTAAAATCGAAAAATAGCACGATATCGCAAAAGGATATCGACAGATTCAGACGAAACCTGGTGGACAGGTTGGGTGTGTGACAAGGACGAATCGTTTCGATTTTGGTGAAGATCAGAATTCAGATATGAGAATTTTAAAAAATTTCTTTTTAAGTGATTCTTCAACATTGAGAGATGGGACCAAAAATGACATATCACATAATATTTCAAAAAGTTATGGACGAGTTGTGACAAAACAAGGTGGATGAGTTGTTTAGGTAACAAGAACAAGCCGATTCGCTTTTGGTTCAGGTCTGGATCCAGATCCAGCCGATCAGTGGGATACAACAGATAATTTGTTCCATCTGGCAGAGGTATGCACTCTACTGAGTGCTGTTCTAGTTACAACTGCTATCAACTGCTAACGATTGTGTTGAAAACAGTCCATAATGATCTCTCCTTTAAAATGCAGAGCGCTTTCTTCGTGCCTTTGGTGTTAAGTCCTCGACCTGGCCTCGCCTATAAACAGGAACTTTTACACAATGCAATCTTACTCCATCTGCTTAAAAATGGACACTCACTGCCTCCTCAATGCACGTTTTATAATACGACTTACTTTTAGCAAATGTCCTGTTACAAGGGGAATCTAACACATGAGATTACACAAACGGTCCATGCCAAAGTCTGAATACAATGCATACATGAATCCCCCCTTTGAAGTAACGATATTGAAACAATCTCTTCCACCTGTATTCCCTATTTTTGTTCATGTGTAGCAGCCACCCTCGCTTATTTGTTCATCTACTTCTTGCCTTCATACCCTTTGGCAAAGCCTTGCTTCTGCTTATTCCTGGTATGATTAGTGCTTATTTCTCTAATTTGCATATTGCCACCATAGGGTATGATTACACCCTTTGCAAGCAGACTAAATTCTCACCGACATAATCAGCTATCAGACTCTCATATAATGTGTTCATGTTGGTGTTTATATGTATAGGGTGTCCGAGAAATCCCTCCACATGTGTAATTGAAAATAACTTGTCATGTAATGAAACATTGAACAATTATATTGCACTGTTTAAATTTTTTTTTATTGAAGCGTTCCTTCTTTCTTGTACTCACTTTTTAAATATTTGTATATCACCTTATTCCTTCCCTCCAATCTACTCTACTCATTTGACTTTAAAAATACTATCCCTTGTATGTCAGGTGTGAATACACAAATTGTATATTGCAGAAGCGTGTACTTGCAGAATGATACTATTGAAAAGAGAAGGACGCAATGATAATTGAGATTCAGCAGTTTATAATGATGATTACAGAGAACATATTAACTGCATAATCAATCTCCTTGGCTTTCAATCAAACTGCTTGGACTCCTGGGTGCAGAGAACAGTTTAGCATACACATACAAGGAGGGATCAAAGGAAAATTCAAGCAGATGTCATTAAAGAGTGAGCATTGGGAATCGTATCAGGAAATGTTAGTACAAGATGACTAGGAAAAGGTGATGAGTGAGGTGCATCAGGTTAACATGGCTTCACCCATTGTTTTTCACAAGTTATATTGTTTAGAACATGTTTCAAAGCAATTATCGATTCAGGATGTGTGGTCAGACTATTGCGAAAACACTGCACATACATCATGTCAAAAAAAACCAAAACACACTGTAGATCACTTACAAACATTTCACAATGCATAATTACAAGCACGAATTAAGACGTTGTCCGTTTGGCTTTACAGGATGTATCGCTACATTGCCGACTGACAGTTCATCAGATTCAATTATGGAATAAATGTGTGCCACTTTCATCTGCACACTAAATACTGTCAGAGAACATTTTTCATCAGAAAATGTCAAGCGATTCAATGACAAACAAGAAATATATATGAGAAAATAGGCCATGAATGTTTATAATGCGTGTGTGTGTGTGTGTGTGTGTGTGTGTGTGTGTGTGTGTGTGTGTGTGTGTGTGTGTGTGTACTGGATATGTATATCGATACTAATAAAAGGCAATGTGTCAGTGTGTGTGTCAATTAGTGTGTCTCCACCATAATTCCAAAACCATAAAACCTAACAGCCCGAAACTTTGCATGCATACTAGGCAAACGCCAAGGAAGTGTACGAGTGAAAATTGGGTCTTTGGGTTAATTAAAACACCCTTTTTGAAGATAATTAACGGCCTTATTTAATTATACCCTTCATCAGGTGATCCTCAGCCACCTCGCGGTCTGGGGTCTTAATGCGTTTCCTTGGTAACCTCACTGGGGTCTGAAGCCGCCTTGTTTTTTGGCCTGTTCAACCATGCTTTGACTTGGAACAGGCCACAACAATTTCTTCATGAAAAGTTGTTGTTTTCACTTTCCTCACTCATATTATCGAATGTCTGTTCATCTTAGTTACAAATCGCTGGGTATATTGCAGTGCGTATAAACGCCTGAAGACGCCAGCGCTCGTGGCTTTATTTAATTTGCATGCATCAATAACCGAGAGAATCTCTTAAACTAAGCATTATTAGAAAATGTATATTTGTTCCAGATTTGAAAGTATCAGCAGTTCCGACTCCGAAAAAAGTGTTGATTTGTCCAATTTGGACATTGCACGCGTGTTTCCAGGTGCATAGTTGGATCGACGCCAATTGGTAATCACTTTCCAACCCAGGCGTTCCATTGGAGTGCTTGATTGAGTCCTTAAGCCACTTACCGAGTTGTACAGTGCAGGTCGTGTCCCGATCGGGATGTACAGTCGACAGCCACTCCAAGGTAGAGGTACATATACAGCACACATGGGCATGATACATACGGTTAGATTTGGATCTGTACAGACTCTCTGCAGGTGTGTGGACATGCCATTCCTGTTACGGGTGCCATGGTGGCAAAGTTTCATCCCATATCGTATGGAGATTCTTTCAGGTTTTCCTTTGTCTTCCAACTGGATATATTTATTCTGGCATCACCGCTCGATCGCCCTGCAATCAGTCATCGTCGAATTGTCCACCTTTTGTCCCTAATGAGGTGTTAACTAAAGAACTTTCTCATTCCGGTTCGTTAGTTTCACATTTCAAAGAACCCATTTGGATCACGTGATAAGTTAATACACTTCGTGTCCTTCCGATGTCAAGCCTTTATATTATGCTCCTAAAAGACTCTCGAAAGGATTTGAACCTTCTGAATAAACTTAAACACCAATAATTTGACCAGTGTTTTAAAATGGTTTGGTTGTGGATTGCTCGGGCATGTCAAACACCACTGCCTCCAGAAGAATGAGAGTGTTCCTGTATTAGAACATCCACCACTCCCTACAAATGATAACAACACCCCTCCCCCTAACCAACCACCCCCTCCACCTCTCACCAAACACCCCTGCCCCTCTCGCCGACCAACCCCCTGTCCCCACTGTTCACAACCTTCCCCTCATGCCCTCACCCACCTCTTGGGAAACTAATAACGTTCCTTCCTTTACTGAAACCGATGATAACCCTCCCCTCTTGACAATACATATATCCCCCTACTCCCCCCCCCCCACACTCCATGCCCATAGTAGAAAAGCATAGCTCATCTTCACTGGAATCTGACATTCCTCCCATGATGACCGACTCCAAACTTCCTGTTATAGCTGAAACAGCTAATGAAAACCCCTTCCACTGTGATTACAACCATACCCCCTCCCCTCTCTAAAACCGCTCTCCTAACAATCCAGAAACATTTGAAACAGTTCGATCTAAAACGAAAAGGCATCAAAAATAACAGATGGCGACGATCAACCAATTTAAAAACCCTGAGCTGGAAGCTCTCAAACTGTCCCACCAAACCCTCATTTTAATCCCTCTCCTCCTAACCCTGAAAAATCCTTCACCACTCAAAACCGATTTTCAGTCTTAAAAGAAATTACCATTGATGATCCCCTGTCACTAATCACTGAGCCCATAATTATTAGAATGTACCCTAAAGTATTTACAATATATATATATATATATATATATATATATATATATATATATATATATATATATATATATATATATATATATATATATATATATATATATACATATATATACCTCGAATGCAGATGCCTGAAAACCCTCTTTTTAGCCATGTCTCATGTTGCGAACGCTGGCTCCAAGAGAGCGCCGAGTTCTTCTTCTTCTTCTTCTTCTTGTTCTTCTTCTTCTGGTGAAGACAAAACCTTTCTGATGCGACTCTTGGACACATTTGTCCTTGTTTTTTTTGTATCCCTTGTCGAGGCTCATATATGAGCTAACACACACAACACACACAACACACAGCAAGGGGGGCATGAGACAAGATGGGTGGGAGTGGGAAGGACAAAACAGTGTGGAACAGAGACATTAGGAGATCTGTGGAAGAGAGAGAGGGCTGGGGCAGGGAACATGTGGTATACAAGATGGACATTACAGGGAATTTCAGGAACGAAAGCAGGGAATTTGAAGGAGGTGGGTTTGGGGTGGAATAACGGGGGTAGAAAAGATCAAGGATTTGGATGGGGGATGATAAGAGGTGGTGGTGAACAGCTGTTTTGAAGGCCTGGAGGGAAGAATGGGATTGATCAGAGTGAGGGAGTTTATTCCAAAGGTGGGAAAAAAGAGGAATGAAAGGGTGAAGGTGAGCAGTGATTTGTGATTTTGGTAGTTTTACCAGAAAGGGGTTTGGCGGACCCTTGAGTGCCATGCGGAAATATGGTGGGGACAAATCGCAGACAGAGCAGGGGAGGGGGGGGCGAGACCGGAGAGGAGACGGTAGAAGGCACAAAGACCACCGACCTGCCTGCGGTGAGAGAGTGAGAGGCCCAAAGACTCAGCCTCATCGTGGGAGATGCCAATGATCCGAAATGCCTTGGTTTCCACAGCGTGAAGCCGAGAAAAGTGGGAGGCAGGAGCACCAGCCCAGAGGGGAGAGCTGTACTCCATCAGACTGCAGACGAAAGCTTTGTAAGTGGTCAGGAGCTCAGTTGGGCCAAAGAAGGACATGACTGGCTTTGGAGGCCAGGTTGGAAATGTGGCATTCCCAGGAAAGATCATGGCAGATGGTGAAACTCAGAAGCTTGAAAGAAAGAACTTCTTTCAGAGGATTGTCATGAAAGTAGATGGGGTGGGGGGGGGGGGGTTCCAAACGGTACTTTTGGAAAGACAAAGTGAGAGTGTGAGATTTGTCAGGAATGAAAGACATGTTCCACGTGTTGGACCAGTTTGTGATTTTATCCAGATCTGCTGTGAGCGAAGAAGCTGCTGCTTGCCGGTCTGAGGGATGATCGATGGTACGGCAGAGGGTGGAGTCGTCAACAAAGAGATATAGAGGATTTTCCAGAGTCGGAGAGATCATTGATGAAAACCAGAAAAAGAACAGGGCCCAGAACGCTACCTTGAGGAACTCCAGCCTGGACAGGAAGAGGGAATGAAAGAACTCCATTTAGAGCCACACGTTGGCTGCGACAGGAGAGGAAGTCTGTGAGCCATGAGTGGAGATGGCTCTGGATCCCATAGGAAGAGAGTTTGGTGAGCAGGGCAGGGTGCCAGACCGTGTCAAAAGCATGCATGTGTCTCGGGATATGGCTTTGATTTCATGTCTGGCATTGAGGACCTCCATCCATTGTTGGGAGAGCAGAAGCAGCATATCCAGGGTAGAGTGACCTGGTCTGTAACCAAATTGATGATCAGAAACCTTAATGATCTTCCTTTCCTTTTTTTCTCTCTGTCTCTGTCTCTGTCCCTGTCCCTGTCCCTGTCTCTGTCCCTGTCCCTGGCTCTCTGTCTCTCTCTCTGTCTCTCTCGCCCCCTGCTGGCTGTTTGTTCGTTGTATACTGTCATGACCGCTCCTTGCTTCGTGTTGTGAGTACCGCTCCTCTGCTGTGCTGTTTGGTGTTTCCACTTTCCCCATTTTTCGTTTTCCATGTGTTCGTTTTCAACTTGTGGACTTTTCCCGTGTTTTTTTTCCTTCCTGTCTGGAGAAGAGAGATAGAGATAGAGATAGAGATAGAGATAGAGATAGAGATAGAGAGATAGAGAGATAGAGAGATAGAGAGATAGAGAGATAGAGAGATAGAGAGATAGAGAGATAGAGAGATAGAGAGATAGAGAGAGAGAGAGAGAGAGAGAGAGAGAGAGAGAGAGAGAGAGAGAGAGAGAGAGAGAGAGAGAGACAGAGACAGAGACAGAGACAGAGACAGAGAGAGAGAGAGCGCCCACGGTCTCGTGTCGAGAAAATCGTAGGCCGAAGGCCTGTCATGGCCGCCAGGGGAGGTTTTTCTCGTTAACTGTGACCGTGTTCTTTGTTAATTCTCAACTTTAATCGACGATTTATTGGTGTTTGTGAAAACGCCTTATTTCTCTCGATAAAGTTTACCAACTTGTTTTCCTGAGTTTGAATGGCAGGTTTCCGTGTCGAGATGTTCGAGTCACTAACTCGTAAAAACGCTTTTTTGCTTTCCTCCCAGTGAGGTGGAACTTAACGATGTGCTTTCCGCCATTGGTAACATCGTTGGTTACATAATATTCGTGCTGCTTCTCGCATGAATAAGAAGTTTGTGGTGTTTGTGTCGGAGGAACACATGGTCGCCACGGTGGTTGAGCATGGCCTGTTCATCGAACCAAACACTTACCTCTCTGTGTTCGCTTTACAGGCCCCAACAGTTGAAGTTAATAATAATATTCCATCATTTATAAGGAACCAGGACTAGTGTAACCAGTTAAACAAGTTCGGTAAGGTTGTGTCGAGGATCTCAATGGTGCCGATGTGTCATGTTAGCGATAAATTTAACCACGTCATGTCCTTTAAAGGAGTGGTTTATATTGTTGTGGTTGACCAAATTCGCAAACCACCATTCAGGTCCCTTAGGTGAGATATCTCGGTAAGTATATGTGTAGTTAGGCCCAAACCCGTTGTCTAGAGGGAATAAATGTCATTCATGAGGGCTGCGACTCTTCAGGATAGCCGTTTTTCTTTTACTATCTTTATTTTGGACCAACCGCCATTATTACCACCACCAACCACGTCTCAACAGCCATCACAACAACAACCACCAACCACAACGCCGCTTCACCACAACCGCCACGACCTTTACCGTCACAACTCGCCACCATCGCATCACCGTCATCTCGCGCCACTCGTGGGCACCGATGCTGGACTCGTGTAGAGCGCGCACCGAGCAGCGTGTTCAAAAGCATCGCGGACTTTCCGCAGAAAAACGGATCAAAAACGACTCACGCCCACTTTTGTTCCGTCCAATCGGTGAGCGAGGGGCGATTTGGCCCCGCCTCCAGGGCATTGGAGGGCGGTCGCTATATGCAAATTCATGGATCAAAAGCATTCACACCCACTTTTCCTCGGGCCAATGGGGAGCCAGCAAGAGAGGTGAAAGGTCGGAGGCAGAGGGTCAAAGATGAAGGAGCGAGGCCACGGGGGATATAAGGGGCCGCGTTCGTCATCGAGGCAGTTCAGTTCGCAGGAGGAAGAGTTGAGTTGGAAGCGGAGGAAGAGTTCAGTGCAGTTGGGAGTTCGCGGAGTCGGAGTGAAGAGGACGGAGCTGTGGAGAGGCGGCGGCGGCGAAGGCAGACGAGGGGGTGCTCGCGTCGGATTCGGGGAACTGCGGAGAGAAAGGCCGGCGGCGCGACCGACGTCGTGGTGGAGACGCTCGTCGCGGGACCCGCGATTTTGTGAAATCCTCCTTTCCCCGAGCATCAGCAACCCCCTCCTGTTTCCCCCCACGCTGAGATAGTGCGACAAAAGGGGGCCCCCTTCCCACCCCCTACCAGACACTGTCCGCGAGGCCCGCGGAGTTGAGGCACCACCGCCGCTCCGCGTCTCATCATCAGACGGGTAGGCCCGACACGGTCTCGGCCCCAGGCCCGCCTACCCCCTCATCCTGGAGGATGGTTCTCTTTTCTTTTGCTTTGGGAATATGTGTTGTCGGCGCCGTCTGTGAAGTAAAATTGTATAAGTGTTGCCGTGTGCTTGCGTAGTCGGTATTAGATCTGCATTGTTGCATTTGCTTTTTGTCTTCTTCTTTTCTATGTGCTTTTGGTGGAATTGTATATGTGTGCTTTCCGTTCATCGCGAAATAAATGTGCTTATTATTGAACTGTTTTCCCGCTTCGCTTCGTCATTTCTTTCATTGAATCCTCATCTTGCTTCACGTAAAGGGTTGGTCGTGGGTTAAGACGCCCGATAATTAATCGAACCGTCGAGGTCGACGAATAACACCGCTCGGTTATCCCGATAGTACGGAACGGGTCGCTTAAGTGGCCCGTGTCCGAAGTCGACCTGCGGCGAGGTGCGATCGCCCGGTCTACCCTCCGTGTGGGTACTTAGGTAGGTCGAATTTGGCGAGCAACCCTATCCCACGCGTGGGCCGATTGGCTCGATCGCGGTGAGACCGAAAGGTCCACCCGTGACTGGTTCCCGGCGTTAGTCCGAGAGGATTGTCCGTCCGATGGGCGACGTGCTGCGATTCGAGTTACGTGGCCGTTCGCACGCCGGCGGGCGCGAATCCGCGACACTGGTGTCAGGTCGTGCGATATAAACTCATCGCCCTCCTCACGGCACTGGTAACGGAGAACGGGAAAACGGGCTCTCCTGTCTCCGGCGAAATTCACGGGAATCGGTCCAGGGGTGAGAGAAGCGACCCCCGATTCCCTCCAAATTACGAGCGAGCTAAATTAACCCTTTAAGAGAAGCAAGATGGCGTCTCAAGGCGAGCGGGAGCCGGGGGTATTAGAAATGTATATGTGTAGTAATGTAGAATCCATGGTCCAGGATGAAATCCCCGTGCAGGAAATGTTAATAGTACAGGAAAACGAACTCGCCCAACTGAACCCAGAGCCCGAAATGGGTGCGGCAGCGGCCGCGGTGTATGACACCTCCCCTCCCCCTCTCCACCAAAACCCTTCCCCAACCCCTGCCGAAACGGCTCACCCAAGCGCACCCGACATGGCCCAGCTATTCACCATGCTGGCAAAAATGTATGCGGAAACAACAGCGAAGATGAATGCGAACATGAACAAGCAAATGGACGAAGTGAAAACGAGGATGGATGCGAATACACAACAAATAAATGCGGAAATGAAAAACGAAATAAAAGCATGAACGAAAAGATCGATGCGAGTACACAGCAAATGAAGGAAGAAACGAAAAAGCTGCGGGGTGAGATGCAGAACATGGGCCGATGCCTGCAGGCGGGCATGAAGGCCGTGACCAGGGAGATAGGAATGGCGACTCCACGTGTGGAAGCGAACGAGCTGGAAGGGGGTGCAACGGCTGTCGGGCCCGCGGTGGAGGCGGGTGAAAAAATAATTCGGGGGACGTGTTGGGCGAGGGTCGTGACAATGACCGAAAGGGAAAAATTAAATGGCGAGACCAAAACGTGTGAGACGAGACGCGAGGTGACGACAACGGAAATAATAGTTGAGACAAGGGAGGTAAAGGGTGAAGAGGTGACTGAGTTGGCAGAGACACGGGAGATGGGAATGATAGAGGGAAGACTGCACGATGAAGACGGGGTAAGTGACGCACACACACACACGGAGGTAGTGGAGGACAATGGGGGTGAGCTGGTGGACTGGGTGGAGGCCCGGTGCGAGCAGCTGGATGGCCTCCTCCAGGAACGAGGGGAGGGAGTATGCCCCCTTGAGGCGAGTCACGACCAGGTGAGTTCGGTCGTGCTTTGCGAGGTTGAGGGGACGAGTGCTGTGGACGGGTGCTTGGAGAGCTTGGGGGGTATGGAGGCCCCGGAGACCTTTGTGGGGACACAAATCCCCAGTGTGGTTGTCCCTGTGTGTGTGGTGCAAGGTGTGAGTGCGTCCCCGTGTGTAAGCGACCCCGTGTGTGAGTGGTGTGGTGGCGATGGTGCCGGAGTACGTGCTTCCCAGCACGCCGTGTGTGGATGAGGCACCGTGTGTGGAAGAGGCCGTGTGTGTGGATGAAACGGCCAGTGTGGATGAGGAACCGCGGTTGAGTGCCCCCGCGTGTGTGAGTGAGGCACGGTGTATGAGTGAGGCACCGCGGGTGAGTGCCCCCGCGTGCGTGAGTGAACGGCCGTGTGCAAGGTCGTTGTGTGCAAGGGAGACCGTGTGTGTGAGAGAGCGGTATGTGAGGGAGATGTCGGTTGGCATGCGGGAGCATTTGTGAAATCCTCCTTTCCCCGAGCATCAGCAACCCCCTCCTGTTTCCCCCCCGCGCTGAGATAGTGCGACAAAAGGGGGCCCCCTTCCCACCCCCTACCAGACACTGTCCGCGAGGCCCGCGGAGTTGAGGCACCACCGCCGCTCCGCATCTCATCATCAGACGGGTAGGCCCGACACGGTCTCGGCCCCAGGCCCGCCTACCCCCTCATCCTGGAGGGTGGTTCTCTTTTCTTTTGCTTTGGGAATATGTGTTGTCGGCGCCGTCTGTGAAGTAAAATTGTATAAGTGTTGCCGTGTGCTCGCGTAGTCGGTATTAGATCTGCATTGTTGCATTTGCTTTTTGTCTTCTTCTTTTCTATGTGCTTTTGGTGGAATTGTATATGTGTGCTTTCCGTTCATCGCGAAATAAATGTGCTTATTATTGAACTGTTTTCCCGCTTCGCTTCGTAATTTCTTTCATTGAATCCTCATCTTGCTTCACGTAAAGGGTTGGTCGTGGGTTAAGACGCCCGATAATTAATCGAACCTTCGAGGTTGACGAATAACACCGCTCGGTTATCCCGATAGTACGGAACGGGTCGCTTAAGTGGCCCGTGTCCGAAGTCGACCTGCGGCGAGGTGCGATCGCCCGGTCTACCCTCCGCGTGGGTACTTAGGTCGGTCGAATTTGGCGAGCAACCCTATCCCACGCGGGGGCTGATTGGCTCGATCGCGGTGAGACCGAAAGGTCCACCCGTGACTGGTTCCCGGCGTTAGTCCGAGAGGGTCACGACTGGATTGTCCGTCCGGTGGGCGACGTGCCGCGATTCGAGTTACGTGGCCGTTCGCACGCCGGCGGGCGCGAATCCGCGACAATATGATACTACCTGAAAATGGAAAAACACTGAATGTTGTACTCGGTGTAAAAATCGAAGGGTTTGAATATAAAATGTTTGCCTCCTCAGAAGTTCTGACGTGTTTTGGGTGTGGAGCTTTCGGGCACGTGAAGAGTGTTTGTCCCAACGCGGTTACACCGCAACAAAATGAGCGTTCGGTGAGGAACGATTCTTCCTCACCACAAACTAATATAATGGGGAGATGGTGAATCGGGAGCCTAGCCCCGCGCCCCCCCGGCTGAAACGAATTGGACTCGTCCACCCCGACCGGCGTTGAGAGGGTGTGTAATCGTGACGTAATTAATTCACCCCCACCAAACGAGGAAGTGAAAGTGGTTTCTTCCTCTCCTTTACCATCCACTGTACAGGACAGTGTGGACGATATGGAGGTATCTGTTACGGATATCAGGAAAAAAGGCCAAAAACGGTCAAATGTTGATGTCTTTGATGCGAAGGAGCAGAATAAGGTCCAGGTCGTGTCAGGCTCGGTGGACCTCCAAGGTACGTCTGACATTGGAAACCCCTTGGTGGTACCGGAGTCGTGTGTGGATGTGGAAACTTCGCTTGCTCCACTGGCCGACTCCGATCGGGACACAGAGAACAGTGAGGTATCTCAGGATGTTTTAAGTGTTTGTCCTGTTAGCCAAAGTTGTTCAGACGAGTTAACAGCTATGTCTGACAGTGATGGAGAAATAGATAAAGGGGGAAATCCCTGTGAGTTAAATGTCAACCCTCCCTCACAGATGATGATGATGATGATGATGATGTAAGGGTTGTAGAGGGGAAGGACATGGACAAGGGAAATTCAGAGGGGTCTGTAAACAGAGCAGAACTTTCTGTTGAGCCAAAAGTAAATGTTCCACAAGTAATAGGAGAGGCCATCGATGAAGCACTTGATTCAGATGAAACCTCTTCGACCCCACATTTCAGTGCTTTAAGCTCTCATGAGGATGAAGGGGGAAACGACACAACCTTATATTAGGGTCTCAAGAAAATGTGATTGAATTCCTGGATGAGACATTCATGAAAAGACACGTAAAAATCAAAGATTACTTCCCGAATTTACACGATTTCATTAAAACTGCAAGGAGTATGATTCGTGATCCTTATCAGGTTAACATGTCAGATCCTCAGCTCCATAGGTTAAGGAAATGTGTTACTCGGGCTGGTAAAGAGCTTCAAGAATAACTAACAGAATGGAGATAAAAGTAGCATCCCTGAACATCAATGGAGGGTGCAGTTGTGTGCATCGCCTCCAGGTATTTCAGCTCTTCCAAAATGAAAAAAAATTGATGTGCTAATGCTGCAGGAGACGCATGCAAATCAGTCTTCTGAGGATGAGTGGTGTAAAATTTTTAAAGGTTGTCTTTTTTCTCGAGTGCACTTGTTGAGGCCAAGGCTGGTGTGGCAATAGTGTTGCATCCTTGACTCCAGCTTTCGGAGATAACTTGCAAGGAAATTTGCAAAGGTTACTTACTGTCTGTGCAATTTGTCAGTAGTAACCTAAATATTTGCATGACAAATGTTTACTGCCCTAGTGCAAACTCTGAAAGAGGTGCCTTTCTGTACAAGTTGGCAGGTTTGTAAGCACCATTGACTTTACCATGTTGTTGTGTTTGGGGGTGACTACAACTGCACCCTCAACCCACAACTTGATCGGAACACTTGTGAGCCTCATCCACCCAGTGCAAGGCCTTTGGCACACCTAGTCAAAAAGTTTAAACTGGTGGATATGTGGCGGGTACAAAACAGTAAATTCCGTCGGTATACATGGGTTTGTGCATCAAGAAATGTTTTGACGATGGCTCCCCTGGACAGATTTTATGTTAATCATGAAATGGTAAACATTGTTAAGAACTCTTATATAAGGCCGTCTGGTTTTTCCAATCTTCACATGATTGTTATGGTGTGTGGCTTTCCTCATCATGTCTGTGGAAGTGCATATTGGACTTTTAATTTGAAACTTTTACAAAGTGCACATTTTATAGAAGCTTTTAAAATGGTTTGGGAAAAATGCGAGTCACAAAAGGGTTCATATTTGAACTTAAGACAATGGTGGGACTGAACAAACTCCCAAATCAAATGTTTTTGCCAACAATACTGCTCTTACAGCACATACAATGCTTTTGGTGTGATATCTGCTTTAAAAAACGATATACTTATCTGTGAGCAGAAAGCTGGATTGTCTAGCGTGAATGTCCAGCAGTTGTCGGAGAAAAGGACCCTTCTGGCTGAAATGGTGAAAGAGTGGGCGGCCAGTGCTTTTGTCCGACTGCGGTACAAAAAAATCCAACTTGACACCAAACAAAGGATTCTTCAATTTGGAAAAAACGGTCAAGACCTCTCAACAAATCCATGCTTTGTGCTCTTCTGGTGGTGATTTGTTGACCTCCCAGAGTGATATCAAGCATGAACTACAAGACTATTTTTCTAAACTCTTGGCAAAAAGAGCTGTGGATAAGGAGAACAGGAAGGCGATGCTTGAACAGCTCCCTTCTCTGTCTGAAGACCAACAGCAATTGTTTGAGCCTGACATTTCTCTTGGAGAACTTACTGCTGCGCTCAAGGATAGCAAGGATGGGAAAGCCCCTGGATTAGACGGCCTTCCGGCTGAATTTTATCAGGCTTTCTGGGACATTCTAGGCCCTACTCTTCTTGAGGTCTTTCACGAGAGTGTTGAACAAGGTGAATTGCCATTGAGCTGCCGGAGGGCAGTTTTGTGTCTCCTTCCGAAGAAAGGAAACCTGCATGAGACCGTAACGGCCTGTGTCACTCCTCAACACGGACTATAAAATATTGTCAAAAGCACTTGCAACCCGTCTAAAGGAAGTCACCTCTTTCTTTATTGGCACTGATCAATCATACTGTGTTTCAGAACGTTCCATATACGATAATATTTTTTTGTTGAGAGACTTGATCAGTCTCGGTCAAACGACATCTCCTGGTTTTGGTTTATTACTTGTCGATCAAGAAAAATCTTTTGACAGTGTTAACCATTATTTTTTGTTTGATGTATTAAGGAGAACAGGGTTTGGGGAAAAATTTCTTCCTTATGTGAAGTTATTGTACAAAAATGCATCTTGTCTGCTGAAGGTTAATAATAGTCTTTGTTACCCTTTCCCCTTTCAGCGAGGCATCCGTCAGGGCTGTGCGCTATCAGGCATGCTCTACAATCTATCCGTTGAACCTTTATTAGTTTTACTTCGGAACTCGGTGTTAGGAGTCTCTCTTTCACAAAACTCCAAAGTCGTCGTTTCAGCCTATGCTGATGATATTTGTGTTGCTATTGCAAATCAAAAAGATGTTTCTGAGGTCTCTCGTTGCTTTACCCAGTTTGAGCTTGCTTCTACTGCAAGGGTAAATTGGAAAAAAAGTGTAGCTTTTTGGGTGGGCCCCAGATCACCTTCCTCATCCCTGCCTGTTTTACCAGGAGAATACAGTGGAGTAGTGAGGGATTGAAATATTTAGGCTTATTTCTAGGAATTGAAGCATATGAACAAAAAAAATTGGAGAACTTCCTGGAAAAAATTTAATTGAAACTGGCAAGGTGGAGAAGATTGTACCAACTTCTCTCACTTAAGACACGGGTGTCAATCATAAACAACCTGGTGGTTCCATTTATTTGGCATAGAGTTATTCCACTTGAACATCTGAGATACTTGGTCACAGGCATTCAGAGGGTTCCGACTGATTTTTTTCTGGGGTGGCCACCATTGGCTGGGCCCAGACGTGGTCTGCAGACCCCGAAATGCGGGTGGTCAAAATCTGATGCATATCCCAAGTCAGATAATGGCATTCCGGATTTCCACGATTAAGCGCCTACTGTACAGTGAGTGTGTTCCTTGGCGACCTCTCACAAACGTCTGTTTGCAGAAAGTGGAAGGTCTGAAATATGACCGTGAACTTTTCCTCATCGACCTGCAACACGTTGACTTGTCTCAGCTCCCCAGTTTTAATCAGAGCCTTTTGAATGCTTGGCAAGTCCTCGGAGTGCAACGTTTAGAGGTATCATACGATGCCCAAAAGTTTGTTCATGAGCCATTAGTTTGGAATCCTTTATTCTTTAGAATTTCAACCTGCAGGTCGTTGATGCATTGTTTCACGAGTGTTCGGAATAAACAGAGTGCGAGACCTGTTGCAGCCATCCTTGAATGCCTGGCTACCTGTAAGCTCATTTTCATTTAAAACTGGTGTTCGTTCTGCTCGTATTGTGGAAAATGTCTTGATAGCAAGAATTCAAACCTTTCGTGGACTGGGGTGGATGAAGTGGTAGACTCATGTCTCGATTTCCCTGAACTTCAAATTGCCTCAAAAAAACAAGAGGGTGTGTTCTCCTCAAACTTAGAGGAAATTGGTGTGTTTCACATCATGGGGAAAAAGGCTATCTACAACATATGTCTGGAAGCATGTATACCTGGTTTTACAAAACTGTTGAAAATTCGGTGGAATGAGACCTTACCTGCTGGAGCTTTTTAAACTCCAGTGTGGAACAAAATGTACAGTTCTCCAACTCTTGGGCGAACTGGAGACCTGAATTGGAGACGAGCACATCAAGCCCTTGTCACACAGACATTACTCCATAAGTTTAATTCTTCTGTTCCAATTTCTTGTCCTTTTTGTGATTTAATTGAAAATGTTTCCCACGTTTTCATTGAATGCAAGAGATTGGTACCCCTCTTTCTCTTCCTTCAACAGCTTGTCCATAAATTTAATTTTGTTTTTTCCTTTCCAGTCTTTATTTATGGAATCGGGGGGAATTATAATAGTAAACCAGTCCTCTCGTTTTGTCTTTTCTGTTGGGCATTGCTAAACTGGCAATTTATAAAACCAGGAAAGCAAAATTGAAGGGGAAAAATGTAAATGTGCTTTTGTGTTTTAAAGGTATGGTTTCGGCACAAGTAAAAATGGAGCAGGCTTATCTTTTGAGCCTGGATATTGTGGGTTATCAGTGGTACACTGATGAGGTTTTGAGTTTCTTTTCGTGAGGAATTTGTTTGTAAAAGTGTAAAGTACTTACACTTACTTTTTGCATATATTTATTATTCTGTGGTGTTTTTGACATGAACAAACACCCTTGTTTCTATTGCTTTTGTTGAATTTATTTTTGCTGTAAAATTGCTTGGAATTGATTTTATGGAGTGTGCTTTTTCTGGTGTGTTTTGATCCTTTTATAATGAAAGCATACAAAAGTCTCTGTCTCTGTCTCTGTCTCTGTCTCTGTCTCTGTCTCTGTCTCTGTCTCTGTCTCTGTCTCTGTCTCTGTCTCTGTCTCTGTCTCTGTCTCTGTCTCTGTCTCTGTCTCTGTCTCTGTCTCTGTCTCTGTCTCTGTCTCTGTCTCTGTCTCTGTCTCTGTCTCTGTCTCTGTCTCTCTCTCTCTCTCTCTCTCTCTCTCTCTCTCTCTCTCTGGCTCTCTCTCTCTCTCTCTGGCTCTGTCTCTCTCTCTCTCTCTCTCTCTCTCTCTCTCTCTCTCTCTCTCTCTCTCTCTCTCTCTCTCTCTCTCTCTCTCTCTCTCTCTCTCTCTCTCTCTCTCCCCCCCCCCCACCCCTTCTCTCTCTCTCATACCCATATCCTTCTCCCTCTCCACCTCCCCTCCACTCCTCGATCCTTCCCCTCATTCCTCTCCCTCTTTCTCCTCCCCTCCCCCTTAATAAGCCCATCAGTGAAGCGACGGGTTGTATTTCTTCAAAATAATATTGTATTTGCTCGCTGAGACAAGTTTTATGGTAATCCTCCACTTGAACATCTTGCCCTACCATCCCAGATTTTCCCATCTGGGTTTTCAGACCACAATGCAGAACTTCTCACAATTCCCACATCTTGGTTGAAACACAAGAGTGCTTCCTGGAAATTCAATATTAATCTCCTCGATGATACAAGGTTTGACTGTCGATTTTTCATTTTTCTTTGAAGAGGTTTTTTTTCCAGAAATTTAAAATATGTTAATTGTTTCTAAAGAGAGTTTCTTTCAATGGATTATAATGGTGGGATAATGCCAAAACGCACATTCGGCTCTGCTATCAACAGTATCGTACATATGGTGTTCAAAACGAACAAATAACCTCGACGTCACTTGAAAATGAAATCCTGTAACTGCAGGAACAGCTCCATAGAACCAACAACACAGGTTACTTTAAGGCAGCAAATAAATGGAAAAACATCTTTACTCTATTCCATATCTAAAAAGCGGGCACAGAATGCATTTTTTTACGTTTAAAAATGAAATACAACATCGTTACCCCAACCAAATTTTCCTTCTGCCTTCAAAAGGAGACAGCATCTTTAGAGATAACATGCTCACTGCATGATAGGAAACTCCTCTGTGAAGATGCTCAAATTAGGAATTGTGCTCGGAATAATTTCAACCAACTGTTCACATAACATGACATTAACCCTGATGCTGTAGCTGAACTCATTTCCAGTCTTTCAACATTAACGGAGGACCAGAAACAGCAGTTGGAGATCCTCCTCCTTTTGTGTGAACCCACCACTGCCTTGAATTGCAGGGCTCTCTGCTGTCGATCTCAAAGTGAAGTTTCTGGTCGTTATTTGTCCCATTTTAACTGTTTATTTTGTCACCTACATGTTACTGTGTGTTCCTAGTTCGGTTTTGTTTCAAAAATCTTGCTATTTTGTGAGATTTCGTCGACCTTGTCCTACCGGGTGCTTGAGTCCTACCCATCCCTCCCCTCGGTGTACGATCATGTTTATTTGTTTTTTCCCCCCATTATCTTCAATTTCTATCTTCCCCACTTTCCTAACATCCCCCATCCCTCCCAACTAATCACTCTATTTCTTGTTTAAAAAAACAAACAAACAAAAAAACATTACCTTTCTCCTTGCACACTCACAAGTCTCGATTCTTCTTCTTCCGCTTCTTCTTCCTCTTCTTCTTCTTCATCCTGCCGGCACACCATCTTTGTTCTACTGAGCCGACCTTCACGATTTCTTCCGATCTACAACCTTCCATTCCCGAATCTTACCTGTTCTTCAAAAATACATCAAAAATAATAATCTTGTGTCTTACCTGTAATCATAACCATGTGATCCGTTTACACCCCCTGCGTTTACCGATCTAAATTCACCATTCACCTCACGATTTTTTCTACAACACTTCCATGACCTAATCTGTTGAAAACTCTCAAACAATAATAATAATAATAATAATAATAATAATAATAATAATAATAATAAAAACGATCTCTTATAATGCGGCATCTTCCTCTTTCACACGTGTGGTACTCTTGACTGTATCATAATGCACGACTCTTCTATTTAAAAAGACTGCTCTCAATTCTACCTTTCTTTCATACCTTGCCTAAAAAATCCAACTGTTACAGTGTTTCTTCTATCCATTCTCTGAATTCACCTTTATTGCATCCATCAAGAAATGTGTTAAATTGCATCTCTGACCTAAAACGTTAAAAACCAGAGAGTTGGTGTCAAAGCCACCCAATGCTCGCCTGTTTATACATTTATCGTTTTTAAAAGACAAGTGTAATATTTAATATTTTTTATAAAGCATTGCAGTGAAGTATAATTATAAAGTAATATATGTATTTGTATATTGTAATCAGTAACAAGAGCGCACATGAGCACAATATACGCCCGAACAAGATGGTATATACAGAATTGTGTTACTACATGGAAAACAGCATCCTGGTAGCCATGGCAACTACTTTAGATGACGAACGTATGTCATGACACACCGTCTCCACAGTCTGTACCTATGCACCAAATGTGAAACGTGAAAGTTGTAAACTTTGGGAGTTAGAGTGCGGACAGGAACTGATGGAAAAGAGCATCCTGGTTGCCATGGCAACCACTTTAGATGACAAACGTATGTCAGGACACACCGTCTCCACAGTCTGTACCTATATACCAAATATGAAACGTGAAAGTTGAAAACTTTGGAAGTTAGAGTGCGGACAGGAACGGATGGAAAACAGCATCCTGGTTGCCATGGCAACCACTTTAGATGACGAACGTATGTCATGACACACCGTCTCCACAGTCTGTACCTATGTACCAAATTTGAAACGTGAAAGTTGAAAACTTTGGGAGTTAGAGTGCGGACAGGAACGGATGGAAAACCGCATCCCGGTTGCCATGGCAACCACTTTAGATGACGAACGTATGTCGCGACACACCGTCTCCACAGTCTGTACCTATGTACCAAATATGAAACGTGAGACATGAAACGTGAAAGTTGAAAACTTTGGGAGTTAGAGTGGGGACAGTAACGGACGGAAACAGCATCCTGATTGCCATGGCAACTACTTTAGATGACGAACGTATGTTGCGACACACCGTCTGCACAGTCTGTACCTATGTACCAAATATGAAACGTGAAAGTTGAAAACTTTGGGAGAGTGCAGACAGGAACGGACGGACAGATGGACAGACGGAAAGACAGACGGACGGATGACCGTTATCACATAATACGCCCCAATATATATATATATATATATATATATATATATATATATATATATATATATATATATATATATATATATATATATATATATATATATATATATATATATCCTGGTGTTGGCGCAGTGGTTAGGGCAGCGGCTTGGGATCCAAAAGGTCCTGAGTTCAAGCCCCTTGGGCCACTGAATTAATACACCAGGGGGTTGACTCAGCCTGTCATCCTTCCGAGGTCGGCCAAATGAGTACCAGTATACTGGGCCGGTGTATACCCCGGTTACAATAGGTGTACCATATCCCTGTGTCGTAAGAGGCGACCAGGGTTGCGTCAGGAAGGGCATCCGGCGTAAAACATGTGCCAAATCTCTATGCGGATCATATGGATGATCCGCTGTGGCGACCCCGAACGGGTGCAGCCGAAAGAAGAAGGAGAAGATATATATATATATATATATATATATATATATATATATATATATATATATATATATATATATATATATATATATATATATATATATATGTATGTATATATATATATATATATATATATATATATATATATATATATATATATATATATATATATATATATATATATATATATATACATATACACATACATACATATATTGGGCGTATAAAAAATAGTGTGGTAGATAAAAACATTAGAAAGGAAAAAATAACTTGCATCAAAAACTTTAACATTTTCACGCTGACACTCACGCCGGGGGCATCGCTATAGCTCTCTGTTCTTCGAACAGGCGAGCTAAAAACCCCAGTTTGCGATGAATGTTCGCTTTCCATCAACCATTCTTTTTTTCCAACTGCAGTGCCAGCTCTCACCCCTCACTCTCAAAGCAACCATTCCACTCTTCTCCCTCCAAGCCTCCCTCTCACCTCTCTCAAAAACTTTCCCCTCACCTTTCTCCCACCATTCATCCCCTCACTCATTCTTCTCAAAGTCCCCCCCCTCTCATACACAAAGCTGCCTCCTTCCACTGCCCTCTCACCTCCATCTCTTCACTCCACCTCCTCAAATCCTCAACTGCCTTCTTCCCCTCTCTTGTGCCCCCTTTCCCCCAGCACCACAGTGCCTTTTCTCCTCCTCATCCAGCCCCCTCCCCTAGATATTCTGCAATCCCCCACACTCTTTCAACAACCCTCGTTACCCCCGCCTCGTCCCTTGTCCTACCCTCCCCCTCCCCTCCCAACCCCTGCACTCAAAGCCTCCTCCCCTCCCTCTTCATTAACAGTGTGGACCTCAAATATCCGGGGCCTTCGCTCAAACTTTTCAGATCTTTCCATTCAGGTTGCCACTGACAAACCAGACATAATCTGCCTAACAGAAACTTTCCTCCCCCAAGACATCTCTGACCCCCAAGTATCTCTCCCTGGTTACTCTCTCCTCCGGTATGACAGACCTGAGCCTCGTCCTGGTGGACGAGTTGCTCTCTTCATCAAAGACTCTATTCCTCACTCTCTATGCACTACCTTCACTCCCCCACACCCCCAGGAATACCTCTGGCTATGGCTTCCCTCCACTCCCACCTCATGTTTATATGTGTACTGTACCGTCCACCAAACAGTGATGACTCCATCGACACCTCACTATCGGAAAACATGGACCATCTTCTATCTTCTCATCCAAACTCTCTCTTCCTCTTATGTGGTGACTTCAATTGTCATCATGCCAGTTGGCTAGGTGTGGGTACCTCTCTCACCTGTCATGGCACTTCAGCAAAAGCTTTCTGCGACTCGTTGGGACTGACTCAATCGGTCAACTTCCCGACCCGGATCTCAACCAATGGTACTCCATCTCTTCTGGATCTGATTTTGACAAATTTACCTGACAATATCTGCTGCTCTTCCTCCGCTCCAATCGGTTCTTCTGACCACGTCCTTGTATTGTCAAAGTGGACATCGCTCTGGCTATTATCAGAGAGCCACCTCACCGCCATTGAGTCTGGCATTTCAATCAAGCCGACAGGCAGCGTCTCCAAGCAGCCATCAATCTTATAGACTGGTCTCCTATCGCTACTTTTTTTTTTGTATACCTTGTGGAGGCTCGTATGAGAGCTAACACACAACGCACATCAAGGGGGGCATGAGACAGGAGGGGAGGGAGTGGGAAGGACAAAATAGTGGGGAACAGAGACATTTGGGAACTTTCTCCAACATCAACTCATCCTGGGAATTCCTTCAAAGAAACTTGCTCTCCCTCATGCACAGATTTATCCCCTCTCGTCTTCAGTTGTCCTACCCTTCCTCCCACCCTTGGTTCACTGAAGCTTGTGGAGAGGCAGTTGTCCTGAAACAACTTGCCTTTGCCTCATGGAAAGCAAACCCAACTGAGGGTAATCTCAGTTCCTTCCATAAAGCTCGGAACAAGTGTGTATCTACCTTCAGGAGAGCCAGAAAACAACATCTTTCTAATCTCAAGTCTGAACTCTCAAACCTCTCTCCCTCCTCAAAATCCTGGTAGCATCTAATCAAATCTGTTTCTGGTGTATGTTCCCCCTCCATCCCCTCCCTTACCTCAAATGGCCGCACTGCTGATACCGCACGTGAAAAGGCTGAATGCCTAAACTCGGTGTTTGCAGGTAAATTTTGTGTCCAAAACCCATCACTTTCTCGACCCACCTTACCCAGTTGCAACCAACTGTCCCTGGACTCTGTGTCCTTTTCTCCTGAGAAGGTGGAGAGCTTTCTGTCAAACCTCAACTCAGATTCTGCAACCGGTCCAGACGGCATCAGCCCACGTATCCTTAAAACCTGCTCTTCTGCTCTTGTTCACCCTCTCTCTGTTCTATTCACCCTCACATTTGCTCAAGGTCATCTGACATCTGCTTGGAAATCAGCAAGCATCACTGCCCTGCATAAAAAAGGTGCAAAAAGAGATCCCTGCAACTACAGACCAATCAGCCTTTTCCCAATCTTCAGCAATGTCTGGAATCCATTACACTTTAGACATTAAATCCTTCCTTTTCTCCAATGGCTTGATTTCCAATCATCAATTTGTTTTCAGACCAGCTCACTCAATCCTGGATATGGTGCTTCTGCACTCCCAACAATGGATGGAGGTCCTCAATGCCAGACAGGAAATCCGAGCCGTATCCCTGGACATATCACGTCCTTTTGACACAGTCTGGCACCCTGCACTACTCACCAAACTCTCTTCCTATGGTATCCAAGGCCATCTCCACTCATGGCTCACAGACTTCCTCTTCTGTCGCAGTTAACGTGTGGCCCTAAATGGAGTTCTTTCATCCCCTCTTCCTCTCCAAGCTGGAGTTCCTCAAGGTAGCGTTCTGGGCCCTGTTCTTTTTCTGGTTTTCATCAATGATCTCTCCGACTCTGGAAAATCCTCTATATCTCTTTGTTGACGACTCCACCCTCTGCCGTACCATCGGTCATCCCTCAGACCGGCAAGCAGCAGCTTCTTCGCTCACAGCAGATCTGGATAAAATCACAAACTGGTCCAACATGTGGAACATGTCTTTCAATCCGGACATATCTCACACTCTCACTATGTCTCTCCGAAAGGACCCTTTAGAAAACGTCCCCATCCACTTTCTCAACAATCCTCTGGAAGAAGTCCTTTCTTTCAAGCTTCTGGATCTCACTATCTGCCATGACCTTTCCTGGGAAAGCCACATTTCAAACCTCGCCGCCAAAGCCAGTCGCCGACTGGGAATCTTCTGTCATGCAAAGTCCTTCCTTGGCCCACCTGAGCTCCTGACCACTTACAAAGCTTTTGTCCGCAGCCTTATGGAGTACTGCTCTCCCCTCTGGGATCGTGCTCCTGCCTCCCACCTTTCTCGGCTTCACGCTGTAGAAACCAAGGCATTTCGGATCATTGGCATCTCCCGCAATGAGGCTGAGTCCTTGGGCCTCTCACTCTCTCACTGCAGGTTGGTCGGTGGTCTTTCTGTTTTCTACCGTCTCCTCTGCAGCCTCGCCCCCCTGCTCTCTCTGCGATTTGTCCCCAACTCATTTCCGCAGGGCGCTCAAGGTCCGCCAACAACCCCCTTCTAATAAAACTACCAAAATCACGAATCACTGCTCACCTTCACTCTTTCATTCCTCTTTTTTTCCTGCCTTTGGAATAAACTCCCTCACTATTCAATCCCATTCTTCCCTCCAGGCCTTCAAAACAGCTGTTCACCACCACCTCTTATCATCCCCCATCCAAATCCTCGATCTTTTCTACCCCCGATAATCCACCCAAGCCCACCTCCTTCAAATTCTCTGCTTTCCTTCCTGAAAGTCCCTGTAATGTCCATCTTGTATTCCCCATGTTCCTCGTCCCATCCCTCTCCCTTCCACAGATCTCCTAATGTCTCTGTACCCCACTGTTTTGTCCTTCCCACTCCCGCCCCTCTTGTCTCATGCCCCCTTGCTGTATTTTGTGTGTTAGCTCTCACAAGAGCCTCGACAAGGTATACACAAAAAAAAACCTTGGAAACTGACAAAGCCCCTGAAATTGATGGGCTGGCAAGCGAGTTTTTGCGGTGCTTCTGGTACACCCCTGGACTCCACCTCCTGCAGGTCCTGAATGAATGTTTAATGGATGGACAATTGCCATAGAGTAGTTACCTCATTGATTTTTAAGAAAGGAGACTCTCAACTGATTGAAAACTCAATCAACTGATTGAAAACTAGCCTGGTGTTGGCGCAGTGGTTAGGGCAGTGGCTTGAGATCCAAAAGGTCCTGAGTTCAAGCCCCGTTGGGCCACTGAATTAATACACGAGGGGTTGACTCAGCCTGTCGTCCTTCCGAGGTCGGCGAAATGAGCACCAGTGTACTGGGCCGGTGTATACCCCGGTTAAAATAGGTGTACCATATCCCTGTGTCGTAAGAGGCGACGAGGGTTGCGTCAGGAAGGGCATCCGGCGTAAAACATGTGCCAAATCACGATGCGGATCATACGGAGGATCCGCTGTGGCGACCCCTAACGGGAGCAGCCGAAAGAAAAAGCAGACTCTCAACTGATTGAAAACTGGCATCCTATTTTTGTTTTCTGCACATGTTGTAAAATTTTAGCTGAAACCTTATCCAATCGCTTGAAACCTTTTATGAATCTGCTGGTTGGAGAGCATCAATCCTTTTATATTCCTGGATGTGCTATCTTTGATGATGTATATATATATATATATATATATATATATATATATATATATATATATATATATATATATATATATATATATATATATATATATATATATATATATATATATACACATGCAGTAGACGAGGCGTAAGTCGTCACCATCGGGACCGAGAAAAAAGTGACTACTTAGAAATGTGACGACTTACGCGTATGCGAACATTCATCATGACTGTGGGGTGAAGGATGAAGTCGCGCATGGCCTGGACACGTATGTGTGAGAGCCGGCTATTGTACCAAAAGGAAAACACAATCCTCGGGGCATAGGTGGGGGTTCATTGGTGAGTTGGAAAGTGATCAAGCAAAGATGGAATTCATGAATCAGTTTATCAAAAGTAAAGATAATGAACAACTGTAAGACAACTCATATACCATCGGTGATGGTATGGTGACAAATTACATGACACACAGTCATCGTGGTGATGATTACCACTCAATACCAATGTGTAAGTGAGTGCGGTAATGTACAAAACAAGCCAATATTAAACCATGATCGGACTTCAACACGAAGCTCGATTGATCCTTTACTCCTTCGTGAAGTAATCCGTTATGTCTGACTGCCTCAAACTCTTGGGCATCTGGTGCATGAGAAAGGACTCAAACCGGTCATTGTATTCCATGATGTTGTCTGGGCAATCCTCCACCAAAAGACAGTATCGGCGCATCACATCCAGACAGTATTGGCGAATCCACGCTGCCTGATTCGCCGCACCTCTTGACCTTGCGGATTCCCCACCTCACTTTGAATCTGTCTATCCAGTGCATCGGCAAGGTCTCGGCATCATCATGCCCGAGGTCCGCAGCGAATTTACGTGCCTTCAGCAGCAACATTTCACCGTCCAACCGAATACTTGGCTGAGCCGACATTTGCCGAAACCAGATGATGAGCGCGTCATCGACATCTTCAAAGAACACACATTTCACACGTTTCACACTTACCACCGGCCTCGCGATCTTCTCCACTTGTCCAAACATCGTGCCCTTATTCTTCAAGATATCGTTCAATGTCTGCCGTTTGATGTCCAACTTCTCAGCTGTGGCTGTTTTCTTCATCAGTGGGTTTGCCTCGCAAAACTGGATAATGTCGTATTTTTCTTGGTAGGTTTTAGTTGTAAGCTTGCGCTTACTCGCCATTGTCCTGCCTGCAGTGCGATCAACGTGTGTACGCAGTTATAAATAGCCTATCACTGGGGGTGTAAACCAATGAGCGAGCATCACGATTCCATGAAATCGGGCTTATCACGAGGCAGCAATTCAGTGTGACGAGTTAGGAGTGGTAATTTACTTGAGTTTCCATTACGTGGGAATGGACAACATCTGACGACTTAGAGATGACGACTTACAGAGGGATGACCCTTTATTCAAAGGGATTTAACATGAGATAAATTCGGGACTTTTTGACGCTGCCGACTTAGGCGAAGTGACGAGTTACACGCTGCCGACTTATGCCTCGTCTACTGTGTGTATATATATATATATATATGTATATGTATATATATATATATATATATATATATATATATATATATATATATATATATATATATATATATATATATATATATATATATAAATGTGTATGTATTTTAAAAAAAATCTGTGATACTATTCGGTTTTGAAACAATTTTAACAAGAATGATGGTCTGGTTTTTATTGATGAAAGAAAAACCTCTGATTTTTATTGACCACATACTTTTATAGAATTTTAGAGGGTTTCAGCTTTGGCCCTATTGTTACCTCCACCACCGAAGGTGAAGGAGGTTATGTTTTCACCCCTTTCTGTCTGTTTGTCTGTTTGTTTGTGAACAGAATATCTCAAAAAGTTGTGGACGGATCCGTACAAAACTTGGTGGACAGGTGTTCAGTGTGTGACAAGGATGAACTGATTAGATTTTGGTGA
>NC_140971.1:30196829-30229329 GCF_056783735.1 Eptatretus burgeri
AAACGGGAAAACAGTTCAACATGATGCACATTTATTCCGCGGCACACGGAGAGCACACATATACAGCCAAACAGAATGCACATATATCAAATGCTCTAAAAGAAACAATGACGCAGAGATACTACCGACTACACGAGCACACGGCAACACTTAAACAGTTTTACTTCACCAGACTGGCGCCACACACACATGTTTACACAGAAACAAAAGAAAAGGCCACTCTCAAAGACAAGGGGGCAGACGGGGCCTGTGGGCCAATATTTGCGCGGGACCTGAAAGAGCGGTCAGGTCCGCGAGACCGGGTGGGGTCCTACCCGTGTCTTTGTGATGAGCCGCAAATGTGGCAGCGGGGCGGTGCCCCGACTTCGTGCTCCTTCGCAGGTTTCGTTGGCACTGCTTGGAGTGGGGTGGGAATGGGGCCCCCTTTTCACACTATCTCAGCGCGGGAAAAAGGGGGGGGGAATTGTTGATGCTCTGGGGAAAGAGTATAGCTGGCTTGCTTGGGTCCCGTGACGAGCGATTCCACCGCGACCTCGTCACCGACCGCCGTCTTCCTTGCCTCGGACCCGAACTCCTCGGTCTCTTCCCCCAATTATCCTCAGCCGATGCTGAAAACCACCGGGACGCCCTCTCCTCCCGATTCCACTCCGCGCTCCAAACTGACTCTGCCCAAAACACTCTCCGCTCTTCCAAGGCCGACTCTCCGCTCTTCCAAGGCTGACTCGACTCAGATTCGCCTTGCGCTCGGCGCTTTATAGGCCGGCAGGAGAACCCATATGCAAATTTCCGGATCAGAACGAGCTCGGGGGCGGAGCCACGCTCGCCCATTGGATGGAGAAAAAACGGCGTGAATCTCCCCTGATCCTAGAATTTGCATATCTCGATTCTACACCGACGCGCCTGGAGGCGGGGCCAAACCGCCCCGCGCTTGCTGATTGGACGGATCAGAAGTGGGCGTGCAGCATTCCTGATCCGAATTCTCCTCGGAAAGGCCGCATTTTGCACTCGCGGCTCAGCGCATGTCTTGTACGAGCCCAGGACAGCCCGACCCTCGGTGCTCACAGGTGGTGCGGGAATGGCCGCAGAAGGAGAGAGGTGAATGTGGTGGAGGGTTTATGGTGGTGGTTTATGGCCATGGCGCCGTTTGGAATGGCGGTGATGCGATGTTTGCGGAAGCGAGTTGTGAAGGTAAAGATCGTGGCTGTTGGCATTGTTGTTGTTGTGAAGCGGCGTTGTGGTTGGTGGTTGTTGTGTGATGGCGGTTGAGATGTGGTTGGTTCAAAATAAAGATAGAACAGAAAAACAGCTATCTCACAGGGTCGCAGCCCGAATGAATCACATTCATTCCCTCTAAACAACGGGTTTGGGGCTAACTACACATGTACTTACAGAGATATCTCACCTACGGGACCTGAATGGTGGTTTGCGAATTTCCTCAACCGCAACAATATATATATATATATATATATATATATATATATATATATATATATATATATATATATATATATATATATATATATATGATATATATATATGTTATATATATGACCATGCTTTTTGACAGTAAGGATGTTGTTGATTGCATGATTTGCAGTGTTAGGCCTGCGCCAGACGTAATGCTTTGAGTTCAGACCAAAAACTTCAATATTTGTCTTGGCTGACCACAAATCCTTTTCTCCACGTGCCTGCAGCATCATAAAGATGCTTTTTCGCAAACTACATATGAGCTTTTATATGCATCTGTTTCAGAAATGGCTTTGTTGGCACCTTTCCATCGAGGCCAGCTTTATGAAGGGAACGGGATATTGTTGATTGATCAACACTGACCCCTATCTCTGACATTGAGCTATACAGATCTTTTAGTCATTTTTGGATTCACAGTGACATCCTGCACCAGTTTCCTGCTTGCCAGGCTGCTAAATTTGGATGGGTGACCTGATCTGGGAACTCTGGGTGGTATGACGCCTCTTCCACTTCTTCATGATGGATTTCACCAAACTCAAAGGGATAATGAGTGACTGAAATCTTCTTATAACCCTCTCCTGAACGGTGCTTCTCCACCACTTTATATCTGACTTCTTTAGAAAGCTTCTTCGTCTTCATGTTTGCCTTGTTGGTTGACCAAGTGAGTTGTACCTTAAAACTACTTGGATAAGTGGGGTAGCTTAATTTTTTTAATAAATCCACTGTTAACATACAGGTAAAACTTACTACACTTATTTTGTAACGTTGGAAACAAATAATTTTCTCCTGAAGTGATTTAGGATTAATTTGGCAAAGGGTTTGAATTACTTTTGTCATTGAGAATCGTCTGATTGTCTCTGTTAATCTGACTTATTCACATTTTCTTTGCATTTTTTAGCTTTATTTACTTTGCAGTAGTTTGTGAAGACTCTATTTTAAGTTTTATTTGAAAGCATCATGAAAAAAGCTCAGGTGGCAGAAAAATGTGAAAACTGTGGAGGGGGGTGAAAACTTTTGCAGGCCACTGTTTGTTCAACTTTAAAATTCTTATGTATCCAGTATTCTTGGAATTAACCAAATATTGTGCATTTCTGTTCAATGGGTAGTATGACCAGGTCACCCAATATCTGGAGCTTTATACTCTCGCCATTGAATCTCCTCTTTTTTTTCTACTTTTGCAGGCCACTATAATATTTTAGCATCAAATGCACACAAGTGCAATCCGTTGGGACAACCTCCTTATCTTCCCATTGGAAGAGCACGAGGAGAACTCTCTGTATTCAGGTCTCAGCCCCCTTTTTAGTTCAATCTATTTTATGAACATTTTGATCTGCATATTTTGTAATCACCTTTCATCGCTTGTGTTATAATTTAATGTTTTTGGAAGTAACTTTAGATTGCATATTTGGGTTACACTTTACTTCTGAGTAGGAAAGCTTTCCTACAGGATGAGAATATATTGATACAATATTCTCATTCCAAAAATATCGCTTTAGTTGAAGATCTTCATGCAAATTACATTTGATATTGTTTTGTTTCCATCTCCAGTTGGCCAACTTTCTTTGTGAATATGCTTAGAAATCCTTATCATGAGCCACATTCTAAGCCTGTAGTTTTTTTTGCTGATAAAGGAGGCTGTCTTTACATCCTGGTATGTCCAATTACTCGTATAGCAAAAATAAGGTGATAAAGTGAACAATGTTTGTGAAAATGGCATGTCCACACAGTGAGATGCAGCCCCATATGCAGTAGGATGTGAGACCAGCAAGCAGCATCATTGATGCTTACTCTGCATCACAAACCTGGTTGTGTAATCCCTTTGGTGATGATACCTGCCTGATTGTGGTTAAACTGAGCATGTTGCGAGTCTGATACGAGAATGCATATGGAAAACAAAGAGCTCTTTGTCAATACATTTAACGATTTCAGGAAAAATAATTCGTCTCGAAAGATAGTTGTTTGAGGTACTGCTACATGGGCCTCACATTTCCACAGTACACAAGGTATCATTCTTCCATGACTGTGTTTTAGCATTATATGGTAAGAAGGTGATGGAAATTCGAAGCCAGAAAGCCATTTACTGGCAGAATCACTTTATGGTTAACCTCCTGGTGCCCTTTCATTTGGATCCAGCTAATCAGCCATTATGGGGCTCTATCCAGCAGGCCAGGCGAGGCGGTTGCCAGGGGAGAATGCGTACATGTGTGTATCTCTCAACATCCCTGTGCACATGTGATTTAGTGAAATTATTTCGCTTCCACGAAATCGCATGTGCACAGGGATGTTGATTCAGAAACATCTGAGAAGTTCAGCAAAATTAGTCCACATTGAATATCCTGAGCTGTTAATAAGGTGGAATATATATTCTATCGTGTATGTGTGTGTATATGTATATGTATGTGTATATATATATATATATATATATATATATATATATATATATATATATATATATATATATATATATATATATATATATATATATATATATATATATATATATATATATATATATACACACACACACATACATATAATGGTCTCACCCTTCTTGTGCTGCTATTTCTGCTTTTAAAATAAATATTCTCATTCTAAATGTATTGATTGACCCTTGGAAAGATAACTTCCTCCTTTTAAGTAAATTAATGGTGCAAAAAATGGACCAATGCAAACTTCCCATTATTCACCAACTTCCCGATGTGAAAAGGTCATTGTGTTATAATCGATGCTCTTGTCTCGATAGAATTTTTTTTTTTTTTTTTTTTGGTAATTGTCGAGCAATAAATCAGAAAGCAGGACTTTCAGGGGGTGGTCCTCATAAGCATTGATTTCATGTTCTAGTAAAAGACATCTGCTGATAGATAATGGCTAGCATTCCCCCAAAGGGCTAAGTGTAATTGTTTTGAATAGGATGGTAACTGTGGACTTCATAGATTGGTCTAACATCACAAAGATGCACACATTAAGTTTATATTTGGTGGTTGTTTGCAATGAAATGCATGTGAAGTCCACTTCATGGTTCTAAAATATGAATTGCTCTATATTTAGGCTCAATGAATCCTTGTTATCCTGTAACATCCCTCATTATCTCAGTATACACACAATGGTGAACACCCAGATGTTGTTGGCCATACACCTTACATATTCCATGAATGTCACCTGACCTTGCAATGTGATGAGAGGTTGTACAGAATTCCAGCCGAGAACATTCCGTCGACCATTATTTTACCTTTAACAGCCTTGAACCATTGGCATGATGCATTCAGGGTCCAGTGATTCATAGGGTTTTCATGATACAAGAATCCATCTATCTGTTCAAAAGAGTGTGAAATGGGATTCTCAAAACTACGACTTTCTTTTGTTCGTCCAGATTCTGGGAATGCTTGACTACCAAATCTGAGAGTATAAAATCTCCAAAACATTGTACTTATTGAATATATTGCTATCTTGAACACTATTGAACATTGTTTTTGGTATGTGCATTTGCTGCATATCTGTGTTTTTGTGTGATGTACAGGAAATTGGATACAATGATGATGATCTCCGTTGGTTGTTCTTTGTATAAACCCTGTGAATATGCCCATGTAGCAGTACCTTTGCTGGTGGTAGTTTTCTCCACTGAGTTTACTGCATATAAAAACGTGGACATTTTCGTTGTAAACAATTTTATTTGCGAAGCAGCTTTTTGAGTGATGAGTAAAGCTGCACAAGATCTGACTACCACTCCATTTATAAAGTCCCTCAGATCATATTGCTTACCCAAGTAAAATTAATGACTTTTCCTATATTGTCAGGCCGGATCAGATCTGTGACCTGCTTTAGGTACTATGTAAACCTGTACTCATCTGTTTTATGGTTGGGTTGGTGGCAAATAAACCATCTCACCCACCAAGTTTCCTGGTAAGGAGGGTGTATGGATATGGACACCCAGCAAGATTAAAAACAAAATCTATCAAAGGGAGGAGGAGCTCCTTGCGAGCCAATGGCCATCCATATCTGGTGCCCAACTGTCTGCAGATATCCTGCTGCAGTTGGGTTACTTTTTTCGAGGAGGTTGGCAGTAAGATTTGCACTCCTGCCACCATAAAACACTTCACTTCACAAAACACACAGAAAAACGCAAATAATAATAAAAACCCACTCCGTAGGAGCACCTCCTGTGAACCTGCCCTTCGCAGGGCAGCTCACTGGATGACGGGTTTGGGGCAAAGCCTTTGGGACCCCATCCTTTGATGATATGAGGAAAACCATGGAGTAAGCTTCCTGGGTCAGAATGCGGTGATGTACGTCGGGGTGGTTCTGAGGTGTCATTCACCAGACGATGGTCTCTTCGGGTTAACCTGAGGTGGTCCCTTCAAGTGGGCACCTGGAATTTCCTATCCCGAAGAGGATGATCACCTGCCTCTACTATCATCTGAGCTCCAGCATTTGAACATCGGTATTGCAGCATTCTCTTCGGTTCGGAGAACGGATCATAGCAAGACCATGACAGGTGGTTACACCTACTATACACATATATATATATATATGTATATATATATATATATATATATATATATATATATATATATATATATATATATATATATATATATATATTTGCAAGCATGTTAATTGTGGTAGGAAATCAAAATGGACTGAATTCTGCAAAAAAAGGGGAATGTTTGTTTCAGTCACTCAAGCGGTTGCAGAGAAAATGAATTTCAATGGAAAGAAACCCGCAAAATGGCAGCGAAAGTATAATAGACGTGCCACTTTATATCTGCAGATAGTTATGGCTGGGTCCCAAGCCACCCCACTTTAATACGACCCACTTTGATCGGACACGTGACCCATGATTCCTTTTTATAAAACTGAATTCAGAATGGAATTCAAAAAATTCAAAAATCCAATGAATAAACAAGCAGTCATAGACTGGTACTTACGAAATCGTCAACTTGACCTCTGACCTTGTCTAATAAAAGCTGTCTCTAGAGAAGTTAGCAACGCAAACCAGAAGTTTCTTCGATGATTCTGTACCAAACCATCAAATATAGAATGTTTGACCTCACTGTGAATTTGACCTTTGACCGATTTTGACCAAAATCTAATCACCACTAGCCATTACCCTCCTGAATCACGTGGTGTAATTTGACATTGGTAGCTTCTTCTGTTCTCGAGTTATCGTGCCGACGAACAAACAAAGACACACACAAACAAACACACAAACAGATGACGGAAGTCATCAATATAGATTTCGTAAGTAAAAATTAAAAAAAAAATCCAGACTCAAAATATATTGTTTTAAATGGCTGCCGGACCATGATACCTATGACGTTTAAATTATCAAACTGTATTCCCAAAGACTCATTGATCATATGTGTAGAGTTTCATATCGACCTCGTAAGCTGTTCTGGAGATGATACAAGTTAGAGTTTTATTCCTCAAAAAAAGGCTGCCAGATCATGTGACCGATGACATTTAAATTTACAAGATATATTCCCCATGACTACGGGATCATAGGTGTTAAGTTTCATGTGGATCGATGAAGAGGTTCAATAAGAATAATTTTGAAAGGTTTTTGTTCATTCCAATATGGCTGCCAGACCATGTGACTATGTTTTCATTATCACCCTTGTATCCCCAAGGCTTGTGGATTGTGTGTGAAGTTTCACCTCGATCTGTCCAGCAGTTCTGGAGAAGGGGATTTTAATGGATATTTTCAATCCAATATGGTTGCCAAACCACATATCCGATGACATCAATTTAATTCTCTCAACTGATTTATTCCTAGATCACCCTCAATAGTTTTCGTATTGATCGGATAAGGATTTTGACATATCCAATTATGGCTGGCATACCACTTCACTGATGAGATCATCATTATCAAGACTCATTTCCAATGGGGAGTTCTTGACATGGACCAAGTTTCAATTTTTTCCATGGAGTGATTTTGGAGAAGAGGTCCAAAGTTTTTCCATTTTTTCAACATGGTTGCCACACCACATGACCTACAACATCATAATTATCACTTAAAATCTATATCTGAGTAGTCACTCTGATGTTGAAAATTTTTTGTCCATCGGACAAGCGGTTGCAAAGGAAATTAATTTAAAACAAAATAAACGTCCAAAAATGGTTGAATAGTAATATAAAGTAATAGGTGTGTGTGTGTGTGTGTGTGTGTGTGTGTGTGTGTGTGTGTGTGTGTGTGTGTGTGTGTGTGTGTGTGTGTGTGTGTGTGTGTGTGTGTGTGTGTGTGCCCTCCATAACTCCAAAACTATGAAACAAACCGAACTGCCTGAAACTTTGCATTCATACGAAGAGAACTCTAAGGAAGTGCATGGCTGAAAATTGGGTGTTTGGGTTAATTAAAACACCCCTTTTAAAGGTGACTAACGGCCTTATTTGATTATCCTTTATCAAGGTGTCATCATTGGTCAGCCCGTCAATCATCCCTCTGTCAGCTTGCTGTGGGCTTCAGTCGCCATTTTTTGGAGCCTGCTCAACAATGCCTCAACTTGAAACGGGCCGCATCGGTTTCTAGACGATAAAATGCTCAATTTTTTTTCCTTCACTTTCTTCACTCATATCATTGAATACCTAATTATAATCATACCTACTATTTGCTGGATACATCGCAATGCTTACAAACATCCAGAGACGCCAGTGCCCATGGCTTTATTTCATTTCTGTACATGTGATAAACTCTAGAATCTCTTAACGTGAGCCAAATGACAAAATTGAAACTGCAGAATTGACCTCAGCAGCAATTCTGACTGCTAAAAAAAGTGTTCATTTGTCCAATTTGGACATTGTTTGACATTCTCGGCATCTCCAGGTGATGTTTGTTATAACCGATCGCTAATCGCTGGCCAAGTCAGTGCGGTCATATTAAACACCGTCTGGCATGTCAAACAATGTGCGATTTGAATAAATGAATACTTTTTTTGGCAGTCAGAACTCCTGCTAAGGTCAATTACACATTTAAATTTTGAAATTTGGTTCAGGTTCAGAGATTCCAGAGCTGATCACATTTCAGCTGTAATGCTTATAAACATCGATAGAGTTGTATTCACACGTTATTTGATACTCCAGATGTGTCTGGATGGTGGTCATCTCTGGACTTGTGTGGGCAGTGGATGTCTTCGGATGTGTCTGGGTGGTGGATGTCTCCAGGCCGTGTTCATGGTATGACCTGTAGAAAATGTATTTCAGACATTATTTTGCTTCAATCTTCACTGTTATTCTCTGCAGAATCATTTTGATGAGACCGTTTGAATCGTAATTAACGTTCCACCATACGTCTCCCGAGCCCTCACCTCACGCTTACCTCCTCCCAAACTGCCCTCCATCTCCAGTTTGTTTTTAGTGAGGATCATTCCCTCATCAAGTGAAAGTTCACAATCTGAAACAAAGTAATGCTTGAACTTCAGAATCAAATAATTTAACACTGGGTGGGTCTTGTATATTTTATCAGTCTTGTCCAGCTGGGTATCATCCTCATTTACGCAATGTAGGAGAGACGAGATTGCAAGGAACCGGTCTCTTGTCATGACCTTTGGAAAACCAGGCATGAAAGTAAGCATAGCATCCTTAGACCGCAGGTACTGCTGGTACCTATCTTTGTGTATCAGCATTTCCATGGTGACTTGGAGCCCCAAAAATGCCTTCAACTCTGCCAAAGTAAGAGGCTCTCGTTGGGAAAGACTTTGCTGCATAATTGTTTGGTTTGGCTGCAATCACACATTCAGCTTGGTGATTCGTCTCCATGAGAAGTAAATCCCAAAGAACATCATCCCAGAACAAGCTAAAATAGACAAGTGGAGAATTATACACACTTACTGCATTTGGTAAATTTTTAGACCCTGGTTGCACATTAGGTGTAAACTGGCTTCATTGAACCCTGCAGTGGCTCTTGCCCATCCTGGGAGGGAGTCAGACATTGGTCTATCCCCTCCACGTCCTCCACCACGACCACGCCCTCGACCTTGGCCACACCCCCAACCAACACCTCTGGGAACTCCCCTAGCATTGGCGTCAGTACTATCAGTTTCACTTTCCCCATTTGAAAAGTCATTCTCTGACCCAAAATCACTGTTATTACCATAATCATTATCGTCATCTATACCTTCCTCATCTGAGCTCAACACCTCATCAACTGACATCACATTTCGACTCATTTTTGGAACGATTTTTCGCGAGACACCTTCAAAAACGATCATGAATCTCATGCTACGACTTCCACAAATCATGCAATTTGGCATGTACACAAGAATGGGTCGACTGGCGCGTGTAACAAAGCATGTGCACATGAAAAACCTACTCCGCACTCGCGCCTCCAACAAGACTCATGGCACGGCATGTTCATAAGGATGGACTGACTGGCGTGTGTAAGAAAGTGTGTGCAGTGCACAGGAAAAAAAACCTCCTTCACACTCACACTTTTTCTTTTCTTCCGAATGAGATTCACGACACGCATGCCAGGACGGGACGGGAAGCGATGGGAGAACCACGAAATCGTGGGCACAGCAAATGCCTACCTTGCACTTCCTGAGCTATTAGCGGCAATGCAGACCGAAGATCAGGTGCAATATAATAGAGCTGCTATTTGCTCAGGAAATTGCTCGTGATATGCAAGAACATATGGCGGCCGGTCAGTAACCGGCCGCTCGGATTGTTTATGGAGGTTTAATTAACAGCTGATAAACTGGCCGCTCGGGTACCTGGTGGTTTGAATAGTTCAAAGGTTTAATAGTGGTGGGTAGATTGATTCCCGTGTATTCTATTCCAACCACTGAATCAAAAGTAACTGAGAAGGGAACAATTCCAAGTAATTCCGACTTCATTGAAAGAAGTTTATTTTTATTTTTTTGTCCATGTTGGGCATGTTTTGGTTATACATGACCTTGTAATGTATTAATTGAAAACGAATATGCCCCTGGAGCATTCCGTTTGCAATACAGCAGCAAAAGCAAGTCACTTGCAAACTAAACACACACCGAGGGCATGTTTATTTTCAATGAATAGCAAGGCATTTAGAGTTGTCCGGTAAAGTGTGCCGATTGCTTTGCTGATGGACGGGTAGGCAACACATCGACTGATAAACACAAGGAAACGCAAATAAATTGGACGCAGGTGGAGGCCATTCAGCCCATCATGCCTGCACCACATCACACCGCACCAATTAATCAACACCAGATCAAAATAAGAAAAATGCAAAAAAAGTTGTTGTTTTTTTGTAGATGTTGCAGTTATTTTTTTTCCAGGCGAGGGGGTAGGGAGACGATCTTGAGTAAAACAAAAAAACATACAACATCAACCACCAACACCTCTTGATGAGACCCCCACCAACAACACTACGTACACATGCATACAATCACCCATCAATGCTCGACCTACCTAAAAGTCCTGCCAACATCCCTATACCCCTCCATCTCCAATATTTCAAGGTGCCTCTCTAATTCCAATTAAACTTGTCTCCTGTTTCTGCTGCTACCACCTTTCCAGGGAGACCATTCCATGCATTAACTACTCTTTGAGTAAAAGTCTCCTGCTTTACTACCATCTTAACTCTCCTCTTCTTTACTCTCAGGTTCTGTCCCCTGGTCCTATCACTGCCTATTCTGCTAAATAATTATTCTGCACTTATTTTGTCTTCACCCTTCATTATCTTAAACATCTCCATCATATCTCCTCGTAACCGCCTTCTTTCTCGTGTATAAAGTCCTCTTTCCTTCAGCCGGTCCTCATAGCTGAGTCTCGCTAGGCACGGAATCAATCTAGTAGCCCTGCACTGGACCCTCTCCACGGCAGTTATGTCCTTCCTGTGTTGTGTTGACCAAAACTGTGCACAATATTCTAGATGTGGCCCTCACTAAATTCCTGTACAATGTTAACACCATCTGTTTTGATTTATAAATGATCCCCCTCTGAATACAACCTAAAACCCAATTTGCTTTACCTATAGCTGCCTGGCATTGTGCTGCCTACTTACCTCCCGTATCTATTACCACTCTCAGATCCTTCTCCTGTGTGACACTTTCCAAAATTACCCCTTGCATCATATAATCTCTATTTTCATTGTTTTTTTTTTTTCCCATCCCGAATACCTTACACTTGCTCAGGTTAAATTACATCTGCCAGTCTTTTACCCAATCTATGCAAGTATCAATACTTTCCTAAATCTGATCACCACCCCCTCTGCTATCCACCTAACCTCCAAGCTTTGTGTCATCTGCAAATTTGGAAAGCCTCCTCTTCACCCCACTGTGAAAATCGGTGATTTAAATAATGAATAGTAATGGTTCGAGTACTGATCCCTGAGGTACCCCACAACTTACATCCTCCCAGCAACACATCCTCCCACTCACGGCCGCTCTTTGCTTCCTACCATGAAGCAAGTTTGCAATCCAATTAGCTATCTGACCAGTCACTCCACAAGCCCTCACCTTAGCTAACAACCTTCAATGTGGTACCTTATTAAATGCCTTCTTAAAGTCTCAATATACGATGTCCACTGCAATTCCCTCATCCACCCAATCAGCCACTGCTTCATAGAACTCTAAAAGATTTGTTAGACAGGAACTACCTTTGGTAAACCCATGCTGACTACTTTTAATTAGTTTGTATTTGTTTAAATAGTTCCTCATGTGGTCCGTAATTAATGTCTCCAACATCTTCCCCTCAACTGAAGTCAAACCAACAGGTCTATAGTTTCCCAATTCTTCTCTGGATCCTTAAATAATGGTGTTACATTTGCTACTCTCCAATTCTCCTGTACCTGTCCTGACTCCAGGGAACTATTCAAAATATCCATTAACATCTCGCTAACCTTCTAAGCCACTTCCCTCAACACTCTCGGGTGCATTTATCTGGCCCTGGAGCCTTATCTACTTCTAGGTTACCGAGCTGTTCCTTTACTTCCTCCACTCCAACTGGATCTTCTGTAAAAGCCCTTCCTCACCTCCTTGATAGATACTCTCAGCTATTGGCAATTCTCATGACTGTTCTTGTGTAAAAGTTGAAGCAAAATAACTTTAATAAGCCTGCCATCTCACTTTCCTCACTAACCACTCTCCCAATACTATTCCTCAATGGGCCCACACTGGTCCTAACCTGTTCTTTTCCCCTGATATATTTAAAGAAAGCCTTGCTGTTATGTTTAATATTCTTAGCCAAGTCCTTCTCATACTCTCTTTTGGCCTGCCGAGTTATTTTCTTAACTTGCCCCTGTTTACTCCGATAGTGATATAAATCTAACTCCAGTCCTGTTATTTTAAACCTAATAAATACCTTCTGCTTCTCCTTAATAGCGTTCCTTATCTCACTGCTCAACCACCCTGGCCTCTTTCTGCTTATAGTTTTACACCTCATTGGAATGTACTTGCTCTGCACTCGACACATTTGCTCCTTAAAGGTTTTCCATTTCTCTGATGCTGATTGTCCTTTTGCTAGCTTCTCCCAATCTAAATCACCCAACTCTCTCCTCATACCCTCAAGGTTTGCCTTCCTGAAATCTAAAAGCAATACTCTTCAAAGTTTTGACAATATGCCATTCAAAATGTCCAGAAGTGCAGTTTGGAACTATTTCGGGAAGGTGAAGGAAGACGGTCCGAAAGTTGCATGCTCACTTTGTTCAATAGACCTTTCTCCTTACTGTCATAATCCTCTTCAGACTGAGCGAACTCGGGTTCACCTTTCAATTGCTTGCCACTCAATTTTACTTCAGTCACTACAGCAGCAGTCGCAACTCCTGCTCGGTCATTCCTTTAATATATCCGATATGCTAAAACATTTGAAAACGAAAAGCCAGAGAGAATACCTATTTGTGACTGTTAAGAATGCGGATTCAAAGAAACCAAAGTCTGCAACAAGTTAACCTACACAATCGACAATCAAAAGGACTTTCGCCTCCCCGATGTTGCCTTCTCCTTCCCTCATGCTGCCTTCCCCTCCTCACTCTGCGTTCCCTTCCCCAAACCCCTCCACACTCTCCCATCAGCCTCACTCTCTCCCCCTTTCTCATCCCCCTCCCTTGTTCTCCCCTTGTTCCCACCTCCCTCCTCACTCCCTTACTCCCTCCTAGTTTCGCTCCATCACTCGCACCTCCCCTCGCTCCCTCCTCCCACCTCTCCTCTCTCACTCCTCCCACCTCCTCTCGCTCACTCCTCCCCTCGCTCACTCCTCCCCTTGCTTTCTCCTCCCACCTCCCCTCACTCACTCCTCCCCTCGCTCACTCCTCCCCTCGCTTCCTCCTCCCACCTCCCCTCGCTCACTCCTCCCACTTCCCCTCGCTCCCTCCTCCCACCTCCTCTCGCTTCCTCCTACCACCTCCCCTCGCTCACACCTCCCCTCGCTCACACCTCCCCTCGCTCACACCTCCCCTCGCTCACACCTCCCCTCGCTCACTCTTCCCCTCGCTCACTCCTCCCACCTCCCCTCGCTCACTCCTCCCACCTCCCCTTGCTCACACCTCCCACCTCCCCTCGCTCACACCTCCTCTCGCTCACTCCTCCCACCTCCCCTCGCTCACACCTCCTCTTGCTTTCACCTCCCACCTCCCCTCGCTCACTCCCTCCCCTCACTCACTCCTCCCACCTCCCCTTGCTCACTCCTCCCCTCGCTCACTCCTCCCCTCGCTTCCTCCTCCCACCTCCCCTCGCTCACTCCTCCCACTTCCCCTCGCTCCCTCCTCCCACCTCCTCTTGCTTCCTCCTACCACCTCCCCTCGCTCACACCTCCCCTCGATCACACCTCCCCTCGCTCACTCCTCCCCTCGCTCACTCCTCCCACCTCCCCTCGCTCACTCCTCCCACCCCCCTTGCTCACTCCTCCCACCTCCCCTCACTCACACCTCCCCTCACTCACACCTCCCCTCGCTCACTTCTCCCCCTTGCTCACTCCTCCAATCCCCCTCACTCACTCCTCCCACTTCTCCCTCGCTCACCCCTCCCACTCCCCTCGCTCCTCCCCTCGCTTCCTCCTCCCACCTCCCCTTGCTCACTCCTCCCACTTCCCCTCGCTTCCTCCTCCCACCTCCCCTCGCTCACTCCTCCCACCTCCCATCACTCACTCCTCCCACCTCCCCTCACCACACCTCCCCTCGCTCACTCCTCCCCCTTGCTCACTCCTCCAATCCCCCTCACTCACTCCTCCCACTTCTCCCTCGCTCACTCCTCCCACTCCCCTCGCTCCTCCCTCGCTTCCTCCTCCCACCTCCCCTTGCTCACTCCTCCCACTTCCCCTCGCTTCCTCCTCCCACCTCCCCTCGCTCACTCCTCCCACCTCCCCTCACTCACTCCTCCCCCCTCCCCTCACTCACACCTCCCCTCGCTCACTCCTCCCCCCCTTGCTCACTCCTCCACTCCCCCCCACTCACTCCTCCCACTTCTCCCTCGCTCACTCCTCCCACTCCCCTCGCTCCTCCCCTCGCTTCCTCCTCCCACCTCCCCTCGCTTCCTCCTCCCACCTCCTCTCGCTTCCTCCTACCACCTCCCCTCACTCACACCTCCCCTCGCTCACACCTCACCTCGCTCACACCTCACCTCGCTCACACCTCCCCTCGCTCACACCTCCCCTCGCTCACACCTCCCTCGCTCACTCCTCCCCTCGTTCACTCCTCCCACCTCCCCTCGCTCACTCCCCCCACCTCCCCTCGCTCACTCCCCCACCTCCCTCGCTCACTCCTCCCACCTCCCCTCGCTCACTCCTCCCACCTCCCCTCACTCACACCTCCCACCTCTCCTCACTCCTCCCCCTTGCTCACTCCTCCAATCCCCTTCACTCACTCCTCCCACTTCTCCCTTGCTCACTCCTCCCACTCCCCTCACTCAGTCATCCCTCTCCCTCCTCACTCACTCCTCCCACTCCTCCCTCGCTCACTCCTCCCACTCTCCTCGCTCACTCTTCCCATTCAACCCTTGCTCACTCCTCCCACTCCCTCTCCCTCCTGTTTCTCGCCGCCCCTCGTCCTCTCTCCCTTCCCTCCTCTGTTTTCCCCCTTCCTCTCTCTCCTCACTCACTCCTCCCACTCCTTCCTTGCTTACTCCTCCCACTCAACCCTTGCTCACTCCTCCCACCTCTCCTCACTTTCCTCTCCCTTGCATCCTCTCCCCCTCCCCTCGCTCCATCCTCCCACTCCCCTCGCTCCCTTCTCCGACTCCCTCCTCGCTCCCCTCTCCCTCCTGTTTCTCGCCGCCCCTCTTCCTCTCTCTCTCCCACCCCCTCTCTGTTTTCCCCCTTCCTCTCTCTCTCCCATCGCTCTCTCTCCTCCCCCCTTTCTCTCTCCCACCTCTTCGTATTCCCATCAGCGAAGCGAGAGGTGGTATTTGCTCGTCCATAATAAATAGCCCCAGGAGGCTGACGGTCATCTCTTGCGGTTGTCGTTCAGACCTTTGCTGAATCAAAAATCTGCGAAATGTCACGGACATTAGACTCGAGTCAATTTGGGGGAACCCCCCTGGGAGCTCCGGAATCGAAAAATCTAAGACCAAGCGATCCTGCGGACCATCAAGTACAAGGGGTTGTATCAAGTTTCAGAGGAATTGGTTGGTAAATAAGTGACGAGTCGGGATCTGAAGTTTCAGAGGGTAACTCCCCTCTGGGAGCTCCCATGATCCAAAATCGAAAAATCGAAGCCTGAGGGATTGTGCAGGCTACTGTCTTGTGTTCATGTGTCAAGTTTCAGAACAATCAGCCGGGTGATAAGAGAGGAAGAGCAAAAAGTTGATGGACGACCGGACAGATGGACAAACATCAGGACATTACAGCCCATTTTATAAGTTCATTTCTTCGTGAATTGAGATGAGATGACCCAATAATCCTGAAATTCAAAGACCGGTGTTTGTTTGTTTCTTTATGTGTTTGTTTGCTTGTCATGCTACGACTCCACCAGTTCTGAAATTTTCTCTGTTAATGTGTATCGTGTAGCGCTGCCTCCAGGTGGGAGAGGGTATTACAAATACCCTCCCTTTACAGTCCTGTATTCCTGTCCCCACATTTTCAAGTGCAGTGAGGTGTGTCGAATTATAAGCAGGAAGTATGTTTTTGCTAAATGCACATAACTTGGCTTTTTTTCCCCCTACACAGAGCTGTCAGTTGGCTGTACAGCTCCCAATTAAAGGCATGCGTCAGAAGAATGTGGTGCATGCTTGGAACAAGATTGCCCTTGAGGCGGACACTCTGCTGGTACAGCATAAACGGATTAAAACCAATAGGGTACTTGCCTGAAAGGATTGGTAAGCCAATAAACAGAAGAATATCAATAGGGTCAGGTCAGGTCAGGTCAAGTATGGGAGCATGCACGGGGCAGTGCATCGCTGCGTCCACTTTCCGCCGGTACTCCAGGGGCCTCCGTCTGGCCATCCCCCAGGCAGATGCCTGGCCCACCCCATCTCCTTGAGATGCTGATCAACCTGCTGTAACCATGAGGCATGTGGTTGGCACATTGACCTCCTCCACTCACGAGGCTCCCTCCCTGAGAGAATCTGGTGAGCAGGATCAGTGTCAGGAAAATGAGCCACATGTCCAAGCAGCCACAGCTGATGCTCACGGACTATGCAGGTAACAAATCTCATTTGAGTCTCTCTCTGCAAACCGCTCATTGGACACAAAGTCCGATCAGTGATCGCCAAGGATTCTCCGAAAATAACTAGTACCAAAGGAATTAAGTCTCTGTCTCAGATCCCTTGTCAGAGTCCAAGAATCACATCCGTAGAGCAAGACTGGAAGCACCAAGGACCGGAAAACTCAGACCTTCGTCCTCCCGCATAGTTACCGGCAGCACCACACCCCATGATCCAGTGAATCCATGACTCCCCAGGCCCGACCCAGACATCTGTTGATTTCTGGTTCACAGCCGGGAGACACATGAATATCATTGCCAAGGTAAGTGAATCTCAATGTGACCTTAACATCCTCGACACAAACAGGTACAGATAAGGTAGCAGCATCCAAGATGTCACCGAAAGCCTGGATCTTAGTTTTGACCCAGGAAACCCGTAATCCCAGGGGCTCTGACTCCTCATTCAGCACCTCGAGGGCCCCCAAAAGGATATCTAAAGTCCCTGCAAAGATGACTGCATCATCTGCGAAATCAAGGTCAGAGATCTTGACATTCCCAAATGATGCATCACAGCTTGATTTCTCCGACATCCTACCCAGAATCCAGTCCATAAAAGCGCTGAAAAGTGTGAGGGCCAGTGCACACCCCTGAAAAACTCCAGGAATAACTGAAAATGTCAGAGATGGTATCACCACATCTCACAGCACTCTCAGTGCCACATTGTAGTTCAGACATCAGATCGATCAGTTTTGGTGGCACCCCAGGAAGACCAAGAATCCTCCAGAGGGCATCCCGATTCACTGAATTGAACACGTTACAGAGATCAACATAGGCTGCAAGCAGCCCCTGGCAAAACTCTCGTCTGCATTCGGTGAAGACCTGAAGAGCAAGGATATGTTCAATCATTGACCTCTGTGGTGTAAAGCCTGACTGCTCCGGATGCTGGTGATCAAGCAGATGGTGGCGAACCCAATCAAGAATTATCTCAGCACTGAGAGCAGCATCAACTCTCGGTAGTTGTTGCAGTCCTGGCGTTCACCCTTTCCTTTCAAGAGAGGGAGAATAAGGCTCCTCTTCGAGTCAGTTGGGATGATGCCTGTGTTCCAGGCAGAGCACAGAACTGCATGCAACGACACGAGTTTGATATTTCCACCAGGCTTGAGAAGTTCAGCCTTGATACCACAGATCCCAGGAGCTTTAGGCCATGTCAACCGGTTCACCACAGCCTGTGTTTCCACAAATAAACTTGGATCACAGTTAATTGGAGGATCAGCAACAGGAATAGTAACACCCCTGATATCCAACTCGATAGCTGGTGGATCAGCCTGGTACAGCAGTTCAAAGTATCCGGCCCAGTAGGTTTTCACTTCGGACTCCTCTGTCAACAGCCTACCAACCTACGCTCTAACTGCAGTACACCATGGGATGGACTTGGAGGAATGCAATGCGTGAATTCCCCTCTAAGCAAGATGAGAATCACTTGACAAAAGTTGATTATTGACCCCCTCACAGTTTCCTAATGCATAGGCCTCCTTGTCCACCCTTAGCACATGCACAATTTTATGCCTCAGGTACCTGAACAGCTCAGCTCTCCCATTCAGCCCAGCCCTGCAACACTGGTCAATGGTATCCAGTGTCCCTTGAGAGACAAAATTCTTCTTTACCCTCCGGTGAGTTCCAAGATATCAACCGGCAACATCAAAAACAGTGGTCTTGAAGGCACCACAACTCTTCAGAATTCCCCAAGGCACCCATACCACCCAAATCCCCACTCAGCCTGTTCACAAACTCCTCAGCTACCCTCTCATCCATAAGCATGCCAACATCCAGCGGAGGCTGGGATGGTACCCTTCTCCTGGATTTAATCTGCAACTTCAGAGTTGCTAAAACAAGCCTCTGGTCAGTATTGAGGAACTGAGAACTCTGGTAGATCCTGTAGAACATCCTCCAGTGACAATGAATGAGCACATCATCAATCTCCTTTGACACACCACCAGCATTGGAATACCAAGTCCAGCGATGAGCTTGGGAGCGCTGAAACCATGAACCAGCCACCCTAAGTCCATGACTTCTTACAAAGTCAAGGAACTTTGTGCTATTCTGTTTCACATTTCCAGACCCATGGGGATCAACACTTGTCTCATAACCATCCCTATTAGTTCCAGTTGATACATTGAAATCCCCCAAGACTATAAGATTATCTCGCCTGGAGCAATGATGAACCACAGACTCGAGCGTGGCATTGAATGTTTCCTTCACTGTGAGATCACTCACCTCAGTCGGAGCATAAACAGAGACCAGGGAAATGACACCCAAGGAGTGATGAATCCCAAGTCTCATAATACACTTGTTGACCGGTGTTACCTCAATGATCATTGGAGTCAGCTTATTGTACACAGCTACAGCAACTCCTTGGGATGGTAACCATCAGAGCGACCACACAAATAGTAGGTGTAACCACCCACCATTATCTCGCCACAATCCAGTCTCCGGACCTCAGAGAGGTCCGCAATACTGATGTCCAAACACTTGAGCTCAGAAGATAACATAGATGGGTGATCATCCTCTCTTCGGGAGAGGACATTCCAGGCACTCACCAGAAGGGATCACCTCAAGTTAACCCAAGGAGACCACCGTCTGGTGGATGACACCCCAGCACCACCCTGACACACACTACCACAATCTGACCCAGGAAGGTTACCCCATGGTTTCCCTCCTATCATCAAAGAGTGGGGGTCCCGAAGGCTTTTGCCCAAATCCCGTCATCCAGGGAGCTGCCCTGCGGGGGACAGCTGCACAGGAGGTACTCCCATGGAGTGGGGTTTCAGATTTATTTTTGCTTTTAGTATGTTTTGCGGAATGAAGGGTTTTACGGTGGCCAGAGTGCAAATCCTACCACAAACCTCTTAATAAAAAGTAATGCAACTGCAGGAGGACTTCCGCAGACACAGTTGGACTTCCGCAGACACTAGATATGGATGGTCGTTGGTTTACAAGGAGCTCCTCCGCCTTTTGACAGGTTTTGTTTTTAATCCTTCTCGGTGTCCATATTCATTCACCCTCCCTCACCATAAAACCTGGTGGGGGAGAAAGTTTAGTTGCCAACAACCGACCATGAAACAGGTTATAGTGGGGCAACTTAGCTAAATATAGCATAACAATTGTGCATTTTGTGAGGAAAGCACCAAATTTGGCACACTGGTAGCCTAACATATTATGAACAGATTTGGATATTGGGCCATCTCAAATTCAGCTGCTGATGGCTGTGGCAGCCATTTTCCACTGCCATCAAAAATTTTGAGATTTTTATTAGTAAGAGATTGCCCCACTATTAGTAAGGTTTACATGATACCCGTAGCAAGTTACAGATATGATCTTGCCTGACCTGACCTGATCAATAGGGTACCAGCCTGTAAGGCTTGGTATCTTAACAAGCAGAATAATATCAATAGGGTACTCGCCTGTAAGGCTTGGTACCCTAATAAACAGAAGAAAATCAATGGGGTACCAGCCTGTAAGGATTGGTATCCGAACAAGCAGAGGAATATCAATAGGGTCCCAGACAGAATGGCTTGGTATCCTCAGGTACCCTATTAAACAGAACAAAGACATTTGGATTCTTTCGGTACCCCAATAAACCCGCAAAATGGCGGCGGAAGTTTCATATACAGTAATACACCATAATAAACTAGAGGAGCACTCGGTAGAGCGCATATCTCTGCCACGCAATGCTTGATCCACAAGACCATATCGGGCCCAATCCATTTTTGAAATACCATGCTTTGGCCCTAACTCTCAATGGTTTTTGGCCCTTTCAATGGTGAAGAATCACTTTGAAAATTAAATAATTCTCGTATCCAAAATTCAGATTCAGATCTTCACCAAAATCGAATTAATTCGTCCTTCCAACACACCCAACATGTCCAGCAAGTTTCGTCCTAATCCGTCGACAACTTTTTGAGACATCGAGATATATATATATATATATATATATATATATATATATATATATATATATATATATATATATATATATATATATATATATATATAATATCATTTTTGGCCCGATCTCAATGGTGAAGAATCGGTTCAAAAATTCTCGTTATCTGGATCCGGATCTTCACCAAAATATAATAAGTTCGTCATTGTCACACACCCAACCTCCACACAAAATTTCATCCAAATCTATACACAACTTTTTGATATATCCTGCACAAAATCAAACAAACATACAAACAAGCAGTCATAGACTGGTACTTCCGAAATCGTCAACTTGACCTCTGACCTTGCCTAATAAAAGCTGTCTCAAGAGAAGGTAGCGACGCAAACCAGAAGTTTCTACGATGATTCTGCATCAAACCATCAAAGATCGAATGTTTTGGATGTTTGACCTCACTGTGACCTTGACTTTTGACCGATTTTGACCAAAATCTAAACAGCACTACCCATCACCCTCCTGAATCATGTGGTATAATTTGACATTGGTAGCTTCTTCCGTTCTCGAGTTATCTGTACCAAACCATCAAAAATCGAATATTTGACCTCACTGTGACCTTGACCTTTGACCGATTTTGACCAAAATCTAATCAGCACGAGCCATCACCATCCTGAATCACGTGGTGTAATTTGACATTGGTAGCTTCTTCCGTTCTCGAGTTATCTGTACCAAACCATCAAAATTCCCTGTATTCACTGTGACCTTGACCTTTGACCGATTTTGATCAAAATCTAATCAGCACTAGCCATCACCCTCCTGAATCACGTGGTGTAATTTGACATTGGTAGCTCCTTCCGTTCTCGAGTTATCTTGCTTACAAACACACAAACAAATACACAAACAAACAAACACACAAACAAACAAACAGAAACGGAAGTCATCAATATACTTACGAAATCTTTGTATTTCGAAAGTCACAAGCAGTCATAGACTGGTACTTACGAAATCGTCAACTTGACCTATGACCTTGTCTAATAAAAGCTGTCTCTCGAGAAGGTCGCGACGCAAACCAGAAGTTTCTACGATGATTCTGCACCAAACCATCAAAAATCGAATGTTTTGGATGTTTGACCTCACTTTGACCTTGACCTTTGACCGATTTTGACCAAAATCTAATCAGCGCCAGCCATCACCCTCCTGAATCACGTGGTGCAATTTGACATTGGAAGCTTCTTCCGTTCTCGAATTATCATTTTTTGGATGTTTGACTTCACTGTGACCTTGACCTTTGACCGATTTTGACCAACATCTAATCAGCACTAGCCATCACCCTCCTGAATCACGTGGTGCAATTTGACATTGGTAGCTTCTTCTGTTCTCGAGTTATCTGTACCAAACCATCAAAAATCGAATATATGACCTCACTTTGACCTTTGACCGATTTTGACCAAAATATAATCAGCACTAGCCATCACCCTCCTGAATCACGTGGTGTAATTTGAGATTGGTAGCTCCTTCCGTTCTCGAGTTATCGTGCCTACAAACAAACAAACACACAAACAAACACACAAACAAACAAACAGAAACGGAAGTCATCAATATACTTACGAAATCTTTGTATTTCGAAAGTAACAAGCAGTCATAGACTGGTACTTACGAAATCGTCAACTTGACCTCTGACCTTGTCTAATAAAAGCTGTCTCCAGAGAAGGTAGCAACGCAAACCAGAAGTTTCTACGATGCTTCTGTACCAAACCATCAAAAATCGAATGTTTTGGATGTTTGACCTCACTGTGACCTTGACCTTTGACCGATTTTGACCAAAATCTAATCAGCACTAGACATCACCCTCCTGAATCACGTGGTGCAATTTGACATTGGTAGCTTCTTCTGTTCTCGAGTTATCTGTACCAAACCATCAAAAATCGAATATATGACCTCACTTTGACCTTTGACCGATTTTGACCAAAATATAATCAGCACTAGCCATCACCCTCCTGAATCACGTGGTGTAATTTGAGATTGGTAGCTCCTTCCGTTCTCGAGTTATCGTGCCTACAAACAAACAAACACACAAACAAACACACAAACAAACAAACAGAAACGGAAGTCATCAATATACTTACGAAATCTTTGTATTTCGAAAGTAACAAGCAGTCATAGACTGGTACTTACGAAATCGTCAACTTGACCTCTGACCTTGTCTAATAAAAGCTGTCTCCAGAGAAGGTAGCAACGCAAACCAGAAGTTTCTACGATGCTTCTGTACCAAACCATCAAAAATCGAATGTTTTGGATGTTTGACCTCACTGTGACCTTGACCTTTGACCGATTTTGACCAAAATCTAATCAGCGCTAGCCATCACCCTCCTGAATCACGTGGTTCAATTTGACATTGGTAGCTTCTTCCGTTCTCGAGTTATCTGTACCAAACCATCAAAAATCGAATATTTGACCTCACTGTGACCTTGACCTTTGACCGATTTTGACCAAAATATAATCAGCACTAGCCATCACCCTCCTGAATCACGTGGTGTAATTTGACATTGGTAGCTCCTTCCGTTCTCGAGTTATCGTGCCTTCAAACAAACAAGCAGTCATAGACTGGTACTTACGAAATCATCAACTTGACCTCTGACCTTGTCTAATAAAAGCTGTCTCTGGAGAAGATAGCGACGCACCCAGAAGTTTCTACGATGATTCTGTACCAAAGTTTCTACGATGCAGTACACCAATTCTACGATGCATTGGAAGCTTCTTCCGTTCTCGAGTTATCTGTACCAAACCATCAAAAATCGAATATTTGACCTCACTGTGACCTTGACCTTTGACCGATTTTGACCAAAATTTAATCAGCGCTAGCCATCACCCTCCTGAATCAATTATGTAGCGACCACCCATGTCGCCTACCGGCTTGTCATACACTTTCTCTCTCTCTCCCTTTCTCTCTTTCTTTTCCTCTTCCTCTCTCTCTCATAGGATGACATTCAGGCACAACATATATTGTGAACATGTTGTTCAGATCGGGTTTGGGATTGAAAGTTCGAAACCTCGATGGTGGATGATTACGAGCTGATGATCTGGATCGCCATTGAATTAGGATGTCGTTAAGTTGAAGGAATTATCGACACCTCTCCCTCTCTCTCATCCATCTTTCTGCTCCATCTCTCCTCCCCTCTTACTATATCTCTTTCCATCCCATTTTCTCACATTTTCTCACATATCTTTATCTCTCTTTTATTTTTCTTTCTATTTCTCGTTTTCTCTATCTATTTCTCTTTTTCTTTTTCTATTCATCCTCCTCTCTTTCTTTACATCTCATTTTTTAAACTCTCCTCTCTTTCTATCTATCCCTCCCTGATGATGGATCTGCTCTTTGTAATGGGCTGGGATTGACGTCTCAAAACCTTGATGATATATAGTTGCAGGCTGATGATCCGGATGGCCATTGAATCCAGCTGTCATTAATTAGAAGGATTTTTTTTCATCTCTCTCTCTCTCTCTCTCTCTCTCTCTCTCTCTCTCTCTCTCTCTCTCTCTCTCTCTCTCTCTCTCTCTCTCTCTCTCTCTCTCTCTCTCTCTCTCTCTCTTTCTCTTTCTCTTTCTCTTTCTCTTTCTCTTTCTCTTTCTCTTTCTCTTTCTCTTTCTCTCTTTCTCTTTCTCTTTCTCTTTCTCTTTCTCTTTCTCTTTCTCTTTCTCTTTCTCTTTCTCTTTCTCTTTCTCTTTCTCTTTCTCTTTCTCTTTCTCTTTCTCTTTCTCTTTCTCTTTCTCTTTCTCTTTCTCTTTCTCTTTCTCTTTCTCTTTCTCTTTCTCTTTCTCTTTCTCTTTCTCTTTCTCTTTCTCTTTCTCTTTCTCTTTCTCTTTCTCTTTCTCTTTCTCTTTCTCTTTCTCTTTCTCTCCCTCCCTCTCTCTGAGCCAAACAAACATCTCTCCCTTTGCTGCTTTGATTTTCGTCTTGAACTTTGGCCACAGCCAGCAGTGAGGGCACTTTTTTTAAATTGGACATGAATTATAGATATGTGATGCCACATATTACCAAGATCAACATTTGGTAACTTTTGAAGGGCAAAGGTTTGCCTGCAGCTTTATTGATTACAGAGCGGTTCATCTTTAAATTCCCGATTCTGCTCCATCATCAATTCTGTGTGAAATGAAGTTTGTTTATTGTTACTGCAGAATAAAGTGCTATAGTATAGGTCAGGAAAAACATTGTGCATCTCAAAATTTATTTGTGACATTTATGCATGATAGACATTTTTTGACTGTCATCGTAAAAATAGTTAAATTGGCTGCAAAAGAAAGGTATATTCCATCCATCCAATGAGACCATACCCTGTGCAGAGCATTGGTGTTGCCAAAGCAGTCTCCTTGGCTATTGTGCACAATCTTGGATGGGTCACCACTCCAATACAGTATACCAGCAAGTTGGCACTCATTTTGCCAACCTCAGAAGGATGACAGGCAGAGTCAAGACCACCTGGTATTAATTCAACAGCCGAGCAGGATTTGAACTCAGGATCCTTGGATCCCAAGCTCACCACCATTTGACCTCAGGATCCTTGGATCCCAAGCCCATCACCATAACCATGAAGGCAACACCAGCCATATAGGTATATTGCTCTTCTATTTGTATTTGCTGGTTTCAAAGGAAAAGTTTTCAGACATTGACCGTGTAAACTGTAAAGCATCTCTCTTGTTCTCAGTTATGCACAAGTCATTGAGTGGAAGGTTCTGGAAAATTATCCCAGGAAAGTTTATGTTGAAAAAAAAAAAAATAATAATAATAATAAGATAACAAATATGTTGAAAAACTATTTACATTCCTAATTTATCCAAAAGGTCTGGAATTGCATTACTCAGAGAGTGCGAGCTTCCAATTCCAGCAGGGACCTGTATTTGATTGCTATCTGGGTGGTGTGGTTGGGAGGTGGAAGAGTATTCACTCTAAATTCCTCCACTTCCAAATTCCAAACAGCAGGAATTCTAAAATCCTGCTGTGTCCACCAGGACTCTGCTCCGCGATGTGCAGTTTTCCCGTCTGACCGTTCTGACCTGAATACACCCTGATGGCCTTGAGTCTTCACTTTCATCTGTTCATCTCTCCCTTCCCACCCCATCAACCGCAACCACCTACCTCTCCATATCCCTCACCCCTAATCCTCCTTCGAGAAGAATCGACATTTAATGCAGGATTACAGTGAGGTTTAACGATACTTGCTTCCACAATTTATTCTGTCCTTATTTTATATCATACTTCAGGACATGGCAAGAAAGTAAACATTCATGAATCATTCATTTTTACACACATTTCGGTTCGTTATTTAAAACTTAAGCAAGCTTGTACAGAATGGTGCAGTGGTGGCATACTTGCTTCCACCGTCTAGTTTGGGTTCGATTCCTAATTCAATTATAAACCGATTCGTGTTTCCCCTGAGACAATGCATCGCAATCATTTGATTCATGTTAAAGATTCCATTGTGCTTTTCACAAAGAGTCGACAAGTTACCACTGCTAACCCAAATATATTACAAATTCAACTCCAGTCGAATGGAAGGCTTGGGCAGGCATTTCATGACAGCCCTTGGGCCAAAAACTTTTCCTGTCCAACCCCACAAGAAGGTGGAATAATTTGGGCCGTTCAAGAAGTATTAGTTGTGTAGATTTGAATTGCAAGCCTGAGGTCTATTTTTCATGGAAACAACCAAGAACATTGTAAACTGCGAAACTTGCTAAATAACCTTTTGGGCAAACTTTGTAAGCAGGTGAAATTCAACACTCATAGTACTACGGATTGGGGTTAAACATTCATTGACAAAGCATATAAAGTGCTGCATAGTTAGGTTGTACTTTGTTACCTTCCATGAGAAATGCAATCACCAGATTGTACTACTAAAGAAATCATGCGCCGGACACTTTGCTGACTGACACCACATTCACTTTTCAGCAACAATATTTATCCATATGTAGTATAAGCATGATGCAAATAGTGTAAGCCTTTGCCTTCTTGAGTGCCACCACTCTTTTAACCATGCTTCCTGTGTATGACTGAAGCACTTTTACAGGAAGGAATATTGTGCCAAATATCCTGTTGTACATTCCACAATTTTGTTTGGTTAGTTTGGTTCTTCTTGTTCTTCTTTGTTTCCAGGTAATCCCATATGGCCTGATGGGAATAATGTTTGGACTCTGTAGTGGCCATTCTAACACTTGGAGCACACCAGCTGTAACCTTGTTCTCTAAATACTGTTTGGCTATGTTGGAAGTGTATTTTGGATCATTATCTTGTTGGAAATTTAATCTTCTTCTGGGTCATTCCATGTCAAATCATCAAAGAATCTGCTGTCATCTCTCAGATTTTTGTAAAACTTTGGGAACCAATTGGGACCCATGAAAAACGGCAAGAAATCAAATATTTTTGCTAACAGCCTCTTAATTAGTGAGATACAGACTAACGAACTTTGGACTAATTAGCACGACGTCGCAAATTCAAATGGCCATATCTCTAAAAGTATAACACCTAGAGAGCTGGTTTTGGTGTAATTTTAAAGGTATTTTCATGCCCTATGAATTTGTCTGGGCAACATTTTCCTACCTCCAACCACAAAAAAGTTATCACAAAATATAAACTTCAATCGTGAATCCCCAAAAAATGTATCCTTCAAATTTCCTCAAATTCATCCCAGAGGTACCTTATGATGTCACGAAGCTTCCACATAAATTTTGTGATGGGCACTCCAATAGTTTCTGAGATATGAGCAATAATGTACATGTACGTATGGCATATAGGTTCGAAAATCAGCATTTGTAATGTATTATACAATCAATAAGTGAGTTCAAGTACACGGTGTTCACTAACTAGACTTAGGCTTTCAATTTCCTCTTCAATGCAGCAACAGCAGCACTTGTTTTTTCCCCTCAGGCCCAGTTGAAAATGAAAGTATATGATACTTCAAAGCAATTGATGGTCGTTCCCTGTGTTCCCTGTCATGGCTAGGTTAGAATGATTGTATAATACATTACAAATGCTGATTTTCGAACCTATATGCCATACGTACATGTACATTATTGCTCATATCTCAGAAACTATTGGAGTGCCCATCACAAAACTTATGTGGAAGCTTCTTGACATCATAAGGTACCTCTGGGATGAATTTGAGGAAATTTGAAGGATACATTTTTTTGGGGATTCACGATTGAAGTTTATATTTTGTGATAACTTTTTTGTGGTTGGAGGTAGGAAAATGTTGCCCAGACAAATTATTGGGGCATTAAAATACCTTTAAAATGACACCAAAACCAGCTCTCTAGGTGTTATACTTTTAGAGATATGGCCATTTGAATTTGCGACGTCGTGCTAATTAGTCCAAAGTTCGTTAGTCTGTATCTCACTAATTAAGAGGCTGTTTGCAAAAATATTTGATTTCTTGCCGTTTTTCATGGGTCCCAATTGGTTCCCAAAGTTTTACAAAAATCTGAGAGATGACGGCAGATTCTTTGATGATTTGACATGGAATGACCCTTCTTATTAAATGATTTCCATGAGGAACTGCATGGTGCTGCAGTATCTGCTTGTACTTCTCTTTTGTTAGTGTCCCATTGATATTAACTAAATTTCTGACACCAAAAGCTGAGATACAACCCCAGACAGTCACAGAGCATCCCCCGTGTTTAACAGTAGACTACTAACATTGTGTGTTGTAATGTTCTCCAGTCTTCGGTCTATGAACTGGCATATCTTAGATCCAAAAAGTTCTAACTTCGATTCATCATACCAGAGTATCCGACTATTGTTCAGTCGCCCAATCTTGGTGTTGCCCACAAGTCCTCCCTCCACCTGACCTTGCCTGCACAGGTTTTACACAAAACAACTTTACCCTATTTTGCTATTCAGGTTAAATTCCTGTGACCGTCGGTGCACATATTACATACAACTTAGATCTGACAGGTCCTGACTAGAGGCATAAATCTAACCTACTCGAGCATATGGATCAAGCTATTCTTACCACATTCTTGCTATGGAACATCCACATTCCAATACATAACTTCTAGCGATTTAAAGTTGCAGTCTGTAAAAATACAGAACTGCCAAATGCTCCCCACAGTGTCAGTTAGCCTGAAAGCTTTCAAAGCTTTTGTGGCAATGCCAGCCTCCTTCTCAGTGGAGGATTCAATCCAAGGCCATGTTGCTGCCTCACGAGCCATCATTTCTGTGTAGAAATACTTTTATATAGGATAGTGAAACAATTTAAACATTACAATACAATTAAACATCATTGTCTGGGATGTGAGAGTCGCAGACCTAGTCACTCACCTTCATGGGAGTTCTCAATGATTTTGAGGGCCTTGCTTTCCATGGCATAAAGAAAGGCATTGGGTGAGGCAGGGGCACCTGCCCAAAGGGCAGAGCAGTACTCCATCAAGCTGCGAATGAAGGCCTCACAGTTTGTCAAAAGTTCAGATTGGCCAAGGAAAGACCTTGTTTTATGAAGGACGTCCAATTGGTGGCTGGCTTTGGAGGCCATCTTGGAAATGGTGGTTAAAATGTTTTTTTCATAAACCAGCAAGAACAGAATCAGCAGCCAAAATGGAGTGTATTGAAAGCTTCTTGCCCTAGCCTCCATGTCTGTCTTTTTTCCACCTTGCTCCATCTTCAATTAATGTTCTTAGTCTTTCCCAATCTTTAAGCCTGGTGTTGGCATAGTGGTTTGGGCAGCGACTTGGGATCCAAAAGGTCCTGAGTTCAAGCCCCGTTGGGCCACTGAATTAATACACCAGGGGGTTGACTCAGCCTGTCATCCTTCCGAGGTCGGCGAAGTGAGTACCAGCGTACTGGGCCGGTGTATACCCCGGTTAAAATAGGTGTACCATATCCCTGTCGTAAGAGGCGACCAGGGTTGCGTCAGGAAGGGCATCCGGCATAAAACATGTGCCAAATCAGTATGCGGATCATAACGGGTGATCCGCTGTGGTGACCCTAACGGGAGTGTGAATGAGGCCGAAAGAAGAAGAAGAGTCTTTCCCAATCTTATTCTATTACCTCCCCACGTGGTCACAAAGCCAACATGGCAGAAGCACATGTGTAAGGTTGGTCGCGACCGCTACCATGGATACATCACATGTGCAACGATTTGACACATGACATGGACATGGTGAGACCACACCAGCGAGGTTTGGCGCATTGTGTCAACATGGCAGAAGGAGACATCACCCTTTCGCAACAAATCGGGTTCCATTACAGCTATTGCTGCACGATCTGGGACCAACAAGTGCCATCTGCCATATGGACTCATTGTCTTCTGCTCCACCAATCAACCAGGAGGCATCACTATTATCTTTTGGATTTGGGAGTACCATGAAGATGATTAATGAAGTTCTCTAGGAAGATGATTTTTAATGAACTTCACTAAGGAAAGTACAGGCAGATACTGCAACGCACCATGCAGTTCCGACTGAAAAGGTAAGCCCTTTGCTGTTTCAAATCCCACCTGAGTTCCTCTATAGCTTGCAGACATTCACAAATAGGACATACATGAGAATCCCAATGCTACATGCCCCCCTCAACTTCTAGACTGGTTTAATTTCTTGTTTGCGTATCATCAGCGACTATGTAAACAAATCAACAAAGAACACATGAAATACACAAATGTAAAATTAAATGAAGAGTTACAGTGGTACTCACCAAAATGTAGGGTCGAGATTGCTTATCGGGAAGGGAGAGGTGACGGTGTGGGGTGGACGGGTTTTTGGGAGGGAGAGGCAGGCCTTCATGTCTCGGACGCACTGCTCAAATAATTTTAGGGTTGGGAAGACAAAGGGGAGGTAAACCCAGAGTGATGCAGCGCTCCGCTCTCCCTTCGTCCTGATCAGGATTTCAGGTAAGTCGCGCGCTGAACCTGGAATTTAGAAATCTCCGATCGAGCAATTGAATGGGCCGCGTGCAGAATGCAGAATGGAGAAGTCGTCAACGAGGTGCTGAGGAATGGTGTGACCATAGCATCATTCGAGAAATCTGAATACAGTATGTGAAGACGAATCTTGTGTTGGGAAAACCAAGAAGGCGAATCGCGGCTGCAAAGCTAGGTGGACAAACATCGAGTGTTTGTACGACAATGTGTCAGGTGTTCATTTTTTTTAATGAAGGAGTAGTGACTCCAGCTTGCTTTGGGCCAGTGGTGATAATAATTCTGTCGCTTGTTTTAGGTACTATACCTGTGGTTTCATGTCATTGACACTGAAAAACAATTTACACTCCTAATTTTGAAAAATGATTGAATAACAAACATGTTGAAAAACTCTTTACATTCCTAATTTATCCAAAAGGTCAACCCACAAAGGAATTGAAAACATAAAGGAATTCAAAACATATGCACAAAACAGCTCATTAATATTCATCACCCTGGGAGTACCCACTGGCAGTGAGGTGTTGTGTGTCAGGGAGGAATTAACACCTCTCTTGTTCTGACTGACAGTTTTGGCATCTCTTGTTGATTTTGCTTCATCTTCGACTGCAATTCGACTTGTCCATGGATGAAGGAAATAAAAATAGGAAGATTAGCCAATTTGACTTATGGGAAGAAAAATACTTATCGGCAGAGAACAACAAAACCTCACAGCTCGGTCCAAGAATCGTGACCCCATGACCCACCCTCCCCCCATCCCCTTTCCCAAAATGAAGGTGGATACTTCAAGACCTGGGAGGACTCTCTTCCACCACCTGAAACCCATATATGGAGATAACCAACAACAACACACACACACACACACACACACACACACACACACACACACACACACACACACACACACACACACACACAGCCAGTATCTTGTGTAGGGACAACCATGATTCAAAGAAAGGTGTCGGCAGTGCTGGATTTAGGCAATAGCTAAACAAGCTACTGCTACAGGCCTCACAATCCGCAAGGGCCTCAAAAAATGTGAGAAGACATGTAAAAATGTGTGAATGAGGCCGAAAGAAACTGCGACCTTGGTGCGGGAAACCATCATGACGAAAAATCGCCATTAAGCCGCCAAATCGCCAAATAATGGCAACTACCTTGGCCTGTTAGAATTAATTGCTAAGTTTGATCCATTTCTTTCCAACCACATAAAACAATATGGAAACGGAGGATCTGGTCTCCTTCATATTTGTCGAAGACAATATGTGATTAACTTATTCAGCTTATGGTTAATAGAGTTAGAGAATCAATTTTGGATGATTTGAGAAATAATTAAAAGGCATATATGTTTTCAATTTTTTTGAGACCTTTTGGTGTCTTAATGGTTATGGTGGCGGGCTTTGGATCCTAGCATCCTGAGTTCAAATCACGCTCAGCTGTTGAACTAATAGCAGGTGGGGTTAACTCGGCCTGTCATCCTTCCGAGGTCAGCAAAATGAGTGCTGGTGTACTGTGTCGGAGTGGCGACCCGTCCAGGATTGTACCCAATAACCAAGGAGACTGCTTAAGCAGCACCAACGCTCTGCACAGAGTGTGGTCTCAATCTCCTCCTTCTGGTGTAATTTTTAAACAAGGGGCCTCCAAGCTTTA
>NC_140971.1:30234329-30256829 GCF_056783735.1 Eptatretus burgeri
ACAGACATCAAAGCAGATACCGCAGGGAAAAAAATAATCACAGAACCATCAGAAAGCATCCGTCAATGAAAATATAAATGAATGAAAATACATAAATTAAAAATCACATGTGCATTGTGAAATACCGTATAACAGGCACACAATACGTATATCCCGCAGTTGGAATTTTTGGAACTAATTTAACTTATTGCCTGTGGGTTATTTGCATGAAAATACGATAGTTGATTGCAGTGTGAAAGTATGCCCGATTAGTATCTATACGTTTAATAAAGGAGTGCCTGTCTGTCTGTACCCGCACTACTCCCTCAGATTTGGAGATAGCCCCGCCAAACTTTCTGTGGAACATTGTGCGGTTCCAGCAGGTGTCCGAACGTGGGTGGGAGGTTTCACAAATTTCTCAATGCGATTATGATTTTGATATTTCACCCATTTGAAACTGCTCTCACTCCAGATTTAAACTGCATTCACAGATTCGGCATTAACAGTTTCGGCATTTACCGCATGTGTCAACATTCGCTGGTTCAGTAATATCTCTATACAATTGAGATTTTGCATTTCCTCCCATATAACTCAAATCATTCTCAGCGTGTAAACACATTCGTGGCTTCAGCAATTTGCAGTTTCGCTATTGACTGCAAATAGAAACATTATAAACCCACCTTCTGGTGGGGTTCGGTACAGCAAAAAAAATTTTCCCCAAATCCTTCACGAACTGGCTGTCCATGCCTGACATTCGACTGAAGGTGGCACAGGAATGTGAAATTTCTTGGTTTATGGTTTGGCATTCACCGTTTCCCCAGTGTCTGTTTGGTCTGAAGCTCTCACCCATGCGTAGCACAGGTACCTCGCCAGTGATAATATATAAAGCTCTTTCTCACTATTGACTCACTGACTGACTGACTCATTGATATAAATGTTGAGTACTTTTAGGTGGGTTAGAAAGCTGAAATTTGGTATGCAGTAAAACCTGAAATATCACAGGGGTTACATTCCTGGAAAATGTCAAGATAGTTAAAACCAATTTATTTTGCGAATAAGGGGGTGAGGTTCCTGGAATTCTAGAAAATATAGAGGAATGTCAGCGGCAGCCAAAACTTAACATACCACAATTGAAATAAACATGTAAAATAAATATAACTGGGCTTTACGATGAAGTCTCCTGCTGCATTGAAGCAGCTTAAATGTTCAAACGTTGGTTAAACTTGCCACTTGCCTACACCATTCCTCCCCTTTTAATCTTTTAAGTTGTTTTCCTTTGTAATTTGTCGATGTGTTTATTTTATCAAAGATTCTTCTTTTATTATTCTTTCATCAAAGTTTCCCGTGGGTGGCGGTGGAAGTCTGTTGCAATTCGGCATTCAGACTGCACTTGGAGCACGTTCAGGGCCGGGGTGCCAGCTCAAAGAGCATGCCCTGTGTTTGGTCGGGAGCTCCGGGCCGTGTCGAACCGGATTGGCGACTGACACAGTTTCCGGCCACGGAGCCTGGCAGTGCGTGGCTAGAGCCACTGTGGCCCAATAGAGGAGTGGGATTCAGGTCACAGCGCATCGCTTTCTGGTCATCACCCCACTCTTCACCTGGGGCTTCTAAAAGGCAGAGTGCGGAGCTGTTCCCCCCTTCTTCTCCACTCCTCTTCTGCTCTTTGTTGTGTCTGCCCTTCGCTGGCTCTTCACACGCTGTTGGTGCGTGAATGCGAGGGCTTGCTTCTTCTTGAAGACCAGTTCGGAGTGCACATTGCCACGAGCTCCAGCTGAGTGACTATGCCGGAGATAACGCACCACATATCGAGGTGCGAACGTTCAGGCGGAGCATCCCACAGAGGTGCATGCTACACAAACAGACTTATACAGGGCTAGGTTAAGGATCTTTCACCTCACATCTTCTCTCCTCACTCTCTATCCACCCCTCTATCCTGTCCCCTTTGGATGCACAAAAGAGCATCATTACTGACTCACAATCTCATTTTCCTCTGACACGACACCGCACCCCCCATATTGCACGACACCAAACCTCTCATTCCCACACCTTAGACACCACCAGTATTCCTCCCTCCTACCTCTCCCTAGGTGTACTGGGTTGCGTTGGTCTGTCTACCGTGCCAGGTATTGCAAGGCTGTTTATCTTCATCTGCTTTCTCACTCCCTCTCTCTCTGGGCTATAACTAATCTTCCTCGGGTTTGTGTGTGTGTGCGTGTGTCCGTGCGTGCGTGCGTGATGGCGCCTGTCCTAGTTTAAGTTAAAACTGTATAAGAATATTCAGGATAAGTTTGCTCTGTGTTTGCTTTGTAAGATTGCTTGCCTTTTGCTTCACCCCATAAATTTCTTGCTTTCCCTGCTGTACATATGAATAAACCCAATTCACTGTGCCACATCCCTTTCCACGCCATTGTAAATATATGCTTGTATAGAAATGTTCCCAGTTCGTTTTTCTCTTTTTCTTCATTGGTCCAGCATGGTTCACACTCTAGTCTTGTCTGGGCATTATCCCCCAACAATCTGTTTTCTAGCTGGTACGCTATTGGCAGTTACACTCGGCTGCATCTGATCTGGTAAAGCGATCCAGTTTGAGCAAGGCGTATTGAGGGCATGTCCCCCGGTAATGAAACAACGTGACCTTTAGGTAAACAGAATCAGACGGAGGACCCGAAGTCATGCGGTCGAGTTATTGGCGTTCACGGTCAATTAAATTATCAACCTGCTGCGTCACAAAGTTATTCATGTGCGACGGCTTATGATGCCGGAGAGTCTGGTTTGGAACCTAATGTAGCTCACCCCCTCGTTGTCTTTTCAACCCTGACCCCGTGTCCACAACAATATCTTCATATTATTGTCGACAAACAAAAATAGTTTGGGGTTGTTACATGTGGAGGTGGGATCACATCTTCTCCATCAACCTCAATCAAAGTTGAGTTTTCTGAATCGCATCTATCATGTTTTTATGTTGTATTTTTGCCTCTGTGTTTTGTTTGTATTTTCATCGAAATATTTCTGTGATATATCGTACCTTGTTGTCAATACCATTGAATTCATTTTTTTCATGCAGCCTCGGCCTTCTCCGACAGCCGGAGCTTAATTGTCTCGGTTTTGAGGTTGTTTTGTTCTCCTTTCCCCCCCCCCCCAAATTTTGTCCTTCCTATTTTTTATAGTTATCCTTTTCTATCTTGCTTCAAAAAAAATTTCACTCTAAAACTCGACCTAATTCTGCCTTCCACTTGAACTTCCTGTACGACTCCCCTTTTCCTCTATCATTATCTCAATATCTTCATTGAAGAAAATGCTTCTTCTTCCTTTGAAACTTTAGAAAACATTAAAATGATTAACTTCCCTTATTTCTCGAGCATCAGCACCCCACGTGTTCTTCTTCCTCACAATCTATTCATTGTTTTCTTCTTCACAAAGCATATTTTGCAAACCTGTGCCTCACCGAACCACTTGGTCTGTGATCCATCCTCAGGTTCCTATTTGTTTTCTAGCTGTCATTCTGTCAAAAGCCTCTGTCCCTCTTTGTGTGAACCTTAAATATCTGAGGCCTCTGTACCAACCTGACAGATCTCTCAATCCAGGGTACTGCTGACAGCCAGGACATCATCTGTTAAACAGAAAGCATGACCTTTCTCCAGGCTTTGAACCAAAATTCCATACACCCTTCCCATGATCTGTATCTCAGGATATTAAATATGGGAATCATGAGAAGTCCAGTTTGCAGAGGTTGTCTGCACACTACAATCAAATCTCCTTCACGTTATTTTATAGTGTCAAAACCCTCTGTAACAGTACCCTCCCCCACATATCCTGCAAGCCCATGTCCTCCCAACAACACACCTTCTACGTGTCCCCCTCTTCAACATCCCTCCACTTCATGTCCTTCCCTTTCTGCATCCCTTCTAACCCCACCCTCCCCAAGCTTCCCCTCACTTCACCCTCTCCAAGCTTCTCCTCACCTAACCCTCTCCAAGCTTCCCCCTCATACCACCCTTTCCAAGCTTCCTTCTCACATGACTCGCACCAAGCTTTCCCCTCATGCACCCACTTCAAAGATTCCTCCTCACCCACCCACCTCAAAGCTTCCTTCCCAGCCACCCACTCCCTCAATGCTTCCCCCCAGCCTACCCCTCAATGCTTCACCCTCTCGGCTTCCCCTTCCTCATGCCTCCCGGGCTTCCCCTCGTCCTGCCCCTGTCAGCTTTCCCCTCGTCCTGCCCCTCTCAGCTTTCCCCTCGTCCTGCCCCCTCTCGGCTTCCCCCTCACCCTGCCCCTCTCGGCTTCCCCCTCGCTCTTCCCCTCTCAGCTTCCCCCTCGCCATGCCCCTTCTCAGCTTCCCCCTCATCCTTCCCCCTCTCAGCTTACCCTTGTCTTGCCCCGCTCTCGGCTTCCCCCTTGTCCTGCACTCTCTCGGCTTCCCCCTCATCCTGCCCTCTCTCAGTTTCCCCCTTGTCTTGCCCCCCTCTCGGCTTCCCCCTCGTCCTGCACTCTCTCGGCTTCCTCCTCATCCTGCCCCTCTCAGCTTCCCCCTCGCCCTGCCCCCTCTCAGCTTCCCCCTCGCCCTGCCCCATCTCGGCTTCCCTCTCTCGTCCTGTCCCCTCTTGGCTCCTCCTTCATCCTGCCCCTTATCGGCTTCCCCCTCGCCCTGCCTCCTCTCGGATTCCCTCTCCTCCTGCCCCTCACTGGGCTTCCACCCTGTCCGGCCCCCTCTCCACTTCCACCCCCCATTCTGACCCTTCTCATCTACTTCCCATCCCAACTGCTCACATCTCCCCTCTCCCCTCATCCTGCCCCTCCCATGTTAACCTCAATCCCGTTTCTCCCATCTTCCCCGCTTCACTGCACCTCATCGTCCCGTCCATCCCGCTCCTTCCCAGACTCATCCCCTCTCACCCCACCCCCAACTGTCGCTCACCAGCTGAGCATCCCACCTATCCCGAAACCTCCCAATGCCTCCTCCTCTGTCCCTCTTTGTGTGACCCTTAAATATCTAAGGCCTCTGTACCAACCTGACAGATCTCTCAATCCAGGCTACTGCTGACAGCCAGGACATCATCTGTTAAACAGAATTTTTCCTTCCACAGGACATCCCTGACTTCTTAGTGTCTCTCCTTGGCTATTGTCTCCTCCAATTTGATCGGCCTGAACTGCGCCCTGGCGGCGGAGTTGCTCTTTACATCAAGAACTCAATTTTTTTCACTGTCCGCGTACTGATCTTCCACCTCCCAACCTACAGGAGTACATTTGGCTGTGACTTCCTCTCTGCTCTCATCTCTTGTTACCCTCGCCGAAGGAGAGGGTATCACATTTAGGTCTGTTTGTTTGTTTGTTTGATTGTCCGCACAGAACTTTCATGTTTTTCTCTGCAAATGCTTGTTGGATTGAGACAAAATATTCACCATTGGTGCGACAACTCATGCAGAATGTTTTAATGATAATCATAACGTCATAGGTCACGTGGTGTGGTTACCATGTTGGAAAAAACTTTGGACCTCTGTATCTCTGAAACTGCACCAAGGAAAAAATTGGAACTTGGCACATAACAAGTACCCTTCATGAGGAATGTGTGATTTTTTTATGACATCATAATTGCCTTAGTTATGACGTCGTCATTGTATATGTAGAAGCTACATCCGATTAGTATGAAAATGAGGTCATCCAGGGATAAAATGTTCCACCAAAAATTTGTTGATGACGTCATCGGTCATGTCATTTCACAGCCATTTTGTTTTTTGTAACCTTCAAAACTCTTCTCTGAAATGGCTGAACCAGTCACGACTGCCAGCATTCAGAAAGTGGCAGTTCTAATTATGTCTCTTATTCATTATATAACACACCAGTGTACAAACGCCACACAAAATTACACGAACACCACACAAAGCAAGTCCTGGAAAGTGTCTGCAATCTCGGATTGCAATTTTTCTTGTTTGTCTGTGTGTTTTACTGTCCTACAAACAGTAACAACTCCATCTACATCTCTCTCAGACAACATAGACAACTTTTAACCACTCATCCCAACTCCCTCTTCCTCATATGTGGCGATTTCAATTGTCATCATGCAAATTGGCTGGGTGTTGGGACCTCTCTCACCAGCCATGACACTCAACAATGGACTTCTGTCATCCCATTGGACTCAATCTGTGAACTTTCCCACTTGGATTTATCCAAATGGAAAATCCTCCCTTCTAGACTTGGTGATGACAAATTTCCCTGCAAGTGTCTCCTGCTCTTCCTCTGTTCCAATTGGTTCATCTGGTCCCATGTATGTGAGTGTAAACATCTCTCTGGCTATTCTTTGAGGGTTGCCTCAGCACCGGTGAGTGTGGCAGTTCACTCATGCATATTGGCAGGGATTGCAAGCAGCATTTCTCTTCAGGACTGCTCTCCCATGTCTATCGTTCCTGATAGTAACTCAGCTTGGGAATCCTTCCACCGAAACCTGCTCACTCTCTTCTGGACAGATTAATCCCATCTTGTTTTCAGTTTCCTACCCTTCTTCCCGCCCATGGTACACTTAATACTGTGGCGAGGCAGTTGCTTGGAAACAACTTGCCTTCTCTTCCTGGATGGAAAATCCGACTGACGGTAATCTCAGGTCATTCCAAAAAACCCGCAACAAGTGTGCGTCCACTCTCAAAAGAGCCACAAAACAACATCTGACCAACCTCAAGATTGAACTTGTGTCCCTCCTCTAAAACCTGGTGCTGCCTTATTAAGCCCTTTTCTGGTGTATACTCTGCTTCCATTCCTTCTCACACTTCAAATGGTACCACAGCCAACTCCGCTTATGAGAAGGCCGAATGCTTCAGTTCTGTGTTTTCAAATATTGTGTCCCCCATCCACTCGTTCTCAGTATCCACCCTACACAGTCATACCCAACTGCTGCTAGACTCTGTCTTTTGCACCTGAGAAGGTGGAGAAGGTTCTTTCAACCCTCAACTCTGACTCTGCCAGTGGATTGGGTGGAATCAGCTCACATGTCCTGAAAGCCTGCTCTGCTGCTCTTGCACACCCTTCTCTGCCCTCTTCATCCTGTCATTTGCCCTTTGTTTGCCCGATATTGGTTTCCTTCTGCTGGGAAATCAGCCAACATCACTGCATTACATAAAAAGTTGCAAAAACCGATCCCCTTCACTAAAGACCTATTAGCATATTTCCAATCATCAGAAAGGTCCTGTAATCCATCAATGCAGTTGAGATGAAATTCTTCCTTTTCTCTAACAACCTCATCTCAGATCACCAATTTGAATTCAGCCCAGGTAACTCTACCTTGGATATGCTGCTTATACTCATCCATGACATCAGGGCCGTCTCTCTGGACATATCTCATGCTTTCGATACACTCTGGCATCTTGCCTTGCTCTCCAAACTCTGGCTATGGCATTCAAGGCCAACTCCACACATGGCTTGCTGACTTCTTTTCATAGCCGATGTGTGGCTCTCAATGTAATCCTTTCATCTTCTCTCCCTGTCAATGCTGGAGTGCCCCAAGGTAGTGTTCTAGTCCCAGCGCTATTCCTGATATTCATCAGTGATCTCTCTGACTCTCCAGAAAATCCCCTTTGTCTATTTACTCATGGCTCCATCCTCTGTCATGACATCCCCAATCCTTCACACAGGCAGGCTGCAGACTCTTCCCTCTCTTCAGACCTTTACAAAATAACAAGCTGGTCAAACATTTGGAATGTCTTTCAATCCTGACAAATCTCTCTCTCTCTCTCTCTCTCTCTCTCTCTCTCTCTCTCTCTCTCTCTCTCTCTCTCTCTCTCTCTGAACGGACTGTCTCACACCCCACTCACCCATATACTTTCTTAACAGTCCCCCTGAGGAAGTTCAGTCACTCAAACTCCTAGGTCTCACCATCAGCTGCAATCTTTCTTGGGAAAACCACATAACATTTCAAAGTTGGCCTCCAAAGCCAGTCGCCGTCTGGGCATATTCCATCATACAAAGACCTTCCTTGGCACACCTGAACTCCAATCCACTTAAAAGGCCTTCATACACAGCTTGATGGAATACTGCTCCCCACTTTGGACTGGTGCCCCTGCCTCACACCTTACTCTGCTTGACACTGCAGAAACCAAGGCCTTCAAGATTATTGGAATCTCCCATGATGAAGCTGAATCAATGGGCTGATCACTTTGCCATTGCAGACAGATTGGTGGTCTGTTTTTTACTGCCTCCTTTCTAGTCGTGCACACTCTGCTCTTTCCAGGCTTTGTCCCTCCCCAAGGTTCCTGCAGGACACACATGGTCCACCCTCAACACTCTTTTAATGAAACTGCCAAAATCCAGAATCCACTCATTCTTTCCACTTTTTTTTACCACCTGTGGAGGCAACTTCCACCTTCTCTTCAATGTCATTCTTCCCTCCATGTCTTCAACATGGCTGTTCACTCCCATCTCAGGTCATCCCCAATCCAAACCATGATCTTTTGTAACCTTTTTAAACCCCCAACACCCCCACCCCAACCTTCACCACCCCAAGCCTCCTTATTCCAAATTCCAGTTCCTCCTGTATCCATCTTGCTCACCCCATGTGCCCTTTCCTGCCCTCTCATTCCTACCACACCCATTGTTTGTCCAAGTCTCCCTCTATTTTGTCTTTCAATTCTGCTGTTGCAGTTCTCCAGCTCGACTCCACTGTTGCTTTGACCTGATGCTTCCTGATCCATTCAGTGTTCTATCTCTTCCATGAGCCTTGACTCTCTACATCTACAAAAAAGGAAAAATAAATCTTGCTATTACCACCAATCACAAAAATGTTAAAAGCTGTCATGATGGGAACATAAAAGGATTGTGGTGTTGTGATATGGTGTCATTCCTACCTTGTCATTCCTTCTTACTTTTGGTGATTTCATCCCTAAATATTTTTAAATTTGTTTTAATGTCTTCTTTTTCCGATGTGTGTGTGTGTGTGTGTGTGTGTGTGTGTGTGTGTGTGTGTGTGTGTGTGTGTGTGTGTGTGTGTGTGTGTGTGTGTGTGTGTGTGTGTGTGTGTGTGTGTGTGTGTGTGTGTGTGCAAATGTGAATTCACATTCTGTTATGGGGGATGGTGAGGAAGATGGGGTTCTGAAGGAGTATTTCTAACTCTTCTTATTCGCACTCATCATCGCAGCAGGAGCAACCACCTGGTGTGGCTCCGCACTGGTGCAGTAAACACCTAGTGCTACCAATACTCATCCTTGATTTCTGGGTCAACACGCACCCCCATAAAAATGAGCACCAGCCATGGTGCAGTCTCATCTTTTCGGACTTGCTGCAAAGTGACATTGGTTTCCTAAATGCACGTCCGGATCCTGCCAATCAATAGGCAGTAAACATATACACGCTTTGATAGATGTATTTTTAATGAAATCTTTACAATCACTAAATCATGACTTCAAAGTGGTAAAAAGTAAATTAAAATGTACAATTACAGAGACTTCAACTTGCAGTTTGGAGGAACGTTAATGAATATTGTACAATGCAGTATTGAAATTAGTTTTGATGCAAGATGTAGCTGGACAGGAAAATCTAATGGGAAAAACTTTACTGCAAAGAAACCCCATGTTCTTCACAGGTACTCGTGTACAACAAATCAATGCGGAAACGTGGAAAGTAGAAATGTCTCGAAAATAAATGTTCTTTGGACTCATCTTCTGTTTGCGAGGTTTTTCCATATTGTGCCCATGGCGGAAAAACTTTGCAGCAGAACAATCATTATGTTGTGTGCAACCTCATGTAATTTCATAACTACTTTTCCTTTCTCAGCCAACATGAAATGTAATTCGGCATTATTTTAGCAATTTGTACTCGACTATAATATTGGTTTTGGTTCAGGATGCACCTCGAAAGATTGGTTTCGGTAAATGCACCTCGAAGTGGTGATCACTTCGTTATTAGCCTGAGAACAAATTATTTTTCAACCTTTTGCCGAAAAAAGTAAAACATAGAAATGAAAGAAAAACCTCACCACCACATTGTCTTCTCATGATCATAGGTTGACTGAACAATCACCCTTATTTTAATTATTTATACGTCGACAAAAGGCTAAAAACTTACTTATAAGTCGCCGTACTTTCGAGAAGCCTGGAGATGTGTCCTTTCGTCCAATTTTGATGAAATTATTTTTTACAAACCTCCGGGTAAATTGTATCCGAAACGAGTTATGATATAAGTTATATAATGATTTCTACCAAATACGTTATAATAACAGCGCTGCCTATCCCAGTAAAACCTTGAGCCTAAGCAGGTCAGGTTATGTGAAAGCTCTTAAACATAGACGGCAGAGAGTTTTCTCCCTTTACCTACTTTGCTGATGCATCCGATCTTGTGAACATCACATTCCTGTTGATACTGTAATTGTATTGCCATCTGAGAAAGGAATAAGTGTGATGAATGGTGATGGCATGCATGGTTAAAACACCCCAACGCATTTGTAGAACTGTTTCTGCTCGGCGAACACATAAAAGCGTCGGGTCCATGGTTACCAATACGTGAACGCTAACCCTCGTGAAAGAAAGCTGTTAAATGAAGACTTTACGCAGAGATATTCTTTTGATCCATTGGTCCCTTTCACCTACACCATGTCGACCCAATTGATTCAGATCGCAAGTCAGTGATCAATTCGTTAGTATCGTTCACATTTTGCGTGCGATGAGGGTCATGCTCTGTGATGCAGCAAGTTAACCCACCGCTCGCTTCGATATTTATCCACTAAATCTCGTTACAGTGACCCAACCCTGAATATATCTTTTTCTCATGCAGTTAAAATGGTAAAAAAAAGATGTTTAGTTCAAATAAATAAACAACTCAACTTTATGCAGAGTTTTACCTCTTTTATCTTTTTTAATTTGTTCGGTTTCTGTGTTTTCTTTTCTAATACGACGTATCATTGTGCATTTATACCGCAAATATAGACCTGAATATTATATCTCACGAGTTATTGATGATAATTATCTATTCAATATTGCGAAGGCTGTTGGTAACAAATATGGGGAGAATTGAGCTGCGTAAGCTGGCTATCCATTTCCTTAATTTTACATCCTCACACATTCCATGACAGATAAAAAGAGAGTGAGAGACACACATTTTATTGAACTACTGCAACATTGGAATGGGGTAGCAACAGTGATGTAGTCAACACTAGAAGTTATAATCTACATTTAGGATTGCGTAAAATGGTGTCGGAAACATGGAACACGCTACATGTTTAAGGAACAAGACCATCAAAGGTGGATTATCAAGGGAGAATGAAGGGTAAGTTATAGTTAAACAGTCATCCTGATTTTATCGGAGAGATTGTTCTTGTTCGGTCAGGAACTTAGTGATCGACTTCCATTATACCAAGAGAGGGTTTTCTGAGCACTTCATAGCTCAGAGATTACATAAATTTGGCGTTATTTTACGTCCATTTCACCTTGAACACACTCAAAGTGATCTTTGCGACTTCTCTATTATCCCTGATGGTTGCTATATGGTTGTTTATTCATTCATTTGAGTACGAAGGTGAATATATATTTTACTGTACATACATAAATACATACATGCATTCGCACACACAAACTTGTCCCGTCCTCTTTATTTTGTGTCCTAATATGGTCATGGAGCCCATAAATAGGGGACAAGTTTCATAGCACTCCTGCCTCTAAACACACACACACACACACACACACACACACACACACACACACACACACACACACACACACACACACACACACACACCAGATATCAAGTTTAATTCCAAATTACTAATTGAAAATTAAATTAACTAGCAAGTTGCCCATGCCCATATTGGATTCTAAACGGGGTAGGGATGTTGGTGGCAAAAATGCAAATGGAATCTTCTGTCATCGAGCCTGCAAGCTGGGAGCAACAATTCACATTTATTGCCGCACTCCAATGGTGATGAGGAGCTCCGTTTCAAACTGTTTGTTCGATCTATGTAGCTTGTTGATGGGTCCGTAATGAAAAATTGTCTTGGTGTCAAAGCTAGTGACTAATTGCAAATGAAAAGTAGGATGACGTTTTACAATGACTGCGTGGACACGCATGTTTTTAAAAAATAACTAAGATTGCAACAATATCTCAGAACTATTGCAAACAAAAATAAATAAATCCCCTTTTGTTATATCTAGTAGGTTAATGTGCAATTGTTTGATCGAACAACGAAATACTTCATCTGCATTTACTGACCTTGATATTAGGTTAAAATCCATGAGTTCAGTGAGATGAGGCGAGAAGCGGGAATCGTGCAAATTCGTCGTTATTTCTTCATGTTTCTGCTTCTTTGTAATGCCACTGACAAATCGTCCATCCTTTATACATCGTGCAATATATGCCTGCACGGCCACACACATATCTACATGCAGATGGTTTGCACCGGACTCCGCAGAATTCAACTGAGCACAAAGATGACGTCTAATCACAAAACCACCACCCGTTAGGGCGATATATGTTGCATAGTTTCCCGACAACGATGTGTCACATTCACCTGATATTAAGTGAAAAGACAGAACTGAGGATATTTCTCTTGAAAAGACGTTCAAATGTTATATGAACGAGAGACACAACAATCCAAGACACAAAACAACGTGTAAACGAGTCATTAATACAAATAAATAAATAAACCCCTGCAAACGGATATTTGGCGACTAATTATAACTAATGATTTACATATATATATATATATATGTATATATATATATATATATATATATATATATATATATATATATATATTGAAAAAAAATACTGTTGGCGCATCTTGAGCGATTGTGGGTATCTTGTCGTAGAACTATTTGTATGTCTCACTTATCAAGAAATACTCGTAATAAGTGATTAATAAATCGATTGTTAGCGCCAAACACTTCGAGGGAAATACATTTTCATCTGTCGTGATATCTGCGGATTGAATTGAGAAGCTTGTTTGGAACTTCAGGTGATGGTCAGAAGGATCTATACGAATTGGGGCAACTGGCAATAAGCACGTTAACCCTTGAATGTATTCCCCCGTTCAGAAGATTCTGTTTTTGTTTGTGGGCAAGTCGTCCAATGGGTTGCAATGTGAGAGGCGAAATGATATCATGCATGATATTTTGAGCTCTTAAATCCGCGATTTGATGCCACATGCTAATGACGAATTGTTCCTTTTACCGCGTGCATCCGTCCGTTACTTTTTACCATGTGCATCATCCATTCATTCCTTTTAACCACGTCCACCATTCATTCTTTTATCATATACATACATTCTTTCGTTGTTCCACATATATGCAGTCGACTCTTTTATTACGTGCATCCATTCGTTCCTTTTACCATGTCCATACAGTCGTTCATTTTACGGTGTGCATCCATTCGATCCATTTATCGCATGCATCCAGTCGTTGCTTTTACCCCATACATCCATTCGTTGTTTTTTTTTTCCCCGTGCATCCATTCGTTCCTTTTACCTTGTGCACCATGTCGTTCCTTTTACTGTGTCCATGCAGTTGTTCGTTTTACCACATCGGTCCAGGCATACAAAAATGACGAACAAGTCAACTATTATGTTGCGGTTTTGATTTTCTTTTGATTTTGATTCAACAGTTTCTGTCCAACCAAACGTCGCCCTCTGTCGCCATTTGTGGTACTACATACCAAACGAGGCAATAGTTATGGAGACAAAACACGGCCCTGGTTGTTTGAAGGTTTTATACTTTGCAATCTGAATGGTACATGCCTCAATGATACAGCAAGCAATGTGTTTTTTTTGCCTTTGAAGCCAGAGTCATAGGAAATGCTCAATCAAACTTATTGTCTGAAATACTGCACACACCAATGAAAGTCCAAGAGTCCCAGCAATCACGGTGCGATCTCAGAAAGCAAAGACTTGGGGTCATCCTATCAATTACAAGATTTTTTTTTTAATCGCTTAACCTCAACTGCCCTCCTGGTTCGTGTCAAACACGAATATATATATATATATATATATATATATATATATATATATATATATATATATATATGTATATATATTTATTTCCCACAGACATAATAAACCTGGCACAGAAGCAGATGAAGCCTTGAGTGCGAACTGGTGAAGCAGAGAAATGGTTAGCCAAAGAGATCTGGTTGAAAGGTAAGATTGCAAACAAAATACTTGCACTGCTATGTATATATATATATATATATATATATATATATATATATATATATATATATATATATATATATATATATATATATATATATATATATATATATATACACACACACACATGTATATTTGCACATACATAAAAGATGCACAAGGCATGAGGATGATGAATTTAATGTAAAATGCCTTTTAGCCTCATCACATTAAATATACCTGATACAATTGAAACATTTAACTTTTTAAGCTCAACCAAAACCAATGGCTTTGCCTGTTTGATTGAGGTAAGATTATTGTGCTCATCATTTTTCTCAACATTTGAAAACGCACAAGGATCGGCACCGCGCTCTCGTAATCCTGCACGCCAATGCGGTTTCAAGGATGCCTGCACGATCAGATCCGTTTCATTTAATGAGAAGCTTTAAAGTCGAAAGTGAACAGTTTAGAAGCAATTATTATTTGGCGTGTTTATGCCAATAAGAGTCGTTAAAAGGTTTGCAGACGTTGGTTTGGGCTGGGAAACATTGCTTTGGCTGGAGTGGTACAGACGTCCATGCCCAGTGTAGTGGCAATGTACATTAGTTTCCAGGCTGGAGAAAGCTTGTGATCTGGGCCTCAGTATCGCATAAAGGCCCCAGAAGTGGGATATGTGAGTGGACGCTGGGAATGGGCCCTGGGAACAAGCTCCTTGATCTGGCCCAGTGACGAGCAGGCCACCTGAATAAGCCATGGAACCAGGTCTTGTGAGCAGGCCCAGAGAACATGCTCCGAAAGTATGTACCAAGACTGAATCATCCTATCATTTGTTCCTTTTACCGAACCCTGGGAGTGGGCCCCGAGAGCCAGGTCCGAGAGCTCGATTCTGGAGCGGGCCACGGGAGACTATGCACAAAGTCAACTTTTTTTTCAACCGACACGGCCCCAACAACGGCAACGGCATTTCCCTTACCCTGAATCTGCCTGAAGATGTCGGAGCTGAGAGGCGAGCCTTGACCTTCACTATAATAAATCATTACCAGAGCACCATCCGCAGATAATCAAGGGTTTTTCTCTTAAATCCCACTTCTCTCTCTCTCTCTCTCTCTCTCTCTCTCTCTCTCTCTCTCTCTCTCTCTCTCTCTCTCTCTCTCTCTCTCTCTCTCTCTCTCTCTCTCTCTCTCTCTCTCTCTCTCTCTCTCTCTCTCTCTCTCTCTCTCTCTCTCTCTCTCTCTCTCTCTCTCTCTCTCTCTCTCTCTCTCTCTCTCTCTCTCTCTCTCTCTCTCTCTCTCTCTCTCTCTCTCTCTCTCTCTCTCTCTCTCTCTCTCTCTCTCTCTCTCTCTCTCTCTCTCTCTCTCTCTCTCTCTCTCTCTCTCTCTCTCTCTCTCTCTCTCTCTCTCTCTCTGTCTCTCTCTCTCTCTCTCACACACACACACACACACACATACACACTCTCTCCTCCCCATGCAGTCTGCACTGCGCAAAAGCCCAAAGTTTCAAACACTCTGCTGGATTCCTCCAGCACGGGTGTGCCCACGATTGGGGAAATGGCGGACAGATTGAGACATATAGGTTTGCAACAGAATGGATTCATTTGATCGGAGAGCTTGACAAGACGCTGGGAACCGTGACCGGCATACCGGAGCAGCTGAAGCGAGCGACAGAGCGGCCTTTGGATGGGACAAAGCCCTTAAAGTGACGCCTGAGAAGAGCCAGCAGTGAAGGCTGAGGATTTCAGGGCCGTGTTCGGCGAGCACAAAGAGAACACTTTCGTGATCAGCCTTGAAGCTCCAAGCTCCACTGGTCGCATTGTTGCTTTTATTACGTGCATTTGTTATGAAACGCACCGTGCCTCTTTGGAGTAAACACAGAAAGAGCAGGCAAGAAGAACTCTGTCCATGGAGGGCCCGCCACCATCTGTGCTTCATACCCACATTGTGCAACTAATGGAAGATAAAATATCTGACGAAGACTTTATTATTTTATGTGGGTCCTTGGATCAATTCCTGACCTGAAGGCTGGCGATCCGTGGCAGGGATTTACTTGATTATATCAGCCCCATCATACTGGAAAACGCTTTGTGCAAAGTTGGAGAGGCGTTTTGGGTGGAGGCTAGAATTCGATCCTATCCCATGATCCCAACACGAGGCATTTCACGATCGCACCCAAGGTGTCTCTTCGTTTCACAACACAGGAAGTGATCTCGAAAGAATGGTGAACAGAACTTTTGAAATATATATATATATATATATATATATATATATATATATATATATATATATATATATATATATATATATATATATATATAATATTACAGAATGTATTGCATAAGAAACATTATAATTACGTAATATTTATTATAATATTAAAACTTTTACATAATAGATATTATAGTAAAAGTAAAACAAGAAAAAGAGCAATCAAAGATTGTAGACCCTCACCAGGACCTGTTTTGTGTCATGTTTCTGTACGGTACTGGTGTGTTATGCAATTCATAATAGACATAACTAGAACTATCACTTTCTAACTGCTCGCAGTGATGACCGGGTATCAAGATGTCCTGCTTTGATCGGACACCTAACCCTGACCCATGACGTTTATTATTATTCAATTGAATTTAGAATGGGATTAAAATAAATTCAATTAAAAACAAATGAAGACAAAATAGGTACAGCACTGCATTGGTGTAATCAGAAGGAACCTGAACAAGCAAAAAGTAAAGATGGAGTCATCAGGAGTAACCTGGATAAGATTTGGGGTTCAGCTTCCTCAAACCCTCAACCTCAAATCCTCAAACCCTCAAACTCTACCCTCAAACCCATCCAGGCACAGCCAAGTGAGCCTTATTAAAAAAAAAAAAAAATCAAAAAGAGCCCATATTCAAACAATTAAATAATTCTGGCTGTGAGACCAATTGTCCCATCAGGTTGAAATTTAAAACATATATTCCCCATCACTACTAGATCATAAATGAGAATTTTCTTGTCGATTGATGAAGCTGTTCAAGATAACTGATTTTTAAAAAAGATTTTCACTCAATCCAATATGGCTGCCAGACCATGTGACATCAATTATTCATGAATACCTGAGTATCCTCAAGGCTCGGGGAACATCAATTGTGTGAAGTTTCCCCTCAATCTGTCCAGCCGTTCTGGAGATTTTTCTCCAAGTTTTAGGGTAAATCGAATATGGCTGCCAAACCATGTGACAGATGATATGATATATGGGTGAATGTTTTGTTCCTCATAGATATGCGGTCATACATGTAAAGTTTCATCTCGATCTGTTCAGCTATTTCAGGAAAGAAGATTTTTGAAAGTTTTTTTTTTAACGATATGCCTGCCAAATCATCATTTTTTTTCTCTGTTGATCAATGTATCCCAAGATAACGCTCAAAAATTTTCATACTGATCGGGTGTAGCATTCCATATATGCAATTATGACATCATAATGAAGGCACGTATGATGTCATAAAAAATCACACTTATTCCCCATGAGGAGTGCTTGCCATGTGCCACGTTTCAATTTTTTCCTTGGTGCGGTTTCAGGGATATAGAGTTCCAAAGTTTTTCCGTTTTTCCAACAGGGCCACCACACCACCTGACCTAAGACGTTATAATTATCATTCCAGATAAAAACATTCTCCATGAGTAGTCGCTCCGATGGTGAAAATTTCATCTTGATCCGATAAGCAGTTGTGGAGAAAAACACTGAAGTTCTGTGCAGACAAACAGACAGATAGACAAACAATCGGACCCAAATGCAATACCCTCTCCTCTGGCAAAGGTAACAACACATCAAATTTATATATGTGTGTATATGTATACATACGTATATATATACATATATATTTATACGAATATATACATATATATTTATATCATGCTTTCTTTGGTTATACTCCAAATTCAAATCCGTGAGGTGCATTTTGGTGTATTAATTCCTTCCCCACAAGGTGTAGGTGAGATCTGTGCACGCAAAGTGAGGCTGTAAATTATTTGCCTGAGGAAATTAATGCTTGTTCTGCAGAACTTAAACTGACCCCAGAGAGTGACACAAAATGTGCACATCCAAATGTATCGTGGTTTCTTGACTTGAGAGGTCTTTGGGTGGTAGCAAATGATGCATCAGGAATATATTTCGGATGTAAAAGGTGTTCAATGATAAATGCAGAAAATTTGTAAATGTGAAGCTTGCACTTTCATTCAGCCATTGAACGTGACACAATGAAGGAATAAATATGATTCTCTTTAGATTTGTGAAGATTTATTTCCTATAAAACCTTTATACAACATCGAAATAATGTTTGACATCAATCGCAGAAAAAAAAACCATCATAAAATATAGACGTGACTCGCGATAAATATGTTGTTATAATGTTTAAGAACCTCCCTTGACTTGTGGGTATGTTAGTTTACTTTTGACGTTGAGGTGGGAAGCAACGATTCAAACTTACAGTCCGATTACAGCAAGAGTTTCATTTGAATATCCCATTTACATGAAGTGATGTCAAGGGATAAATTATTTTGTAGTTATACACATTGCCTGCACCTCCCCAGATATTGACCATCACGCGATTTAGTCCGGCAGATATGTGAAATATTCTGGTAGTTTTGTGCCTTTGATGATACAAGCATGAAATTTGGTACACAGTTATAGCATACCCTTAGGAAAATTTTGGATATAGGGACATTCCAGATTACCCCTAGGGTCAAAATGGTGGCCATTTTACAAAATGGCTGCCACGAATAACAAATTCTGCCTACAAGGTCAGCAAAGTCATATGTGCTTGGTGCAAAACACAATGTAGTGAGTATAATATGATTATTATCATCTAGTATGCACATGCTTCATTATCTACTTCATATTTGACTAAAAAATGCATCTACGGTGGTCTATGAGGGACACAGATAACAGTTTACCATCGCAATAATGCATGGCTGGAACAAGAGCTCTGCAATATGATCATGCATGTGAATGTTACCTGAATATTGTTTCTGGAAATATAAATTGATCAAAAATCAAATTTGGTGAAAGGAACTTAGACTCCATGAATATTTCCATTATTAATTACATACTGGTAGCTGGCAATGTCACGATTAAATGCATAAATTTGCGAAATTGATATTGATGTACTCACTGTATTAATTTTCATGATTGCATAATAGAAATGTTCAAACTACAGTGGTGTGTTCATATTGATTTGGGTTTAACATGGTCCTGTCCAGCGCAAAGAAATAATGTATGGTGGCCTATTGGGGACATCGAGTGACAATCACCCAAGATCGCCATTGTGTATATATGCATCTCCTCTGGGCTGGGGTTCGTAGTTGAAAACATTTTATCGTCATCAAGACGAGGCATGTCGGCAACTGAGGCAACTGAGGCATGTCGGCAACTACTAAGGTGTGGCTGCAAATGATGGATGTCATCAAGACAGCAGTTGAGATTCTGAACCCTGGTCAGATCCCAGTCCTCACAGTCGATCAGCCACTGTACGCACTCGCCAAACAGATCCAGTGGAGATGGCCAGAAACACATGGAGAAGATCACTTCGTCATCCTATTTGGTGGACTCCACATTGATATGGCTGCACTGAAAACTCTGGGTGATCTTCTGGATAGCAGTGGGTGGACATGAGCTCTGGTGCAGGCAGGAGTTGCTACAACTAGTCCTGCTGATTCCTTCCTGAAGGCTGCCCATGTTACACGCACTTGGCGAGCTCACCAGGTCACAGCCAGTAGCCTCTATCTTCTCCTAGAGAAAGCCTTCAGCCAAGGAGCAGATGAGTGACAGGATCTAGAAGACTGGTGTGCTGAACGTGTGCAAGCCAGTATACAATTCCACTTCTGGTGGATCATTCTACAGTTGGAACTCACTGTCCTAATCTACGTCAGATCGGTCTGTGAAGGGAACTTCCTGCTATACATTGATGCCCTGAGCAAGATTGGCCCCTGGTTCTTCGCCTTGGGTCATACCAACTACGCCAGGTGGATACCAGTTCACCTGTGCGACATGGTGACACTGGCGACCAAACGTGCAAGTGTATACACGCAGTTTCTTGCCAGCAACTTCACAGTAAAGAAGACCACTCATACGTTTTCTGCGATGGCCATCGACCAAGCCCACGAGCAGAATAACGCATTAGTTAAGGATGACGGAGGAGCTTTAGGCCTGACAGAGAATCCCGCTGCATTACACCGCTGGATGGTGTCTGCTCCAGAGATGGCCAGAGTGATCGCTGAGTTCCAGGCCACATCAGAGACCAAGAAGGCTGTTCACAAACACCACGAGCAGACCAAGCACACACAGGTAGCCTTTGCTAGAGATGTGCGTTCACTCACTCAAGTCATGGGGGAGATGGGCAACCCATTTTGTGATGACAGCAAGGATCTCCTGGTGCTAGACAGCAGAGACCTGGCAGACCCAGCAGTTATCAATATTGTACGCCAGATCGAGAAGCTGCGACAAGAACCACATGACTCCTATGTCCATGAGAGACTTATCAACCAGACAAAGCCCATCACTGACCCAATCAAGAGAAATAACCTCCCTCTCTTCAGCCGACCTCCAGTCAGAGAGAAGTCAAGAGCACAGCTGCAGGTTCCATCTCTGAAGAACGACTGCTCCCTGTTCTCCAGGTTATTCATTGCGTCCCAGATGCGTGATGGAGATCTTGATGAGTTCTTCGCACATGAGAACCAAGCATGTCCCCCTGCACTATCACACATGGGCAAGATGAGACTTGGAACAAAGTCTGATCTGGTTGGCTGCTTAGAATATCTGGTCCCTCCACAGGAGAATGCTGCTGCTGCTGCTGCTAGTCCAGCAGTTGAAGTCATCATCCTTGATGGTGCAGCGATCATCAGTATGCTGCCACCTGGCACAGCAAAGACCTTCAAAGAGTATGCATCAGAAGTATTCTTGCCATACATCACATCTCAGCTGCAGCATACGAGCAGGATGGATATTGTCTGGGATGAATACCTCACAGACAGTTTGAAGGCAGACACTAGGAAGAAGCGAGGCAAAGGCATCAGGAGACGAGTCGAGCCATCTAGTTCCATTCCTGGAAACTGGCAGACCTTTCTTCACACAGATGAGAACAAGATGCAGTTGTTTGACTTCCTAGCCACCAGAGTAGCAACAACAGACACAGACAAACAAGTCATCAGCACCCACCACAAAGATGTGGTTTGTACGCAGGCCCGATATGTTGCTGGTCTTGCCCCTTGTAGCCATGAAGAGGCTGACACAAGAATGCTACTCCATGCTGAAGACGCTGTGAGGCAGGGATACAGCAAAGTGTCGATCCGTACTGTAGACACTGATGTCGTGGTCCTTGCGGTGACAGCAGCTGGACGTCTGGACATTGATGAGCTCTGGGTTGCTTTTGGCACAGGAAAGAACTTCAGGTTCTTGGCAGCTCACGAGATGTCTGTGGCACTGGGACCTAACAAGTGTCGAGGTTTGCCATTCTTCCATGCTCTCACTGGATGCGACACCGTTTCAAGCTTCGGAGGCAGGGGGAAGAAAAAAGCATGGGAAACCTGGAAAGCCTGTGATGAGGTCACTGATGTCACTGCAGCATTCTGTGCCTTGGCTGCCATGCCAACTCCTTCAGCCATAGATGACCACAAGGATGCACTGGAGCGTTTTGTTGTTGTGCTCTATGATCGCACCAGTAGCCAGGAACATGTCAATGAGTGTCGCAAGCATCTGTTCACCCAGAATGGCAGATCAATAGATGCTCTCCCACCAACTCGTGAAGCCCTGAAACAGCACATCAAGAGATCTACCTACCAAGCTGGCTACTGTTGGGGCCAGATGATGGTGTCCACACCAGAGCTCCCATCGCCCAGTGACTGGGGGTGGGTTGACACCGATAATGGTTGGGACATATACTGGACAACCCTCCCAGAGGCAACTGAGGCATGTCGGCAACTACTAAGGTGTGGCAGCAAAAAGGGATGCAGAGGACAGTGCAAGTGTGTCAAGGCTGCACTCCAGTGCACAGCTCTATGTCACTGTGGTGGGGAGTGTACAAGAGAGTAGAACTGGGACAAGAGAGATCACAGATGATAATTATGTAACATGTACACATGTATCCATGCATCATAGTAGACTCTGTTACCTGGATCTAGAGGTTCCATTGTATAATTTTGACTCTGCAAGTTGATGTTAGGATCAAACAGAAGCACTTCCTCTGAGTTCAAGAGTGTGAAATGAACAACCGTCATTCCATGGTGCTTGATAACAGTTTTTTGAAGAGTTTGTTGTAGAAAACCGTCCAAAAGTGCAAAAATGCACCAAAAAATGACCAAATAAATGGTTTATTCACGCTTTGTCACCTTTATTTGCAATTTCTTATTTGCTAGAATCTATATTTAGTTAAATAAAACCACTGGTATGCTTCTTAAATA
>NC_140971.1:30266829-30271829 GCF_056783735.1 Eptatretus burgeri
TATCCACCTTATTTCTGTTAGGGTCAGCTGCAGTAAGTTTTTTGCCCAAGTGCATCACAAACCGGCTGTCCATGCCTGACGTTCGACTGAATGTGCAACAGGAATGTGGAATTTATTGGTTCATTGTTTGGCATTGGCTGTTTCCACATTGTCTGTTGGCATTTGGGCTCCCTCCTATGCATAGCCCTCACGAGTGAAGTCGATAACGGGTAGAAATGAAATGAGTCACAGACACATAGCTTCTGGTTGATCTTTATTGTGACAAGTTTTCGGCGAAATAAGCCTTCTTCTTGGTCAACCATTTCAAGTTCCACCCGAGTTCCTCTGCAGCTGCAGACATTCACCAGTATTACATACAAAATAATCCTTATGCTACACGACCCACTCAGCTGCTGGATTGGTTTCATTGCTTTTGGCGAATCATTATTGACAGCGTAGACACAAGGTAAGCCTTGTGCAGCTTTCTTCGGCTTGAAGAGCATGGAAGGAGTTAATTTATTTGATAATTCTATCCACCTGGGGTAACTGATTAGTTGAGAGTTGACTGGTTATTCCCTCCAATTACAGGTGCGAGCTGTTATTGGCTCTTGTTACATGCATGCATGCACACATACATACATACATACATACATACATATACACATACAGGCAGGATAGCCTTGCGCTTTGCCTCTGTGCTGTCTCGCCTCGGAGTGAATCTCGGCCAAGCGATAATTCGTCATCCTAGTGTATCATAGGCAGAATGCTTCATCATTGTGTGTGCCGTCCCTCGAATAGACGTTAAACTGGGCGTTACTTCTGCTGGCATTAGTTGGTGGATGTGAAAAATCTCATGGTGTTTTTCGCAAAGAGTAGGCGAGCTCTCACCAGCTCTATGGCCAGATTCCAAATTCCTGCCCAAACTACTTTGTCGACCATCTGGTCAGGCAGTTTTAGAAACACTCAGTTCAAAAACCATACCCCAACCAAACCCCCAATAACGTGAGAATATTTGTGACTAAAAAAAATGAAACAATGTACATACATAATGTATGTGCAGATATGTATATATATATATATATATATATATATATATATATATATATATATATATATATATTTATCTTCTTCTTTCGGCTGCTCCCATTAGGGGTCGCCACAGTGGATCATCCGTATGATCCGCATAGTGATTTGGACATGTTTTACCCCAGATGCCCTTCCTGACGCAACCCTGGTCGCCTCTTACGACACAGGGATATGGTACACCTATTTTAACTGGGGTATACACCGGCCCAGTACACTGGTACTCATTTCGCCGACCTCGGAAGGATGACAGGCTGAGTCAACCCCCTGGTGTTTTAATTCAGTGGCCCAACGGGGCTTGAACTCAGGAACTTTTGGATCCCAAGCCGCTGCCCTAACCACTGCGCCAACACCAGGCGAATATACATTCATATATATATATATATATATATATATATATATATATATATATATATATATATATATATATATATATATATATATATATATATATATATATATATATATATATATATATATATATAATCGAAACATGTGGAGTCTGATTAGCACTCCCCCAATCTCCAGTGGACATAGTCCTACACCTTCTAGTTGAGTGGTTTGCATTCGCGGGAGCAATCATCTCGGTGGCAGATGGACGGTTACTCTTTGCAGATAATACGGTTTTACCTTGTGAGACGTAATCCGCCTCAATGTTCATCCGAAATCAGAAGGTGCATCATATATATATATATATATATATATATATATATATATATATATATATATATATATATATATATATATATATATATATATATATATATATATATATATATATATATATATATATATGCCTATATATATATATATATATATATATATATATATATATATATATATATATATATATATATATATATATATATATATATATATATATATATATATATATATATATATATATATATATATATATATATATATATATATATATATATATATATATATATATATATATATATATATATATATATATATATATATATATATATATATATGCATATATATATATATATATATATATGCATATATATATATATATATATATATATATATATATGCATATATATATATATATATATATATATATATATGTATATATATATATATATATATATATGTATGTATATATATCTATATATTGTTGTGGTTGACGAAATTCGCAAACCACCATTCAGGTCCCGTAGGTGAGATATCTCTGTAAGTATATGTGTAGTAGCCCAAACCCGTTGTTTAGAGGGAATAAATGTCATTCATTTGGGCTGCGACCCTTTTCGATAGCCGTTTTTCTTTTACTATCTTTATTTTGGACCAGCCGCCATTACTACCACCACAACCACCACCAACCACGTCTCAACAGCCATCACACAACAACCACCAACAGCAACGCCGCTTCACAACAACAGCCACGACCCTTGCCGTCACATCTCGCTCTCGCAACCATCGCATCACCGCCATTCCCGCGCCGCTTGTGGGCACCGATCCTGGACTCATACAGGGCGCGCACCGAGCAGCGGGTGCAAAAACACCAGCCTTTCCGAGAAATCGGATCAAGAACGATTCACGCCCATTTCTGTTCCGTCCTATCAGCGAGCGTGGGGCGATTTGGCCCCGCCTCCAGGTGCGTCGGAGTATAATCGCTATATGCAGATTCGCGGATCAAGAATCATTCACGCCCACTTTTCCTCTGTCCAATGGGGAGCGTGGCTCCGCCCCCGAGCGATTCCTGATCCAAAAATCTGCATATGATTTCTCCTGTCGCACTATAAAGCGCCGAGCGCGGAGTAAATCGAGGCAGTTGGGGGGAGTTGGAGAGGTGTGGCAGCAGCAGTTGAGAAGAGTTAGCAGTTGGGAAGAGTTAGCAGTTGGACGGAGTTGAGAAGAGTGGAGAGTGGGAGAGTTGGAGAGTTGTGGCGGCGGCGAAAGCAGTCGAGAGAGTGTCTGTCGGGGTCCGGAGAGGCTGGAGAAGCCAAGAATCTTTGTGGAGGTCTGCGCTCGTGTCAGAATCGGGGAGCTGCGGAGAGGGGAGGCCGGTAACGCGATCGAGGTCGCAGTGGAGTCGCTCGTCGCGGGACCCAAGCCATCCAGATATCCTCATTCCCCCGAGCATCAACAACCCCCTCCTGTTTCCCCCCGCGCTGAGATAGTGTGAGAAGGGGGCCCCGTTCCCACCCCATTCCAGGCAGTGCCAGCGAGGCCCGCGGAGTCGGGGCGCCGCCGCCATTTTGCGGCTCATCACAAGACGGGTAGGCTCGATGCGGTCTCGGCCCCAGGCCCGTCTGCCCCCTCATCGTTGAGGGTGGCCCCTTCCTTTTTCTTTTGCTTTGAGTATATGTGTTGTCGGCGCCGTCTGTGAAGTAAAACTGTATAAGTGTTGCCGTGTGCTCGGTAGTCGGTGGTAGATCTGCATTGTGTTTCTTTTGTTGCATTTGCTTTTTGTGCAGAATTGTCGTGTTACTTTTACATTTGCTTTTGGTGCATAATTGTGTATGTGTGCTTTCCGTTTGCCGCGGAATAAATGTGCTTTATGTTGAACTGTTTTTCCCGTTTCGCTTCGTCTTTTCTTTTATTGAATCTCCATCTTACTTCACGTAAAGGGTTGGTCGTGGGCTAAATACGCCCAATAATTAATAGAACCGTCGAGGTTGACGATAACACCGCTCGGTTATCCCGATAGTACGGAACGGGTCGCTTAAAGTGGCCCGTGTCCGAAGTCGACCTGCGGCGAGGTGCGATCGCCCGGTCTACCCTCCGTGTGGGTACTTAGGTAGGTCGAATTTGGAGAGCAACCCTATCCCACGCGGGGGGCCGATTGGCACGATCGTGGTGAGGCCGAAAGGCCCACCCGTGACTAGTTCCTGGCGTTAGTCCGAGAGGGTCACGACGGGATTGTCCGTCCGGTGGGCGACGTGCCGCGATTCGAGTTACGTGGCCGCTCGCACGCCGGCGGGCGCGAATCCGCAACAATATGTATATATATATATATATATATATATATATATATATATATATATATATATATATATATATATATATATATATATATATATATATATCAATATCAAAATAAATAAATATATGTGTGTGTGTGTATATATATATATATATAGATATATATATATATATATATATATATATATATATATATATATAGATATAGATATAGATATATATATATATATATATATATATATATATAGATATATATATATATATATATATATATATATATATATATATATATATATATATATATATATATATATATATATATATATATATATATATATATATATATATATATATATATATATATATATATATATATATATATATATATATATATATATATATATATATATATATATATATATAGATATATATATATATATATATATATATATATATATATATATATATATATAGATATATATATATATATAGATATATATATATATATATATATATATGTACACATGCACACACGCACACACACAGTCGTGGCCATAAATATTGGCACCCTTGCACTCTTTTTCAAATACTCACAATATTCTCTAAATATAAGTTGAAAGTTCCAAAAGTCTTTGATCTCCACAATTTTTTATTTCACTGTTAATATTCCAGAACCTTTGTTTTTAATTCAGAACTTAATATATCCTTTTAAATCAGAAAATAAAAAGAAATGGCTTTGCCAAAATCATTGACACCCTCGACTTAATATTTGGAAGCACAGCCTTTGGACAAAATAAATGCAGTCAAGTATTTCCTGTCGCCATGAATGACCTTCCTACACCTCTCCACTGGTAGTTTGGCCCACTCTTGTGTAAACTGCTCCAATTTTCCCAGATTTGAAGGGTGCCTTCCCCCAACTCTCGTTTTCAGATCTCCCAACAGATGTGCAATGGGATTTAGATCTGGACTCATTGCTGGCCACT
>NC_140971.1:30276829-30281829 GCF_056783735.1 Eptatretus burgeri
TATATATATATATATATATATATATATATATATATATATATATATATATATATATATATATATATCTGTATGACGTATATGTACACACACACAGTGTCTCACTAAAGTGTATACGGCTACATGTATCAAAAATTATGGTATCTTGTCGTTCTGCACTGCCTTACGGGTAACCACAACCTGATGATGTGCAGTCATTCCATCGCACACAAATGCCATCTGTAAGGTATTACTCACACTCAACATCGCCCTTCTCTTTGTTGCTTGATTAATTTTTCTGAAATATTAAAGTCAAACATTATATTAAGACATCCTGTATATGCTCACGTGATGTTTTCCTTCGGTGTTGAAGCAAAAATGAATACCCAAAATAAGAGGGTTGCCAAAGACGGTGGAATTTATATACAAGTTGACATAAAAAGGATGTGCTAATCGGTGAAATGTAACTGCAGAAAGGTCGTGATAAAAGCACGGAATTTCTAAATGATGCATGGACTATAAAAGGGTGCCGTGCATTCTGCAGAATTTATTACGTGTATGAGGCATACTCCGCAAATGTGCCCTCTCTTTTAGCATGGCATGAGCTGCAATAAAAGGCAAACTCTCATGGTGCAAATAGCATCACTTCATACTTTTGGATGTGCCAACACTCTTTCTCTCTCTCTCTTATTACTAACCATTACCAACAATATAATTTCTTCATAAAATGTGTGTGTGTGTGTGTGTGTGTGTGTGTGTGTGTGTGTGTGTGTGTGTGTGTGTGTGTGTGTGTGTGTGTGTGTGTGTGTGTGTGTGTGTGTGTGTGTGTGTGTGTGTGTGTGTGTTTATATTGACTGGCAGGATGGCCCACAGGTATGCACACTTTCACCTAAGCTGTCTAGCCTGGATTCGAATCTCAGCCCGTCTATAAAACGTCATTCTGGTGTTTCACAGGCAGGGTGATTCACCAATGTGTCGTCCCTCGGATGGACATTGAACAGGAATCCTGTCCACTGTCATTGTTTGGTGGATGTTAAAAATCCCATGGTGTTGCTCGCAAAGAGGAGGCGAGATATAGGCAAATGACAAATTCCTGCCCTAACTTTAGTCAAACATTAGGCTTGGCCAGCTGGTCGTGAAAGACTTCGGCCAAGATTCCCTCCATGCAACCCCACCATAACATTGGAATTAATGTGGCTGTTAAAGATTATATATATATATATATATATATATATATATATATATATATATATATATATATATATATATATATATGTCACTTTTGAGATGCGCACAACCAAATGCCACTATTAAACGAAGCCAGTACACCTGTGCAGAACTCGAGAGAGCAGCTGACGAGTGTTTATTAAAAACAATAAGCTAACTTGTTCACGTGTTTCTACTCCACGTGCACACGCTTTCAACCGTATCCGGAAGAGCATAACAGAAGGAAAGTCTTTAATATGACATCAAGTGCCTTCGGCTCCTGGGGCAGGAACGTGAGAGCCTGCTGAGCCCGTAATCGAACCCTCGGCAAAACGGCGTACCAGCCGCACATGCACTATTATCGCACACAGAGGCACGCCATACGCGCTCATTCAAGAAAGGCTCAAATAATACATTCCCGGGACATTACATGGCAATGCATCGAGGCAAAAGCATTTCATGTATATACAATACGCTTTCAGCGATGCTTCAAAGTCTGCAATCTTATTAAAACTGATTAACGAAAGCACGTCTTACAAGATACACAATACCGAATAAGAAAACGCTTAATATCAAAATTATTCATATGGAATCACAAGAATCTGGTTTAGAACCAGGAAATACAAAACAGCTATGGATATATATATAGACACAGGACAATTTACAATAATTTGTAGATCTGTACTTTCTCTTCTGCTCGTCTTTACAACGATGATTGAATGACTATTTCAAAATGTCCGTTTTCTTTTTATTTCATTTAATTTTATTTTTGTACAAAACAGTTGACTAAGAGCTTGTCGTCTTCTTTAGGAATCTTCTTATACAACAGTGGCTGAAAGAGGAAACGTACAATATGATGCACAGGTGTGTGCGTGTGTGCGTGCGTGCGTGCGTTTCATGTGCATATACAAGTCCAACGCCACATAACGTCGTTTCAGCAGTCACTGCTTCTGTTACTCCTGGCGCTGCTGCTGAGAAGCACGATGGAAGAAGCATCCTCGGAACTTGTCCCAATCTACTGAATGGACATGTACGGCCAGTTGAAACTGCTCCCCGAAAGAAGCATGTCTCTGATGAGGGTTTCAATGGGAGTTTTACCAACCAAGCGGACGAAGAAGAGCTGTTCGATAACTGACGAAGACACGGTGCGTAGTGACGGTAAGCGAAGCAAGAGCTTTCCAAAGCGAGTGGGCTGGTTCGGGTATTGACTCCGCACGTATTCCTCCAGTGCACACTGCGATTTCTCCTGCAGGCTGTCTATGTGCGCAGCGTCCGATAAGCCGCAGGCATCTTCGAAAGAGAAGAGAATATTGGCACATTTAAAAAATAAATCTCGAATGCACGAAAATTCCTGCACACATCGCTGTCGAGGCAATTGCTTGAGCGCTTCGTGCTGCAAAATGCAAATGATTCGCTAACTACAGCTCGACGGCACTGCTCGCTTATATGCCAGGCATGCCCGAACACTTTTCCCACCATGTATCATGAATATCCAAATTTTCCTGTGGAATGGTAAATCTTTTACTTTTTTGTTTTTTTAATAACACTTTGTATTCCAATTTCATTTTATCTTTAAAAGAACATTTTCAAAAGCAATTACGTATCAATCAATATGCATCACCACTTATAACAAATGCATGTGGAGAAGGCATTTTCAAGTCCCTGCCCACAGTTGCAATAGCAATCCAATAACTGTTTGGAAAAGTATAATTGAATAATTTTTTTGGGAATATCAAGAGGGATATATATATATATATATATATATATATATATATATATATATATATATATATATATATATATATATATATATATATATATATATATATATATATATATATATATATATATATATATATATATATATATGCGGCATGCATTAATTGCACGGTTGACTGTTATTACCTTTTGGTTCATTGAATGAAGAAGTTTGCTCACACACTGATTATATTGAGCAAATGTGTGCCCATGAGAAATTGTCCCAATAAGGTCATTCCTTTGGGCCGCAGTTTGCGAATTTACGGTAAAGCACTAAAGCTCCTTCCCACAACAATCCTGAATTAGATATTGTGGAAATTGTGTCCATTTGGAAGCCGTGTGTCAAATGCATCCGAATTGAAAGGCACAGCCACACTCGGTCACCTCCGAGTCACTTTTGAACCCAGCATGGCAGACGTGCGTCTCCTGGAAAAAAAAAAAGGGGTCCATGTGCGAGTGTGCACTGACCTGTGGTGAAGAGCACAATGGCTTTTAAGCAGCTGTACTCAGCAGAGTCCACGTGCAAAACCTTGAGCTTTTCCACCTGCTCTTGGAAGATGCGAATGTGGTCCATGAAGGCAACCACACGGTCTGCAGACATGGGCGAGGCGTGCAAGCCCGCGGCTGCCAGCAAAGGCGCCACATGCAGTGGCATGGCACACTGCGCCGCATTCAGCACAAACAGCTCACTCCAAACCAGGCGCAGAAGCGCCACCTGGTCGGTGATCTGCAGGTCCGGGAAGAACGGAATATTCCTCGCCCACTCGACGGCGCTGAAGAGCAGACGGGCCGCGAGCTCGCAGATGTTCTCGATGCCCATCAAGTTGTTGGGCTGCATGCACTGACTGCCATAGCGTGATGTTGGATAGGGCTCAGCGCGGAGCAGCAGTGATATGTAGCCCGAGAGATATGAGTGACCGTTCAACGGGTCCCCATTGACGAGCGCGTACTGAGCCGTATTCGGATGTTGTGTTGGCGGCATTCGGCCTCTTTGTACTGCTGCAGAGAGAAAGACCACATGAGTAGTAGCACGAACGGGCTCCGAGCGGACATGACGCGGGAACCCTCAGAGAGGCGGCTTCACGGACCGCGCGAGATTTACTCACCTTCACGCCTCATCCCGACCTTAAGGCATTTCTTGAGGCGACAGTACTGGCACTGGTTGCGATGGTGCTGGTCGATAGGGCAGTTCCGATTGGCACGGCACGTGTATGTGAGGTTCCTGCGGACGCTCCGCTTGAAGAAACTTTTACATCCCTCACAGGTGAACTGTCCGTAGTGCTTCCCACTTGACTTGTCCCCACACACCACGCACTCCACATTAGCTTGTTGTTTGTCACCCTGTTGGCTTCCTTGGCCAGGCGTTGTCGGTGGGCCCGACTGGCTTGGAGTCTGTGGCGTTTGCGGTCCACCTGGAGCCAATGGCCCCTGGCCGGCGGCTGCTGAAACGTTGGGCCCGCCACCGAGCTCGCCCTGCGGGTCGCGCCACGGCCCGACTACCATTGCCATCGCTCGGGGAGAGGCGAGCGGCGGCTCCGGCAGCCGGACGGGGTGCGGGGGAGGGGGGGAGGGGGAGGGGGGAAGGGGGCGGCCGGTCAGGGGACACGCGTGTCGGGAGGCCGGGTCCAGGGCAAAGCGCAGGTCGCCATTCAGGAAGGCAATAAACAGGCGGAAGGTGAGAGATTAGAGAGGCCGCAAAAAGTGAGGGGCGATGAGAAGAAAAGACTCCGGCTGCGGGTGCTGCTGCCTGGAAGAACAGCAGCAAGACAGAGAGAGAGGGAGAGAGAGAAAAAAGTGCGTTGGAGGGACGCCCGGAGCGGAACTGCACGAGGTGTGAGGCGTACGGAACTCGCGCGTACAATCGGAGCGCGCACTGCGGCCCCGACAATGGGGGGAAATCGATGAAATATTCACGGAATGCGCGCGCCGCGAGAGCGGGCTGTGCGGCTGCGTCTCGGCAGCGCAAGGCGCGGATGTCAGTATATAGTGAACTATGACACGACGAGTGAAACTGACACATCTCCATGGCGACGGCTCCCATATAAGGAGCGGCGTGTCGG
>NC_140971.1:30289329-30301829 GCF_056783735.1 Eptatretus burgeri
TCACATTTCCCTCAAACTTTCAACTTACATAATCCAAAAGAGCCATTCGTGATTATATACATATATATATATATTTTTTGTATATATATATATATATATATATATATATATATATATATATATATATATATATATATATATATATATATATATACATAAATGTACATCTATGTATATATATATATATATATATATATATATATATATATGTATATACATAAATGTACATCTATATATATGTATATATAAATGTATATATACATATATATTTATATATACATATATATGTATATGTATTTATATTTATATATACATATATATTTATATACATATATATTTATATGCATATATGGATGTATATGTGTATATGTGTATGTATATATATATATTTATTCATATATATATATATATATATATATATATATATATATATATATATATATATATATATATATATATATATATATGTAGGTATTTTTCCAGGTCTCATACTCAACAACATACATATACATGTATGTATATATATATATATATATATATATATATATATATATATATATATATATATATATATATATATATATATATATATATATATATATATATATATATATACATATACATATATATATATATATATATATATATATATATATATATATATATACATATACATATATATATATATATATATATATATATATATCGTTTGTTCGGGTGTCATGCAGAATTATGGACCATGCTGCGAGACCACAGGCAGCGGTTCAGGGTCCTTCAATGCCAGGGTCCAACACAGTGCTCTTAGCGACGACTAATTGCTTTCAGTAAATGAGGTTCATTTTCATTGATTGATCTTACAAGCCATCCCAGCTTTGCCCTACATAATTCATTTCATGAAACTACTTTCCAAGGAAGAAAATTGGTTTCACCATAAAGTTTATCTTTTTATGTGCATCGGATGAACCATAGCTCATTGCAATAGGTGTTACACAACAAGAGCATGTTTTTGATGAACGTACACATCCATTATTGGAGAAAGTGGTGTGTGGTTGCCGAGTTTTTTTTTTTTTTTTGATGGACCAAGCACAGCAGCAAGAGCTCGTTGGTCCTACCAGATGTGAGGACACAATTCTACAGCAGGTAGAGTTGCCGTGCTTCATACTTCTTCACTCCAATCAGACGTCTTTAATAAAGCATCTACTTTACCATGATGTCAACAGCATCTCTTGTGAGCGTCGAAACACTCACGGTCTTTCAACGACCCGTATCTGTCGTGATGAGTGTACTGTGTATGAAGTTGTGTGTTTGTGTATGTGTGTGTGTGTGTGTGTGTGTGTGTGTGTGTGTGTGTGTGTGTGTGTGTGTGTGTGTGTGTGTGTGTGTGTGTGTGTTTTGGAGACAGACAGAAAGAAGAGAGAAGAAAATAGTGTGTGTTGGAGACAGTTGAGAAAGAAGAGAGAAGAAGATAGAGGGGTAGAAGGAAAATAAAGAGAGCAAGAGAGAGAGATATGACAGGGGATCTGATCCCACAGTCTTTGCTTTTCTTGACCCATAATCCCCACCCAAGAGAGAAGGAGAGAGAAAGAGAGAGAGAGAGATGACAGGGGATCTGACCCCACAGTCTTGGCTTTTCTTGACCCCTAATCCCCACCCTTCCACTTGGCACTTTGCCAGGGCTCCCAAACGGTCCAGGAATGAAAGTTCGATGTGGGACGTTGAGCATTTACCAGACGTTTCATTAAATATTATAGGAAGGAGAGAGCTTATGTGCTATATGGCTCATCGATGTGGCTGCTGTTTGTATGAGGGCAATGGGACGTTTTAAGAAACTTGTGCTTCAAGACACTGCAACATATAATTTAACGTACAACCACCGTGACATGCTCCCTGCTGGGAACAATATACATCCATGTTGTTGAGTATGAGACGCAATTGTCATTTTTCAAGAGAATATCATCACATTCGTATGGCCGTGCCATATATATATATATATATATATATATATATATATATATATATGTATATATATTTGGGTTGCCTGAGTCACAAGAAATATAAGATCTGATTATCGAATCGCGCGCGCACACACACACACACACACACACACACACACACACACACACACACACACACACACACACACACACACACACACACACACTTGTACAATATCGGCTATTCCTAAAATAAAATAGAATTTAAAGGAGTGCTGTAAATTAACTTAATTTCACAACATCCTATATTCAACTTCATTGAAATTGTAATGTCCAAAACAGTTCCCTTAACAAAACTATGAACCTTAACCTGTAAGCAAATGAATGGTTTTCTGACTGCATGGATCATAGGCTGGGCACAGTTCTTCCTTGAGGTTTCGATACTTTCAGGCCAGAACCTTTCCAAACGACAGATCCACAACCTTGGTCACAAATCCACATCAGTCGATTGCCTACATCAGTTGATCCACAACTTCAGTTGCGTCCACGAAGTCAGTCAATCCATCAATGCAAGATCACTAATCAGACTTTACTCACTTGAGGATTTAATGCATTATCACATAGTTACAACTTACAACTCCATCACACATTCTATTTTATAATAATGCATTAAATCATGCACATCTTACCTTAAATATAACACATCCACCAACAAACATGACCACCCGTCACTCACCTCTGGATCAAACTGTTATTCAAATATTCAAGCGGTTATTTATGAATGGTTTTTTTTTACCTGCTTCCTTGTCTCCGAGCAACCACTGTAATGTGTTAAAATGGTTTACACATATATTTTTGAATCATGTATTTATTTAAATATCTCGTTCATAATATTTTTACTCTTCATATTGCATTTCACTAATTCTATTTGGTGTCGTTTTATGATCTTAAAGACTTGTTTTAATCTGCTAACTGTTGCTCCCTGTGTTATCATACGTCTGACTCGTTGTTTTACTCTATTGATAAGTTCAGTGCTGTGTGTGGTTGTTCTCACATTCAGAATTAGTTCACCTGCAACTGTACCATAGAATAGATTCTTAGGAATTTTGCTGTCAAGAAAGACATTCCTACAATGTGGAATGGAAAAGCATCTCGTTTATCAAATAATTTGGTTTGAAAATTGTTATTATTGATATCGATTTGTAATTCTAAAAAAGAAACTGAAGTGTGTTTGGTTTTACATTTTTTAATTCGAGTTATTTTGGATATACATATATCTTCATGAAGCTGATGAAATACAAACCCATCATTAATTGCTAGTAAATCTTCAATTAATCGAAAGATGTTTCCACACCTTCGTGCAGTTGTTAGTTTATTCCTGTACATGTTCTGGACTCAGCCTCATAAAGCTGAAACACACGCACACACAGATTAAAAACCTCAATACTTCATTACGATTGTTTTATCATGAAGGCACTAAATTAAAACTTGATTGCCTTCGTAATTCTAAGTGAAGGCTTTCACCACCATATACAGTTTTGTTCAAATTTTCGGTGAGGCATTTAACGCCACTTTATTTGTTAAATTTACATCATTCGCAAAAAGGCATCCGTGGAAGCCGTATCATATAACCAGAATAACCTATGGGTGAAGTCAAGGCTTGAAATGGAGGGTTTGAGAGCCGGTACAGGCGGGACCCAAGATGGCCCCTCAAATGGAAGCAATTAGCCCGGTACGGTGCATGTGCGAGTGCTCTTATAACCAGCACGGAGATTGGCAATCAATTTGCTCAATTAATCGTGATACGTACCATCTTGCAGTACACGAAGCACAGAATATTCACACACACAAAAACACACACACACACACACACACACGCTTGACTTGCTCTCAGAAAGGAGCCACAAAAATATTGCATGATGTATACCACACAGATTTTGTAACATACGACATAAAACAGACCAACTCTCAGACAATGGTTCATCCGTGACCCACAGACTTATTGATGACTAAGATATAGATCTGCTCTCTCCTGTTAATGTGGTTGGCGTTTGTGAAATCTGTTTGTTTGTGAAATATATATATATATATATATATATATATATATATATATATATATATATATATATATATATGCAGTATATAATCTCACACTAGCCCCACTTAGGGCTTTATTCCTGTTTGTTAAATTCTAGATTACATTTATCTCTGACACACACACACACACACACACACACACACACACACACACACACACACACACACGGTTTGCCTAGAAGGCCTGTAAGACATCAGCTATTATAAAGCTTGCAATGTTTATGTGATAAATTTCTGAGGATATCCCAAGGACTCAATAGCTCAGTGGGCTCTCAGTGTCTGTCTGTCCGTCCGCTCCTGAACTACTCCCTCAGTTTTGGGGCTATCCCCGCCAAACCTTCTGTGGAATGTTTTGGGGTCCCAGCGGATGTCCAAAGGTGGGTGAGAGGTTTCATTAATACCTTAATACAATTTTGATTTTGACTTTAAATCCATATGAAACTGCTCCTAATCCAGAAGTAAGCACAATCACAGATTCGGCATAAACATTCGCTGGTTTGATAATATCTCAACACAATTGTGGTTTTGAGTTTCCACCAGAAAGACCCCACTTTTATCCATTTTTAGGTCGGTATGAGGTTTAATAAATGTCTCAATCCAATTATGATTTTAATTTTTGATCCGTAAGAAGTGTTTTGTGTCCGCCTTTTCTCGCTGGCACATTCATCTATTGGCTGTCACGTGAGAATGGTATCTATATTCGTTTACCACACGAATATTTGTGTTTTGTTATATTCATTATGTGGTATTAATTTGTTATGCCTGGTGTTGGCTTTATGATTAGTGTGGTGGGCTTGGGATCTGAGGATCCTGAGTTCAAATCCCACTTGGGCATTGAATTAATACCAGGTGGGGTTGAATCTGCCTGTCATTCTTCTGAGGTTGGCAAAATGAATGCCAACTTGCTGGTATCCTGTGTTGAAGTGGTGACCTGTCCAGGATTCTTCTCATTAGCCAAGGAGACTGCTGAGGCAGCACCAATGCTCTGAATTAGAGTGTTGTCCCAATGGATGCATTGATTTATTTGTGATTGGAATGATGCCGTTTGGAATGAAAATATAGAGCAATTGAGTTTAAAGCAGAATGAAGAAATTATGCGAGGGGTTCCACCTGTGATATTTGTGGATTTGGCATTGGCTGTTTGCCATTGACATCCACCTTATATCTGTTGAGGTCAGCTGCAGTAAGTTTTTTTTTTTTTTTTTTTGCCCAAGTCCTTCATGAACCGGCTCGCTCTGCCTAAACGTTCCACTGAAGGTGTCACAGGAATGTGGAATTTATTGGTTCCTGGTTTGGCATTCGCCGTTTCCGCATTGTATATGCTTCTGGGCTCCCTCCCGTTTACGGCACGGGTACCTCGCCAATATATATATATATATATATATATATATATATATATATATATATATATATATATATATATATATATATATATATATATATATATATATATATATATATATATATATATATATATATATATATATAGCCTGGTGTTGGCGCAGTGGTTAGGGCAGCCGCTTGGGATCCAAGAGGTCCTGAGTTCAAGCCCCGTTGCGCCACTGAATTAATACACCAGGGGGTTGACTCAGCCTGTCATCCTTCCGAGGTCGGCGAAATAAGTACCAGTGTACTGGGCCGGTGTATACCCCGGTTAAAATAGGTGTACCATATCCCTGTGTTCTAAGAGGCGACCAGGGTTGCGTCAGGAAGGGCATCCGGCGTAAAACATGTGCCAAATCACTATGCGGATCATACGGATGATCCGCTGTGGCGACCCCGAACGGGAGCAGCCGAAAGAAGAAGAAGAAGAAATATATATATATATATATATATATATATATATATATATATATATATATATATATATATATATATATATATATATATATATATATATAACCTGGTGTTGGCGCAGTGGTGAGGGCAGCGGCTTGGGATCCAAAAGGTCTTGAGTTCAAGCCCCGTTGGGCCACTGAATTAATACACCAGTGGGTTGACTCAGCCTGTCATCCTTCCGAGGTCGGTGAAATGAGTACCAGTATACTGGGCCGGTGTATACCCCGGTTAAAATAGGTGTACCATATCCCTGTGTCGTAAGAGGCGACCAGGGTTGCGTCAGGAAGGGCATCCGGCGTAAAACGTGCCAAATCACTATGCGGATCATACGGATGATCCGCTGTGGCGACCCCTCACGGCAGCAGCCGAAAGAAGAAGATATATATGTATATATATGTATATACATATCTACATAAATACATACATATACATATATGCATATATACATATACATATACTTATACTTATGTATATGTATGTATATATATATATATATATATATATATATATATATATATATATATATATATATATATATATATATATTAGTCCAAAGTATATGTATATGCATATGTATGTATATGCATATGTATGTATATTGCATATGCAGATGTCTATATATGTATATGCACATGTATGTCTGTATATGTAGATGCATATATGTAAGTATATGTATATGTATATGTATGTGTGTGTGTATATGTATATATATATATATATATATATATATATATATATATATATATATATATATATATATATATATATATATATATATATTGCATTTATATTCATGTGGCTCTAATAGGTAATCATCATCACTCTGTGTCCCATGATGATCATGCTCTGTGTGCAAAAGACATCACTGTGTGTGTCATAATTCAATGAACACCTTTTTCCAAACGACTAAAAGCAAATTATATCAAAATAATAGCATTTCATAGGTGTAAACGGTGTAACATGAGTTAAGTAAACACCCCCTGTGTACTTACTCATAACTATTTCACGCCATTGTAATGAACCATATCCTGTACTGGGAGACTTGACGTCGATTACGTTTTGTGCAAAACTTATGGACCTCCATCAGCGAGCCTACGAGCAGAGGGTGGGTAATTTGGGGAAAAGGTGAGGGGGGGAGGTGGGAGAGAGGACATGAGGGAGGAGATGGGGGAGAGGGAGTGAGGGGAGGTGGAGAGAGGGAGGGTGTGGGTGGTGAATTCCACGATTCGAAAGCTGCAAACGCATCTTTGCATGTTGCCTATTGCATAAAGTTGCGTTCCTATTCGTTCCCCGCGGGTTTAATTTCACACTGGGCTGTAAAAAAAATGTACCCGGGCTCTGGGGCAGCGGATGGAATGACGGCCGTCTAATAACTGTTATTGTTTGCTCCGTTGTACTTGGCAGGGTGCCCGCCTGCCTGCTCCAAGCGACCTGTCTTGGAGATGCTGTATATTCGCGCTCCTTGGGCACGACTCACACTCACTACTCCCCGAGCATGGAAGCAGCACGAGGAATCGGTGTATAGGCGCACGGAAAGTCACACTCCATGTACTCTGTGCCCACAAACTGTTGACGAAACTTCGCAACCTTTGGAATGAAGTCGAAGCGTTTGCATCAATGGTCAAATTAATGGCTCGGGAAATTTTTTCCCACTAATTGCAATTACCTACGTGTATCTCCTTAATTATGAGTTATATATATATATATATATATATATATATATATATATATATATATATATATATATATATATATATATATATATATATATATATGATGCCAAGAAGGTCATTTATAGAAATGGATTTTTTTCTGTTTTTTTTTTCCATTGTATCATGTTAACCAGCCTTCCTTGAGATACTTGGGTGGAATCTGTTTATAGAAATGTACAGTACCATTTTATAGATCGATACGAGAATATTTTTATTGAGCTGCATGAGAATTTTTTCTTAAATCCATATGACAGTCTTTTTCTAGATTTACATGACTATATTTTTGTAGATCTACACAAGTATATTTTTTTATTCATCTTTTCGACAACTTATTTTTCGATCTATTCGAGAAACCATTTTGATAGATTTGTATGACGATCTTTTTAACAACAATTTTTCTTGTATATTTATCTTTTAAAGAATCTTTTTCTCAATCTACGAGTGTTTCTTAGATGTATACTGTAATATTTCTTTATACATATACAGTATGTTTTATACATTTTATACATTATACATATACCAGAATATTTTTCTTGGTATATATGAGAGTAAATGAGGTTGCATCTCCCCCCTCACACTCCAAAAGTATTTTTAAAACTATGGAAACATTTTCTGCTTTGAAAAATTTGGCATTTAAAGAAGGAGCGTGTGATGTAAGAAGACTTCTGCAGCACAAAAATACGGCGAATGAATGAGGTTATACGGCCTGGCTCGAGGCGACCACCGCGAATAATATGATTAAATGGAACACGATTGCGCTTAAACTGCACCAGACTGCGCCCATAATTACCAGTCGCAAGAAATGTCTTTGAACCTGTGCAGCGTTTGCGGAAAACACGAGGCCATGCGTATAGCTCTGTAAGCAGTTTCCAAATCACGGATGTATCTTTGCACATGTACGTGAAATGGTGTATACTATGTATCATTTGTAAAAGTGCTCCATATAACACAGTATCACTCAAAGCAAGGATTTTTGAATCAAGAAGATTGAATATTTGGAAAAACATGAAAAATTTTTTTTACTAACGAGCCTTGATCAAACTTACAGCTGCCAAAACCATCCAAATAATATTCAACCATCAGATTTAAACTTTCCAAACTCTATCACCTTTGTATTGTCTTGTATTCCAACTCTAATTACACTTTTAGACAACATGATCTGCAAACGGTAATTCGTGATATATATGTATTTCTATGTATATATGTATATATGTATATATATATATATATATATATATATATATATATATATATATATATATATATATATACATTGTTGTGGACCCAGGGTTGGGGGCGAGAAGACCATGAGGGGGACGATACCTCGGGTTCCCACCAGACTCTCCGGAATCGCAGGCCGTCGCACACGAATAACTTGGTGACGCGGCAGGTCGCTAATCGACCGTGAACGCCAATAACTCGACCACGTGAATGAGGGTCCTTCTAATGAATACCGTTTACCTAATGGTCACGCGATCTAATTACCGGAGGATACGCCCTTGGTACGCCTTGTTCAAACTGGAAAACCTTACTGGATCAGATGCAGCTGAGCGTAACTGCCCAAGGACGTACCGATTAGGAAAACAGATCGCTGGGGGATAATGTCCTGATATGAACCATGCTGAACCAATGAAGGAATAGACGAAAACGAGCTGGGAAGATTTCTAAACAAAGCATTTATTTACACTCAAGCGAGGAAAGGTATGTGTCACAGTGAATTGGGTTTATAATTATGTACAGCAGAGGATAACAAGGAATTTGTGGGGTGCAACAAAAGGCAAGCAATTTACAAAAGCAGACTGCGCAGACTTATCCAACACAGCTTTCCGTTTTTCCAAGATGGCTGCCAAACCATGTTACCGATGAAATCATATGTGAGACTCTTTTGTTCCTCATGGATAGGCGGTCATATGTTCAAAGTTTCACCTCCATCTTTTCAGCCATTTCAGAGAAGATTTTTGAAGGTTTTTTTTTTCAAAACAATATGACTGCCGAATAACGTGACTGATGACATTATTAATTTTTTTTTCTGTGGATCATTTTATCCCGAGATGACCCTCAAAAATTTTCATACTGATTGGATGTAGTGTTCTACATATGCAATGATGACGTCATAATGAGGACAACGATGACGTCATAAAAGTCACACTTATTCCGCATGAGCAGTACTTGCTTTGTGTCAAGTTTAAAAATTTTCCTTGGTGCGGTTTTAGAGATACAGAGGTCCAAGGTTTTTCCGTTTTTACAACTGGCTTCCACAGCACGTGACGTATGACATCTCATGAAAACTATGTTTTCCCACGAAAACTATATATATATGTATGTATGTATATATATGTATGTATGTATATATATATGTATATATATATATCTATATATATATATATATATATATATATATATATATATATATATATATATATATATATATATTAGGGTGCTTTTAGCTACTATGGTAAAAATTCAAATTTGCAATAGAAGTTTGCAGAACCTTCCAAATGGTGAGGTTTCATGAAAAACTAAAATCTTCCAAGTTTTATTAAGATTAAATAATATTTAGGACTTGCGCAGGCACTTGACATCCTTCTCCATTAGTACAACATGGCTAAATTAAAATGAAAATCTCTTTTGATGAAAACAATAAAAAAAAATTATCCTGAAAAGTAAATAATATGCCTTTATAAAATCAAAGTTTCCTTTGAGGCCTTTAGGTATTTCCGTCGGTCATCCTCCATCACTTGAACAAGGTACTGCACTTGAGCTTCATCTCTTGTTCGACCAGCTTTCGTGAAATATTGGATGAGGGCGACGCCTTTCGGCCGCATCATTGACGACGTTCAAAGAGTCAACCCTCTGCTTTGCTTTGACGTAGGATTCAAAGGTCTTCCAGTTTGATGGATCCTTTTCCTCGAGAAAGTCTTCTGGCAGCTCGAGGAGCGTAAAGAGATTTTTAGTTTGGGAGGAGCAGAGGTCAGACAGCTTCTTTCCCTCTGGATTGGGAAGCCAGACTCGTCGAGATGGATCCTCTGAACCCTCCACGTCCTTCATGTTTATTACCATGGCGATCTTTTCTGAGGAATCTAAGTTGTCATCAAAGAGTGCAAGGCCGACGTTAACTTCGCTCAGGTACCACAGATGGCGGCTCATTGTTTTGTATGCAGCATGATTCAAGGAATGGAGGGCTTGAAGGAGCTGGAGGTCATTCTTTGGCGCGGAAGCAGCATTTCGAGCGTCGAACCAGGCCCTGATATAGTGCTTAGCAACAAAAAGACAGACCTGCTTGATCCCGCTAAACAGGCGTTCTGTGCGACATGTACTGCGGGATGATGACGTGCGTTTAGTGAGAAAATCCGAGAACTGCCCTTGAAACATCCAGATCTTGAAGTAGTAAATTGCACGAGCCATCCAACGCGCTCGGTGAATGGCGCCAGGTGCCCTGAATGTTGGAACCTGATGTCCAGAAGGGACGCCTCCAAGGAAAATGATCGTCAGTTGGAGAAGTTCTTTGTGGTCGTCTCGGGGATTCTTCTGCTTCAGAAGCTCTTGGGCATGCTGAATGACAGAATTGGCCCATGGATGGATATCGGTGGCTGTGCTTGCATCATCATCAGCAGCAGTCAAGTACTGCATGAAATTAAAATGGAGCCAGCAGTCCCGGAAGGTTTGGAATAAGGTGATGTCTGGCCCTTGGGATGCTTCATCGACCGAAGAAGAGTAAATTGCTTCCAAAACAAGTTCTAAGACATGGTGCCGACACGCAAAATAAAGAAGTTGATGATCAAGGATGTTTTCAATACGAAAACAGACCCCACCCCGGATTCCAGTATTAACAGCTGTCGTGTCAAAACACATCCCTTTGACACGTCCAATCAGGTTCCACTCCTTAACTGTTGAAAAGCTGTTAGGGTTAGGCCAGGATTTTTGACACACCATTCCCAGTGACCAGAATTGGCAGCCTGTCAACTTTGTCTCTTCCAGTTAGGTCTGGCATCAGCTTGGAATCCCAGTGGACTACCAGGGGTGTGTCAACCTTAAAGCTCTGCTTTATCTCTTCAGCGCGTTGCTTCCGGTGCTTAACACGAGCGGCATGAATGGCACTTGGACTGAGAGAAGGTTTATTGATGTCTTGTCCCAATTGCTTGGCAAATGGAATTAGAACCCGACTTGCAGAACGATCGCTAAGGAGAGTTCTATCCAGGGCCTCAGTTACTTCAGATGTTAATCCAGTTGTCCCACGTTTTCTCTTTGGAGGCTGGGAATCACAGGTGGTTGGATGGATGGAAGAAGATGGTTGTCGACTTGGACTAGATTCAGTAGAGCTGGAGGAGGAGGAAGACTGGAGGTTGGCTGTTTCAGAAGTTGCGGCCATCTCCAAAAGCGCCTTCTGTTTCCTCTTTTTCTCTTCATCCTTACGTTTCATAATTTTCTCTGAAGTTCTGGCAGTCTTGTAGTCAAGACTCCCGATCTTTCCTGGACGCCCCTTTTCACGCTGACAAGCAAGAAATTCCTTGTCCTCATCGATTTTTATAAGATTCATAGCATCAGCATGAGCTAAGTCAAACAGCTCATCCAGGTCGGCCTTGAAATTGTCTTGTTTCTCTATGTTGGTAGCAGTCTTCCGATTGATGCTTTTCTTTAAACCCTGCCACGTTGTGTGTAATTTTCGCACATGGACTACCACATCAGGAAGGTGCTTAGTAGGAATCCCCTCTGTGGACCAGATGTTCATTAGCTCTAGTGATGTTTGATTCACACTTGCAGTTAGGGTCTCATTCATTTCCACATGAAGGAACATCAAAAAGCGGAGAACTTCGGCCTTAGAAGGAAGCTTCTGGCCAAGAAGTGTTGGATAAGGGGATCCAATCAGCCAAATGGCCTTTTTCGATCTAGTTCTGGAGGCCATTACCCCCAAAATATG
>NC_140971.1:30309329-30314329 GCF_056783735.1 Eptatretus burgeri
TGGCACAGGCCTTGCAGCACAACAACAGCTGCCGATGAAGTTGGCCAGCCTTTGCCGTTCCGTGGAGGTTGGTGGAGGGAGTGCGGTGGTGCTGGCCACTTGGAAAGCGGGCTCGGACCTACCTACCTGTCTCCCTCCCACCTATCGCCTTTGGCTGTCACTGTACATACCCACTCCCTTAATTTGTCAAACCCCAATTTAGCCCCAACTTTTTTTTTTTTATTTTTATTTTTTTACTTCCCCAATATAAATCGTCCCCTCACCCCCTTTATCGTCTTTGTTCGGCTAACCTATCCTGTCACCTAGCCTACTCCCAACCCCTACGTTCCCTTCCCGGAGGGGAATAAGGGAGAGCTGGCGTCCTGCCGAGGCCCAATGAAGCCTCAGAATGGCCTCCCCAGAGTTCGGCGATCGATAACCAAAGTGGGTCCAGCGGCCCACAACGACAGCGAGGGGATGGATGGTGCGGAGGGGTACATCTCCTAATCTACCCTAACCATTTAACTGTTAAACTACCCCGGGGCTTTCAACAAGCGCCTCTCGCTTAAACTATTGGTTCTAACAACCCAGATTCCCGTCGCCTGTGTTGGTGTCCTCACAATTTCGGGCCTCGCCCCCCAATTTTCTCTCCGTGCCCTCACACGGTCTCCTGGCTGGGACACGTGGCTCCCTTTGGCAGGCACGACCCTCTGCCGATTCTCCCGCTATGGCACCCCCGGGCACTACACTGCCTCCGAGCCTACCAGCTCCCTAACACCGGGGAATGCCCCCCATGGCACCTCCCCTGAAACGCACACGTGGCAGGCTGGCTTCCCAGGCCCCTTTCCGAGGGTCACCCGTGCCCACAACACTGCCCACGCGGCTAATGGCGCCCCGGGCCACCGCACCAAGCAGGCGCACCCATGCCCACTACGCTATCCCGGCCCCCCATGGGCCCTTGGCCTACCACGGCCGACTAGCCTGGTGCCCGGGGTACCCACTCAGCGATACTCACCTTTCGCAGCCACGCTCCCAACCCGTCAACAGGGCTCCTGCACCCCTCAAAACGGGTTTCGAGCCTACTTCCCCACCAACAACAAAACGACTTCCTTATTTGTTAATTTGACTAACCTAGCTAACTCACTCTACACTGACCCCGGGGGTCCCTTGGGCGGGAGTCACTCCTCCCCCCAATCACTCATCGCACCATGCAGTCCCCATTCGCTCCACTCACACAGACCCGCTGGCCTCACTCACTCAACAAGTACTCACCTCACAACTCACCAACTCTTCAACACACACACCACTGAACTCTGCCATCCTCCTATCTGCATCCCCTAACTAACTCGTGCTCCCACGTCGTCCCTTAAACTACAGCACGTTCCTTTTAACACTATGTAGCTAAGCTACGTCCCCTCTACACATTCACAAGTCTGTCACTGTCTCCAAATAAATCATTTTATTTCCCAACCTAAAGCTCACTAAATCCCTCTACCTAATCCATTCCACGGACTCCATGAGGACTTACCCCTGCCCCATGGAGTCGGTCTAACTAAGCTAACCCTTCCCCCTAACTAGTTTCCATCCTGTGCCCCGGGTCAAGGGGGTCTTCCACCCCTTGCCCAGGAATCCTGTGCACCCGAAAGTGAGGCTTGCTTTTTTTTTTTTTTTTTACATGCGCATCACCTGCGCGGCAACTCGCACACTTTGCACCTGTCCGTGACGTCATGCAGCTGCACGTGTTCCTCGTCCCTCCTTGGACGGTACCATCCGGCAGGGATACCCCTCCTGCCGGATCCCAACCCCACGTGCAGCCATGACGTCACCGTGCGCATAAAAAAAAAACACAAGCCCCACGTCTCGAGGGGTTCCCCACGCGAACACATGTGCTTTGCCCGTTGGAGCTTAACACACACGATCGCGTGGAGAACCCATCCGGTCCAAATCCATAATCCTGCCTAAACTTTGTCCGTCCGCGGGATCGGAAAATCCACCGCGTGCGCTTCCGGACCGGGACTTCACTCTCGCAAGCGAGCACGTGGCGGCCTCGTGCGTTGCACAGCACGGACCTCGTGCTCACTGCTGGGTGAACCCGGCACGGTTCCCGAAACAACGACAGCCGCTACCCGGCTTTCTTTCCTCACATGTCTCCGTCGTCGTCGTTCGACCCACGCACACCTGCGTGTTACGACGCTCACACTCCATTCCATTAAATTCACACCGGGAGACGCGGCTGCGTGCTCCCGCATGCCAACCGACATCTCCCTCACATGCCGCTCTCTCACACACACGGTCTCCCTTGCATTCGGCCGTTCACTCACGCGTGGCTCACTACTCACACAAACCATACTACTTACACATGCGGGGGCACTCATCCGCGGTGCCTCATCCACACTGGCCGTTTCATCCACACACACGGCCTCTTCCACACACGGTGCCTCATCCACACACGGCGTGCTGGGAAGCACGTACTCCGGCACCATCGCCACCACACCACTCACACACGGGGTCGCTTCCACACACGGGGACGCACTCACACCTTGCACCACACACACAGGGACAACTACACTGGGGATTCATGTCCCCACAAGGGTCTCCGGGGCCTCTATACCCCCCAAGCTCTCCATGCACCCGTTCGCAGCACTCCTCCCCTCCACCTCGCAAAGCACGACCGAACTCACCTGGTCGTGACTCGCCTCAAGGGGGCATACTCCCTCCCCTCGTTCCTGGAGGAGGCCATCCAGCTGCTCGCACCGGGCCTCTACACGCTCCGCGAGCTCACCCCCATTATCCTCCACTACCTCCATGTGTGTGTGTGCGTCACTTACCCCGTCTTCATCGTGGAGTCTTCCCTCTATCGTTCCTATCTCCCGTGTCTCTGCCAACTCTTCACCCTTTACCTCCCTTGTCTCCACTATTATTTCCGTTGTCGTCACCTCGTGTCTCGTCTCGCACGTTTTGGTCTCCCCATTTAATTTTTCCCTTTCGGTCATCGTCACAACCCTCGCCCAACACGCCACCCGAATTATTTTTTCACCCGCCTCCACCGCGGGCCTGTCAGCCGCTGCACCCCCTTCCAGCTCGTTCGTTCCTACACGTGGAGTCGCCATTCCCAGCTCCCTGGTCACGGACTTCATGCCCGCCTGCAGGCATCGGCCCATGTTCCGCGTCTCACCCCGTAGCTCTTTCATTTCCTCCTTCATGTTTGTATTTATCTTCCGTGTATTCGCATCCATCCTTGCTGTCATTTCCGCTAGCATGGCGCATAGCTGGGCCATGTCGGGTGCGCTTGAGTGAGCCGTTTCGGCAGGGGTTGGGGAAGGGTTTTGGTGGAGAGGGGGAGGGGAGGTGTCATACACCGCGGCCGCTGCCGCACCCACTTCGGGCTCTGGGTTCAGTTGGGTGAGTCCGTGTTCCTGCACAATCAACATTTCCTGCTTGGGGATTCCATCCTGGACCATGGATTCTACCCATTCTACATCCATTTCTAATACCCCCGGCTCCCGCTCGCCTTGAGACGCCATCTTGCTTCTCGTAAAGGGTTAATTTTGCTCGCTCGTAATTTGGAGGGAATCGGGGGTCGCTTCTCTCACCCCTGGACCGATTCCCGTGAATTTAATTGGAGACAGGAGAGCCCGTTTTCCCGTTCTCCGATACCAGTGCCGCGAGGAGGGCGATGAGTTTGTATCCCACTCCTGACACCAATGTTACGGATTCGCGCCCGCCGGCGTGCGAACGGCCACGTAACTCGAATCGCGGTACGTCGCCCACCGGACGGACAATCCAGTCGTGACCCTCTCGGAATAACGCCGGGAACCAGTCATGGGTGGACCTTTCGGTCTCACCGCGATCGTGCCAATCGGCCCCCGCGTGGGATAGGGTTGCTCGCCAAATTCGACCTACCTAAGTACCCACACGGAGGGTAGACCGGGCGATCGCACCTCGCCGCAGGTCGACTTCGGACACGGGCCACTTAAGCGACCCGTTCCGTACTATCGGGATAACTGAGCGGTGTTATTCGTCGACCTCGACGGTTCGATTAATTATCGGGCGTCTTCACCCACGACCATCCCTTTACGTGAAGCAAGATGAGGATTCAATGAAAGAAATGACGAAGCGAAGCGGGAAAACAGTTCAATAATAAGCACATTTATTTCGCGATGAACGGAAAGCACACATATACAATTCCACCAAAAGCACATGGAAAAGAAGAAGACAAAAAGCAAATGCGACAATGCAGATCTATTACCGACTACGCGAGCACACGGCAACACTTATACAATTTTACTTCACAGACGGCGCCGACAACACACATTCCCAAAGCAAAAGAAAAGAGAACCACCCTCCAGGATGAGGGGGTAGGCGGGCCTGGGGCCGAGACCGTGTTGGGCCTACCCGTCTGATGATGAGACGCGGAGCGGCGGTGGTGCCTCAACTCCGCGGGCCTCACGGACAGTGTCTGGTAGGGGGTGGGAAGGGGGCCCCCTTTTGTCGCACTATCTCAGTGCGGGGGGAAACAGGAGGGGGTTGCTGATGCTCGGGGAAAGGAGGATTTCACAAAATCGCGGGTCCCGCGACGAGCGTCTCCACCACGACCTCGGTCGTGCCGCCGGCCTTTCTCTCCGCAGTTCCCCGAATCCGACGCGAGCACCCCCTTGTCCGCCTTCGCCGCCGCTGCCTCTCCACAGCTCCGTCCTCTTCACTCCGACTCCGCGAACTCCCAACTACACTGTGCCAACTGCTGACTCCGAACTGCGAACTGAACTCTTCTCCACTTCAAACTCCGAACTCTTCCTCCTGCGAACTGAACTCTTCTCAACTTCCACTGGACTCCTCTCGACTGACGAACGCAGTCGTTTTTATAAGCCCCGTGGCTTCGCTCTCTCATCTTTGACCCTCTGCCTCCGACCTTTCACCTCGCTCCCCATTGGCCCGAGGAAAAGTGGGCGTGAATGCTTTTTGATCCATGAATTTGCATATAACGACCGCCCTCCAACGCCCTGGAGGCGGGGCCAAATCGC
>NC_140971.1:30316829-30324329 GCF_056783735.1 Eptatretus burgeri
ATATACATATATATATACATATATATATATATATATACATATATATGTATATATATATGTACACACTAATAAATGTTTCTGTGTGTGTGTGTGTGTGTGTGTGTGTGTGTGTGTGTGTGCGCGTGTGTGTGTCCCATAACTCCAAAACCATGAAACCTAGTGGCCTGAAACTGCATGCATACGAAGGGAACTCCAAGGGAGTGCATGAGTGAAAATTGGGTGTTTGGGTTAATTAAAACACCACTTTTGAAGATGATTAACCACCTTGTTAATTGTCCTTTATGAAGGCATTATCCTTGGTCGGCCTTCTGTCAGCGAGCTGCTGGGGTTTTAAATCGCCATTTTGTTTAGCCGATTGACACATACATGCCTTACTTTGGAATCACGGACTAATTAAAGTATATAATCAAAATATTATGTCTGATTTGAAAATCAGATCTGATGGACTAAATAATGTCGAAATCTGGAGTGAAATATGAGAATTTAAAGCAATTAAAGATTTTTATCACGAAGTATTTATTTAAGCAAAAGCATTAAACTTAACTTTTTCTGCTGTTTGGCAATTATGTTAAGTGCAGAAAAGATTAAGGAATGTGTAGAAACTGGACCGTCCGCGAACCGACGTGATCATGAGAAGGCAACATATAGCTGACCGTGGCTGAACACCGGCTGTGGAAGATATAACCCAACTTTATCAAAGGTTTGGCCTTGCGTTTTGTTTATAGTCATGCAGTAGCTGACTCTTACTGGAAACTGTGTTCTTTCAAGAATGAATGGCAAGTTCACATCTGATGGGGGCAGTTTGATTCGTGGTATCAACACATAGTCACCTTTGTTCGCCCCAGTTAGGATCTTGGCATCTAGAACATGAGTGTGGAGATTCCTAACAATCAGTCGTGTACCATTACATAACCCTCTTTTTATATCTAGGTTACGTAAGACCAAAGGACACAAAGCCAAATGCAGTAACCGTTTTTGGCACAATTTCACTGTTTCAGAACCATTTTATTTACTTTTTTTTGTACCATGCACCTCATATGGTCTTTGAGATAATGTAAGCCGAATATCACGTTACTCGAGCGCAGAACAAAGTCGAAGATAGCGCGACACGAAACCACAAACTCGGAAATAATATACAAGATGGCAGTTGAAAATAAAATGTTGCTGTTTGGGTACGTTTTATCGCCCCGGTAATGCCCTGGTATGCTGCCTACCCTCCCCTTACATTGCCTTCCCTCCCCCACCCCTCACACTTCCTTCCCTTGCACTTACAATGCCTTCCATTCTCATCACTCTGCCTTACCCTTCCCTCGTGCTACCTTCGCCTCCCCTCGCACTACCTTCTCCTCCCCTCGCACTACCTTCTCCTCCCCTCGCACTACCTTCTCCTCCCCTCGAGCTGCCTTCTCCCCACCTCGTGCTCCCTCCCCCCCCCAAATCATGCTGCCTTTCCCCTCGCGCTGCCTTCCCTACCCCTCATGCTGCCTTCCCGTCCCCTCGCACAGCCTTTCCCTCCCCTTGCATTCTCCCTCCCATAACAGCAATGAATTGCCAGATCACGACAGGATAGCCAAGAGTTATGCATGCTCGCTCTAAGCTGTGTCACCTGGGTTTGAATCCCGACCGAGCTATAAACCAAAGATCGTAAAGCGGAGCAAGAAAGCTCACTCGTGCGCAACCGCGTTCGATTCGGTGAAGTACACAATGGAGCAGAACGGCGGCCATTTTAGCAAGCAAGCGAGCTGCTTTCTTGGTTGTAGTTCGACTGCTGTATCGATCGCAGAGTAGGAGGCAGGAGAGGGGTGGGAAAGAGAGTAAGGCGATGATACATTAGCCATTTACAAGATCGTTTCTTTTTATCACAAGTGAAATTACACAAAATAAGAAGAGATGAGATAGAAGAAAGGGAGAGAAAGAGAGAAGAAGAGAAGCTAACAGCGAAAAAAAGAAAAAGGCAAATTGAGAGAGGAAAGGATAAAAATCAAAGCCCAGACACATGCATAAAGTATATTATTCTTACCTGGAGACATATATATATATATATATATATATATATATATATATATATATATATATATATATATATATATATATATATATATATCATCAACAAAAGAAGTCATGCAACATGATCTGTATGATAAATATCACCTTCCAAGAAAGTATCCTTCGAAGTAACTATTTAGGCATGGGGAGAAATCCGGGGAGGCAAGGGTCAAAAAAAAACACACACACACACACACACACACACTTTAATGGGTATTGAATGTTCTCCCAATGCCCCATCAAGGGTTGGTGAAGACCTTTTTTCTTGCTTCTCACCTCTGAGTGTCCCCCCCCCCATCTATTTTTTTTTCCTTACACATCTTTATGCCTCCTTTTTATGCGATTTACGCAAGTGTATTTTCTTCTTGTAGATTAAAAGGCACATGTGTGAACATACGTGCAGAACTCTTCTGTGGCTGTGTAGCAGGCTTGTTAGGAAGACTAGTCTTTCTTTTCTCTGTAGTTAATGTCTGCAGCATCAGTACAAACTTGTCCGAGTCTGGTGAGCAGTTTGCTCCAACATTTGGTTTGATTAGTTCGGCCACCATTACCATTCTAAAGGCACATCCAAATTCTCTTGCTGATGGGTTATCTCTGCAACCACCCTTCTGACGAATTGTGGCAAACAAATTTTCTACTTTGTCCTGGTTAAGTCGTGACGTAAACAGGAACTTAATGTCTTCTGTTTCCGAAGGTCATCGCATAACTGTGACAAACAAGATATCGCAAGGCGCCAGCCCTTGATGAAGAGGATATTCTTCGCTCCAATCACCTTCAAATTGTTTAGGATGGGCATACATGTCTCCGTAAATTTTTTTATATGTTCAGAGTTCTTTGACAGAGGTCGCTTTAGCTTCTTCGGGTCTCTAAAAAATCTGCTATTGAAAGAGTCGAACAAGCTGTCGATGTTCTCTATAAATTCTGCAGTGTGAACAGCTTCTGTTGCAAGTTTTCCTTTGTTACCATCTGCTTTGTTACCATCTGGAACATATGTGTTGTGAACTTTCTATCTCTTTCTCTCCCACCCCTATCCCTCTCTCTCCCACCCCTATCCCTTTCTCTCCCACCCCTATCCCTTTCTCTCCCACCCTATCCTTTGCTCTCCCACCCCTATCCCTTTCTCTCCCACCCCTATCCCTTGCTCTCCCACCCCTATCCCTTTCTCTCCCACCCCTATCCCTTTCTTTCCCACCCCGATCCCTTTCTCTCCCACCCCTATCCCTTTCTCTCCCACCCCTATCTCTTTCTCTCCGACCCCTATCCCTTTCTCTCCCACCCTCTTCCTTTCTCTCCCACCCCTCTTCCTTTTTGCCTGGTGTTGGCTTCATGGTTAGGATCTTGGTTGGTTGTGGGCTTTGGATCCTAGGGTCCTGAGTTCAAATCCCGCTCGGCTGTTGAATTAATACCAGATGGGGTTAACTCAGCCTGTCATCCTTCCGAGGTCGGCAAAATGAGTGCCAGCATGCAGGTATACTGTGTCGGAGTAGTGACCCGTCCAGGATTGTGTCCAATAGCCAAGGAGACTGCTTCGGTAGCACCAATGCTCTGCACAGAGTATGGTCCCAAGCTCCTCCTCCTCTTCCTTTCTCTCCCACCCCTCTTCCTCTCTCCAACCCCTCTCCCTCTCTCCAACCTCTCTCTCTCTCTCTCTCTCTCTCTCTCTCTCTCTCTCTCTCTCTCTCTCTCTCTCTCTCTCTCTCACTCTCACTCTCACTCTCACTCTCACTCTCACTCTCACTCTCACTCTCACTCTCACTCTCACTCTCACTCTCACTCTCACTCTCACTCTCACTCTCACTCTCACTCTCACTCTCACTCTCACTCTCACTCTCACTCTCACTCTCACTCTCTCTCACTCTCTCTCTCACTCTCCACCTCGCCTACATCTCTCTCTCTCTCTCTCTCTTCCTCCCCTCCCTCCTCCCTCCCCACCCCTCTCTCACTCTCCCTCCCCACCCTCTCTCACTCTTCCTCCCCTCCCTCCTCCCTCCCCCTCCCTCCCTCCCCACCCCTCTCTCACTCTCCCTCCCCACCCTCTCTCACTCTTCCTCCCCTCCCTCCCTCCTCCCTCCCCCCTCCTCCCTCCCCCTCCCTCCCTCCTCACCCCTCTCTCACTCTTCCTCCCCACCCCCTCACTCTCCCCATCTTTCCCCCCAACCCTTCCCTTTGTATTCCCATCAGCAAAGCTACGGGTGGTATTTGCCAGTGTATATTGTGAGAAAAACCATGTTCTCACCACCTTTAGTGTCCCACCCACAACGTCACGTGACCTTTTTTTCAGGCTCCCAGGGATTGGTTGGAGTCAGCACATGGTGCGTGGCCGCGTCAGAGCTGCAGGCGCCATTGTTAGGTGCAGACGTGGCTCTAAGATCGCGAGTGGAAAATATATCGCGCGCTCCGAGTCGCATGTTTGAATGCGATTTTCAAGTGGTTTTTAAAAGACTCTCGACAGCACATTCGCGCTGTTCGTTGATAGCTCCATCAAAAGGATTGAGTTAAATCCGGACTAGTGTGATCGTTATTATTCCCGGATATCGTGAGCAGAGCTGTGAGTTGTGCGATTTGTTTTTGGAACTTTATTGTTGCCAAGAGTTCTGGCAGATTTTGTGCTGTATATTAAATTCGGTTTTCAGCCTTTTGGAGATCGAGCCAATAAAAGATCGTTCCTTCCCCTTGAGGCCGATCTGAAACACAGTGGAAAGTGTTGTGTTGTTCTCTTTGTCCACACGTGGACTGCTTGAAGCTCGGACATTACGTCAGTATTCCGTGCTGGAAGATATTAAACAGGCGGGATCATGACAATATACATATAATGTATATCGAAATGTGGAGTGTGACAAGCGCTCCCCCTGTTTCCAGTAGTCATCGTCCGACATCGTCCGCCTGGTGACTGTCAAATAGACAAAGATTACATGGTCAACATCAGCGAAGCATCAAACGGAGCTGCCTATCTGGATTTGGGTCTTGTTTGCCCTCATCAGGACGGCATACTGATAAATATCAAACCGATGATGACCACATTCATCGTTCAAACATCAGACATACCTCCTGACTGTTATGGTTAACATCACCGTGGATTATGTCTCAGGCTGTAAAACCGCATAATCCGCAAAGAACAACCATCCGTCTGCCACCCAGACAATTGTTCCTGTGAATGCAAACCATTCAACCAGAAGGCAAGTGGTGCGATCGGCAGGTAAATTGAAATGTGGATAGTGGCGAGCACTTCCCCGATCTCCATTGGACATCATCTGACACCAAAGTGTTGCCTCTAATCTGGAGGCCTTGGCCCAAGCGACTGTCAAACAGACAAAGATTACATGGTCAACATCAGTTAAACATCAAGATGAGCCACCTATCCGGATTTTGGACTTCTTTGTACTCATCAGGATGGGATACTGATAAATATCTTACCAGTGATGACCACATTCATCAGATGCGCCTCCTGACTCTTATGGTGAGCATCACTGCGGATTATATCTAACACGTTAAACCGCATATCCGCAAAGAACAACCATCCATCTGCCACCCGGCAGCAAAGAACAACCGTCAGTCTGTCCGCTAATCTTTGTCAGTTTGACAGAGCCGCCAGGCTGAGGCCTCCAGAATGGAGGTGATGCTTTGGTGTAGGACTACGTCCAATGGAGATCAGGGGAGTGCTTGTCACACTCCACATGTTTCAATTTGCCCACCGATCGCATCACATGATTTCTGGTCGAATGGTTTGCATGAGCAGGAACAATCGTCTGCGTGGCAGATGGACGGGTGTTCGCACAGATGCCAACCCTCCCGATTTCATCGGGAGGCTTCCGAAAATTCACCCAAACTCCCGCCCTTACGATCACTATCCTTATCCTCCCGAAATTTTGATATTTTTGCACTGTTCACTAATCAGAATGTACTAGTATGAGAATTGAATGAAAAGCATCGTCTGCTACGTATAGCATGTGGTAACTCCATAACGTTCGCTGCTACCAAATTGTACGTAAAAAATTGCAAATTCAAATGAGGAGCAGCGAAACATTGGGTCTGGATCTCGCTTATGCGATCATGCACTGAGATTTAGTGCATGCGGTATGTATGCACAGTGTATATGCATGCGATACGCTCACTGCATGCAGCTGGGCTCCGTACCAGCCCGGCGGTCGCGACCACCGTGCGGTGTTTAACAGCCGCTAGAGTTCTACGAGTCGCGCTGCAGCTGTGGAACATCGACTTCGAAGTTACCGATGCTTACGAAGATCAAGAAATGGTCTCAGAAGTACAAGACCGAATACAGTCTCCAATACCCGTGTATTCGAAAGTCTGAAAGAGGAATTCATCATGCGTATTGTACAGTATGCAGCGTTGATATTTCAGTTGAGCACGGAGGTCGCGATGATATTCGGAAGCACGTTGGAAGCAAACGGCACACGGACATTGCAAAGGAGAGATCTTCGAGCACGAGTACCGGTACACTTCTGAATTATTTCACCAAACAAGGGACAAGCGAGGAAGAGGATGTTGCAGCGGAACTTCTCTTTAGTGGATTTATTGTGGAACATAACTTGCCCATATCAGTCTCAGATCATGCTGGACCTCTATTTCAAAAGATGTTTCCAGATTCAAAAGTTGCTTCAAAGTATGGATGTGCAAGAACAAAAACTTCAGCAATAATTGGTGAGTTGTCAAATGTTACTGCTTCATCTATTGCCGATATTGCTAGACTAGCTCCATTTAGCCTAGCTACAGACGGTAGCAATGACAGTGGTGAGGCCCAGCTATATCCTGTCCTGATTTCGTACTATGACAACAGTGCTGGGATTGTGAAGCAAGGTTTGCTAAGTTTGCCTGCGTGCAAACAAGATTCCACTGGAGAAAACATTTTCAAACTACTTGATCATGAGTTCAGTGACAGGAAAATTCCGTGGGGAAATTGTGTTTCCTTTTGTGCTGATAATGCCTCTGTCATGGTGGGCAAGCACAAAGGAGTCGCTGCTTATATCCACAAACAAAATCCAGAGTGCTACATCATGGGATGCCCTCGCCATATGATGCACAATACGGCCAAGAAGGCGGCTCAGGCCTTACCCATTGAATTAGATGACTTTCTCATCGATATTTACTACTACTTGGACAAAAGTAGTAAACGCGTCAAAGGAGTGAAAGCACTGCAAGAACTCTGTGATGCCCCGACACACAAGATTCTGAAGCATGTCGCAACAAGGTGGCTGTCCCTTGGTCAGTGCCTAGACAGGCTGATTGAACAGTGGGGGCCACTTCGCCTCTTCTTCAAAGAAGAAGTACGAAGAAAAATGCAACCAACTGTAGCCAAGACTCTAACAACGAGCAAGAAGGACGGCACTGTATCTACTGCCAGTACTGGCACTGCAGGATCAAGCACTAGTGGAGCAGCATTCACCACTACCACTGCAGTATCTGCTGCGAAGAAGACAGCAGGGACAGCACCAAAAC
>NC_140971.1:30334329-30336829 GCF_056783735.1 Eptatretus burgeri
TATATATACATATATATATATATATATACATATATATATATATATATATATATATATATATATATATATATATATATACATATATACATACTAGCAGGGATACCCGTGCTCTGCACAAGAATCCCGTGGATGACGGCGGGTCTGAAGGAGTATATGTCACAGTTAATTGTAAATTGTAGAGGCTGCCACCATTATTATTTTTTTTCATCACCACTATAATATTATATTTTCCCCACCATGTTTTATATGCAGAAGACTCAAGTTCAAAAATGTTAAGATTTATTGCCGCATCAGATAAAAAACCATAATGCCTCAACAATGTGAGGCTGGTTTCATGTCATCATTTGCGACTTAATTTATACGTTGGGCATAACCCAGCCTGGCCCAGCGTATTTGATTTATTTACGTCTGTTATCCTGATAAAAAAAATTATGTTATATTATGTATAGGAAGTTACAACGTACCTACGCCCATAACCATTCTATAAAATATCTACATAGTCCATAACCATTTACTTATAAAATATTATACACATATGCCATACGCCATCACCATTCTATTTATATTTGTAATATGTATATATACACAAACCACCACCACCATTTTTTTTTATTTCCCACCACCATTTTTATTTTTCACCAGCAACATGTATTTCCTTCATCGCACATCCTATTCCCGTTTATGAAATAACTGAAGTAGCTCAATAATTTTAGTGGAGTGCTCGAGGATAAACAATATTTGATGTCTTCCCCTCTGGGGCCAATATGTATAAAGTCTCCGATGATCCCACTTTGGAGCATCCCACATATAGCTGACCATGGGAAAAGCAAGGAGTGGATAATTCCAGCCCTGCTACTTTCAATGACTGTCCTTGTGCCTTATTGATAGACATCGCAAAGCACAGGCATACAGGAAATTGTAGTCTCTTAAATTCAATCGTTGAATTTGATGGAATGAGTGGAATTCGCGGAATGAATACATCTTCTCCTTTCGCACATCCTGTCATGATAGTGGCCTCAATTACATGTGGTAGTAGTCTTTTCACAATCAGTTTCGTTCCGTTGCAAAGTTTTGGTGCATCTCGATTACGTAATAACATAATAGGGCATCCAAATTTTAACGACAGATTGTACGGAGGCAATCCTGGTAATTCCAATGAGTTTAGAAATTCTGTGGGAAAATGTATGGCTTGCTCAGTATCCAGTGTGGTGTCAATAGACTTGTGACTATGTTGTTCGCCTGGAACCACTTGTAATAACTGATGGTTTATTACACGGACTGTTTCATTAAGTGGAACCAGGATTGTTCTTTCACAGAGCCATTGTATGTTTTTGTAATTAGTCGCAAAATTGGGATACACATGAGCCTCTAATTCTTCCATCGATGAAACTATTGTACCACAGTCATCGGGAAAAGATTTACATAATTTGTGTTCGGGATTTCACCATTTCCAAGTTTGAGAAGTAATTGTGCGAAATTGCCAGCATCTAAATCACCATATAATTTTACCCTCATATTTGTTGTTAGATGGATAGTTTGTACGAATGTCCAGAGGTATGAAGATTTTATACTGGCTTTCATTTCATCAGCTGGAGTGCCACGGGGTACTACAGGTAAAGTTTGTCTGAGATCGCCAGAAATAACCAGCGTAACTCCACCTATAGGCAGGTCTACTGCTCTTAAATCTCGCATAGTTCAATCTTATGCTTCAAATGCATCCTTAGGCGACATCGTACCTTCATCCCAAACTATGAGGTCGCAATTCTTCAGCACTTTTGCTGCTTCAGTTTGTTTGCCAATGCCACAAACCGGATATTCCATTTTAGCGAAGTCGAGAGGCAATTTGAAAGCAGAATGCGCTGTGCGGCCACGTGAAAGTAGTGTTGCGGCTATACCAGATGAAGCAACGGCTAATGCGATCTTTTTCTGGCTCCTCATCTTAGCAAGCAAAAGGTTGAGGACAAATGTTTTGCCAGTACCACCCAGGGCATCCAAGGAAAATATCACACCACTTCCCTCTTGAACCGCTTCAGAAATCAGTTGATATGCATTACTCTGATCCTTTTCCAGAAGCGGCTCATTGTCAGAAACAAACTTTGCGAGACTATCTGTGTTGTAGTTTGTTTCACGGAACCATTCTCGATTGATGGTTGCGCTTTCAGACCTATTAGAAGAGGGAAGTCCCCACTGAGTTAAATCTTTCCCGCTCATGTATAATACCAAATCTTCAACGTATATCAGAGCCTCATTGAACATATCTGGTGTGTACTGGATACGGTATAATATACATACGGTAATTTTTGCATAGGCTTATACACTATAAATAAAGGTTGGTCGACTTACGACCAAATCGACTTACGATTGGTCGGTCGGAACCGATCGTGGTCGTAAGTCGACGACTTCCTGTATGTACAATAAAATACGACTTGTGTTAATCATGCATTAAAAGAGGCGTTTGTTGATGTGAATAGGGCCTATGATAAGTGTGTCGAATGCACAA
>NC_140971.1:30341829-30344329 GCF_056783735.1 Eptatretus burgeri
CTTCCCCACCCTAACCGTAGTGCCGACAAAACCGTGCTTGCGCAGAGCACTCCGGAGAGGGCTCACCGACCATGCCAGGGGCACGGAGTCGGGGCACAGCTAAACGGACATTGCGGCTTTCCCGCCATCGCGTCATGAGGACGCGGGTAAGACCTTCTCGGTCTCGTGGACCTGGCCGCTCCTCCAGGGTCCACGTACATTTTGTCCACAGACATGTCTGCCTCCTTGCCTGTGAGGGTGGCTTTCGTTTCCTTTGCTTTTTGAATGAATGATGTGGCGCCGAGTCCCGACAAGTATAATTGTTTAAGTGTTGCAAATAATTATAGTCGGTGGTAGTGCTTTTGCTTTTGTTGCATTTTGTCTTGACTGTTAGATGTGCATTACTGTATGACTGTGAATACGTGCTTGTCTGTGTGTGTAATAAAGTGCTTGCTTGTTGAACTGTTTCCCGTTTCGTTGCGTCTTTTTCCCTTATTTGAAAGCTCCATCTTGCATAATGTAAGGGATTAATAGTGGGTTTTAAAACATCCGGTAACCAATCTGATATAACTCCTCGGTACGCTATCAGCGCGGCTACTTAGGTAAATCAACCATTCAGCGATCGGACCCTATTTCGCGCGGGTAGAATGTGGACTGAGTTGTGGTGAGGTTAAACCCCCACCAGTGACTGGCTCCTGGCGGTCGTTCCCGGAGGGTCACGACTGAATTGTCCGTTCCGGTGGGCGACGCGTCGCGATTCGAGTTACGTGGCCGATCGCACGCCGGATGGGCCAGAATTCGTAACAAAAAATATATATATGTATATATATATATATATATATATATATATATATATATATATATATATATATATATATATATATGTATATATTGTTACGGTTGTGGAAATTCACAGAACACTATTCAGCTTTCCCAGAGATCAGTTTTGTTGATAAGTGATTGTTCAGATTAGATTTTCCCACTGATGTCTAAAGGGCAATTATTCCTGTAACCAGGCTGTGATCCTTGAGGTAGTATTATTCTTTTGCTATCTTTATTTTGGAACAACTGCATCTCAACAACCACAACCGCATCTCAACAACCACGCCATCCTCACCACAACGCCAACCATGGCATCTCCTCACCATCTCCTCAACAACATATCCACAAACGAACAACATCGCCTCACATTAATCTCCATTGCGCCACCATCTTTTCGCCAGCCACGGCGAATCCCGACGAACGGCATCTCCGCCGACAGGCGTGGGGACTCCCACGTTGGGGCGGGAGCCGATGATTTCCACAACGTCCGCTCTCTCCGCGTTTGGCAACGAGATCGGATCAAAACACCAAAAGGGGCGGAGCCAGCGGGGGGTGAAAGGTTGAAGGTGGGAGATCAAACTCACCCCCCCCCCCCGGACCCCATAAAAAGGCGCACTGGAATGCCAAGCGAGCAGTCTGTCGGGGATCGCAGTCTGTCTGGAGTCGAGCTGGAGTTGGGGTGGAGAGCGCCAAGGTTCGAGTCCAGTGGAGGGCAGTCAGGGTCATCGGAGCGCAGCGAAGCCTGGAGCGCAGCCAAGCCTGCAGTACCATGCCGAACTGTGGGTCGGTGGTGTCCGCCGGAGAGGGGTCGCCGGCCAGCGACAGAACGGTCCGAGCAAACGCCGAGGAACGGGCAGGCTCGTAAAAGAGCATCAACTCTCGAAAGAGCAAAAGCCTGTTCGTTCCTCTGAGGCGTCGTCGGATAGGCCCGATCGACCAGGCCACACGGCAAGGCCCGGACCAACCGAGTTGCCATTACACCAACCACCGTGTTGACGGAACATCGAGGGTCACCGAACGAGTCACCACAAGGGTGGCAGGCAACCAGCCCGGTCTCACGGAGCTCCTTCGGTCTCCAAAGCTCCGCGAACATTAAAGGCCTATGGGCCCTGTTCTTACACTTTCCTTTCCTGGGGTTTTCATTGTATGAACGTTGAGGCGCCGTATCCGCCAAGTAGAATTGTGGTTAAGTGATAAGTGTACACAATAAATAGATACGGCTGCAGGTCTTTTGTTTGCTCGTGTCTTGTCCCTACCCCCATTCGTTGCATTCATTGCATTGCATACGTGCTTGTATATCTGCATTGCTTCATTGACTGCATACGTTTCTAAATAAATGTCCCCTTTTCTTGAATATTCACCTGCTCGTTGCATCCTCTTCCTCCATTGAGATGCTGTAATTGCGTTCAGAATAAATAGCTGGTTGTTAATACTGATAAGCGAATCGGGTCCAACGGGGCTTGGCGATAATACACCGCTCAGCAAATCGCAAACGGAGCGAGCTGCTTAAACGGCTCGTTTCCAAGCAGGTCCTGTTGAGGTACAATCTCTCGGTAGTCTGCCCGCGCGAATAATTAGGTAAATCGACCATTCGGCGATCGGACCCTGTAGCGCGGGTAGAGTATTGACAAGGTTGTGGTGTGCTTAAAAGCACACCCACAGCTGGATTTCGGCGTTGATCTGGAAAGCTGCGACTCAG
>NC_140971.1:30346829-30351829 GCF_056783735.1 Eptatretus burgeri
AACAACGCCGGGAGCTAGTCACGGGTGGGGGTTTAACCTCAGCACGATCGTGCCAATTGCCCACCCGCGCAGGATAGGGTTGCTCGCCAAATTCGATCTACATCAGTACCTGCGCGAATGGTCGACCGGGCGATCGTACCACGCCACAGGCCGACTCCGGACACGAACCGCTTAAGCGGTCCATTCCGTGCTACAGTGATAACCGAGCGGTGTTATCGTCGGCCTTGACGGTTCCGATTAATTACCGGGATGTTGCACCCACTAGGAACCCCTTACGTGATGCAAGATGGAAGGTCAATAAAGAGGAAAAGAAACGAAGCAGAGCGGGAACAGTTCAACAAGCAAGCATTTTATTCACTCACACACACACACACACACACACACACACACACACACACACACACACACACACACACACACACAGACAGACACACAGACAAGCACGGAAGGCACGTATTTACAGCCATACAATTATGCACAAAAAGCAAATGTAACAAAAGAAACGAGGCAGAGCTACAACCGAATACGCGTACACACGGCAACACTTAAAACAATACTACTTGAGCCAAACTGGCGCCACCCACAGACATTTACAAAAAAACCCCAAAGAAAAGAAAGAAAGAAGTCGCGACTTCCCTTTTATGGCTGGTGAGTCCCTCTCCCACGACCGCCAGCGTGGTTGCGCCTGGCCCCGACCTCTCTCGCAGCCGGCGAACCCTCCCCGGCACTCGCCATCCGGACGCGCAGGTCCACCTCACCACCGGCGCTCCCGCGTCTCCCAAACCGTGGCCTCGTGACAGGGCCGCTCGCCAAGGCGCGGGCGCAGGACCTCTTCCCGAAGACCAACTCTCGACAAAAACCAACCGAAGACCAACCAGACCACCAGCAAAGATGAAGAGGAAGAGGCGGAAGAGGAAGCGTCCAAGAGGAAGAGGCTCCCGAGGAAGAGGCGACAGCGCGCCCGCCCGTGTCCGTCTTTTATAGCGCGGGGGCTCCGCCCTTCGCCCCCCCCCCGTGCTCGGCTCCACCTTCCTTTGAGAGGGTTCCCGAAAAGGGCGTTCCCTCACGCTTTCCCTCCACCCCGCCCCGTGTGGGGGCCGGGGCAGTCAGTTTTTGACTCTGGGCCAGAGAGTTATTCCCCCAAAATGAGACCCCTCCTTCACATGACCTCTGACCTTTGACCTGCATCGCCCCTCCTCGACTCCAAAGCGCGGGGAAGTCAAACAGAAGAAACAGGCGAGGAAACCTGCACATCCTCGCAGTTCCCTCCTTGGCGCCTTTGTTTGCCGTTCGGCAGCGGACGTAGTGGCGAAGATGTAGTAGCGTAGATGGTGGAGGTGGCGTGGTTGCAGTGTGGTTGGCGCTGTGATGGGGATGGCGTGGTTGTTGAAATGTGTGTTTGAAATAAAAGATAGAACAGAAAAATGGCAAACTTGAGGATCGCAGCCCGAATGGATCACATAAATTCTCTCTATACAACGGGTTTGGGCTAACGACACATGTACCTATGAAGATATCTCACCTGAGGGCCCTTTATGGTGTAATGTGAATTTCCACAGCCATAACAATATGTATTTCAATATATATATATATATATATATATATATATATATATATATATATATATATATATATATATATATATATATATATATATATATGAGCCTGTATGCCTGGTGTTGGCTTAATGGTTAAGGTAGTGGGCTTGGAATCCTAGGGTCCTGGGTTCAAATCCCGCTCAGCTGTTGAATTAACACCAGGTGGGGTTGACTCTGCCTGTCATCCTTCCGAGGTCGGCAAAATGAGTGCCAGCATGCTGGTATACTGTGTCGGAGTGGCGACCCGTCCAGGATTGTTCCCAATAGCCAAGGAGACTGCTTCGGCGGCACCAACGCTCTGCACAGAGTATGGTCCTAATGGATGGATGGATATGAGCCTGGTGTTGGCGCAGTGGTTAGGGCAGCGGCTTGGGATCCAAAAGGTCCTGAGTTCAAGCCCCGTTGGGCCACTGAATTAATACACCAGGGGGTTGACTCAGCCTGTCATCCTTCCGAGGTCGGCGAAGTGAGTACCAGTGTACTGGGCTGGTGTATACCCCGGTTAAAATAGGTGTACCATATCCCTGTGTCGTAAGAGGCGACCAGGGTTGCGTCAGGAAGGGCATCTGGCGTAAAACATGTGCCAAATCACAATGCGGATTATACGGATGATCCGCTGTGGCGACCCCGAACTGGAGCAGCCGAAAGAAGAAGAAGAAGAAGAAGAAGATATATATATATATATATATATATATATATATATATATATACACATACATATGTGTGTACAGTAATCCCCCGTTTCTCGCGGGGGTTACATTCCAAACCTCCCCGCGCTAAGTGAAAATCCGCGATGAATGGACGCCTCCCCCCAAAAATCGACTCGTCTGGTCTGGTCGGTTTGGGAGTGATTGGTTTTGAGGTGCCTGAGATCGACTCCTCTGGTCTGGGGTTTGGCAGTGATTGGGTTTGAGGTGCCGGAGATCGACAAGTCTGGTCTGGTCGGTTTTGAGGTGCTGGGTATGAGCAGTGCTCGTCCAAAGGCGGCAAACCTTTTTCCTTCCCCTTTTTTTTCCTTTTTTCCTTTCCTATTGAGCACCTTTACCTTAACCTTATCCTGGAGCGTCCCAGGACCTTCCTCTGGTGCTTTCGGTTCCTTGCCAGAAGCCTTAGAAGGTGCAGGGCGTTTGGGCGGCATCCTCGGGCTTGGAGAAAAAACGTAGAAAATATTCGAAGTTCACAAGCGAAACTTTGTCTCGTGCGTAGTCTGACTGGTCGAGCACCACGCGTTATAATTTATTGCTTAAATAATTTGCTTTTTATATATTGTTACGGATGTGGAAATTTGCATTACACCATAAAGGACCCTCAGGTGAGATATCTCCATAGGTACATGTGTAGATAGCCCAAACCCGTTGTATAGAGGGAATTTATGTGATCCATCTGGGCTGCGACGCTTTGAGTTAGCCATTTTTTCTTTTCCTATTGTTATTTTGGTGCACAAAACAACAACGAACATCGCCACAACCAACATCTCCTCGATCACTCCATTCACTCCACGACACCAACAACCTCGACGCCAACAATCACTCCACTCACGCCACGACGCCACCTTCCACAACTGCGCTACCATCATCTTCACCACTCGCCGTTCATCGAGCATCGTGCGGTCACGATCTCCGCGGGACGGATGTAGGAGTGGAGTGGCAGCGGCAGCAACCAGTGCGTGAAGGGGCATCTCCTGCCAAGATCTCCCGCCCAAAACGCCCACGCAAACATCTCACAATATTATATGTGGATTTTGATTATTGTGACTGTAAATGCGTGCCTTCCGTGCTGGTCTGTGTGAATTAAACGTGCTTGTGTGAACTTGTTCCCCTTGTTCTTGTTCGCTGCGTCCTTTCTTTTGTTTGACTCTCCATCCTGCTTCACGTAAGGGGTTCGTAGTGGGTGCAACATCCTGGTAATTAATCGGAACCGTCAAGGCCGACGATAACACCGCTCGGTTATCAATGTAGCACAGAACGGACCACTTAAGCGGTTCATGTCTGGAGTCAGCCTGTGGCGTGGTACGATCGCCCGGTCGACCATTCGCACAGGTACTTAGGTAGATCAAATGTGGCGAACAACCCTATCCTGCGCGGGTGGGCAATTGGCACGATCGTGGTGAGGTTAGCCCCCACCCGTGACTAGCTCCCGGCGTTGTTCCGAGAGGGTCACGAGTGAATTGTCCGTTCCGGTGGGCGAGGCGGCCGCCATTCGAGTCGAGCGGACGATCGCACGCCGGCGGGCACGAATTCACAACAATATTATTACCGCGATGTACCGGGGGAATCCGCAGAAAAAATTAGTTACGTTCCAAGGGAAAACCCGGGATGAACCGGGTGTGCGATAGTTGAATCGCGACAAAGCGGGGGTTGACTGTATATGTTTATATATGTATGTATATATATATATATATATATATATATATATATATATATATATATATATATATATATATACACACACACACACGTATATGCAGTGGGAAGAACAAGTATTTGATGCACTGACGATTTTGCAGGTTTTCCCACTTACAAAGCACGTAGAGGTCTGTAATTTTTATTATAGGTACACTTCAACTGTGAAAGACGGAATCTAAAACAAAAATCCTGAAAATCACATTGTATGATTTTTAAATAATTAATTTGCATTTTATTGCATGAAATAAGTATTCGATCACCTCCCAACCAGTAAGAATTCCGGCTCTCACAGACCTGTTCGTTTTGTCTTCAAGAAGCCCTCCCATTCTCCACTCATTACCTGTTTTAACTGCACCTTTTTGAACTCGTTATCTGCATTTAAGACAGATGTCCACACTCAATCAATCAGACTCCAACCTCTCCACAATGGGCAAGACCAGAGAGCTGTCTAAGGACATCAGGGACAAAATTGTAGACTTGCACAAGGCTGGAATGGGCTACAGGACAATAGGCAAGCAGCTTGGTGATAAGGCAACAACTGTCAGTGCAATTATTATAAAATGGAAGAAGTTCAAGATAACAGTCAATCTCCGTCGGTCTGGGGCTCCATGCAAGATCTCACTTCGTGGAGCCTCAATGTTCATGAGAAAGGTGAGGGATCAGCCCAGAACTACATGGCAGGACCTGGTCAATGACCTGAAGAGAGCTGGGACCACTGTATCAAAGAAAACCATAAGTAACACACTACGCCGTCATGGATTAAAATCCTGCAGCACACGCAAGGTCGCTCTGCTCAAGCCAGCGCATGTCCGGGCTCGTCTGAAGTTTGCCAATGACCATCTGGATGATCCAGAGGAGGAATGGGAGAAGGTCATGTGGTCTGATGAGACCAAAATAGAGCTTTTTGGTTGAAACTCCACTCGCCGTGTTTGGAGGAAGAAGAAGGATGAGTACAACCCCAAGAACACCATCCCAACCGTGAAGCATGGAGGTGGAA
>NC_140971.1:30356829-30406829 GCF_056783735.1 Eptatretus burgeri
TCAGACACAATTGGAGGATGCCTTGGAAGAGGTGAGGAGTTGTGAGAATTATATAAAGGAGGTACAAATGGAAGTGGACGAGGCACGCAGACGAGATTCAGAAAAAGGATGTGTACGGTGGGTTAAATTGGCCGATGTACGGGAACGATTCGGTGGCTGAAAGAGGACTTAGCCAACAGAGTCGACAAACTCTGTGGAGAAAAGAATAAAGTCGTGTTGTTTACCCGTCAGTTGGAATATGAGAAGAGCGAACTGAACAAAAGAATAGAGGAGGAGCAAATTAGTAACTCCCAGGATAGGGAGAACTTGGAAAAAGAATGGGGAAAAAAACCTAGAAAAGGAAAAATGTGAACACGATTTGGAATTGTAACAACTGAAGGAAGAGGTAAGATCAGGCAATCAGATAAGAGAAAGCCTAGAACAGAAGATAAAAAGAGGAGAGAAATATCTGGAGCAAAGGAAGGAAGAATTGTTGGAAAAGTCAAGACAGTTCGAAGAAATACAGGGAGAAATGAGGAAAGTAGAGTGGAGTACCCATGAGTTGGTACAAGAGAAGAGAGTACTGAACGAAAGAATAGAGGAAGAGCAAATTAGTAACTCCCGGGATAGGGAGAACTTGGAAGAATAATGGAAAACAAAGCTGGAAAATAAAAAAAATGGGAACAAGATTTGGACTTGGAACAACTGAAGCGAAGGGTAAGAGCAGGCAATCAGATAAGAGAAACCCGAGAACAGGAGATAAAAAAGAAAAGAGAAACGCCTGGAAGAACTATAGGAATACGGTAAGAGAATGGACGACATGAGGAGGGTAGTATGCGGAAGAGGTAGGGAATCCTGTAAGAAAATGGATGAATTGAGGAAGGAAGCATGCAGAAGAGGTGTGGAGATTATCAACAAATTAGGAGAAAGAGCTTCTGAGTTACAAAAACACCAAAATAAAGAGAGGGAATTACAAAACGAGCTGAGGATGTTAAGAGAGGAAGAACGAGAACGGAGAATGAAATGTTAAGGAACCACACTGGGCAGATCGAACAGTTGGAAGCCAAAGCAAGTTTGGAGTGCTTGGAGATGGTGAAAGATCAACGAATGAAGCAGGAAAGGGAAATTGACCAATTGAGAGAGACGACGACATTGGAGAATGAAGAACAAGAGAGACAGTGGGAGAGGAAACGGAAAGAACATGAATTTGAAATTGACCAACTAAAGGAGAGAGCAAGGTTGGAGTACGCGGAGATGGAAAAACTCCGGAAAGATAACGAACAACTGAAATGGCTCGGAGAGAAAGAACGACTCATATGGAAAGGAAAATGGAGCCAGGAAGTAGAACAGCACAATAATATGGGATGTGTGATATCACCACAGGGAGGAATGTTAGTGGTGCGGGACTTGATTGACATCACTTGTTGGATGACACCACAATTAGAGCAAACCCTGGTGATGGAGACGTTGAGGGAGCATACGGGGTTGTTGATGAATGAAACACATTTTGAGCAGGTCCAGCATGTGGAGCTGACAGCCCCAGAGGAGTGTGGCGAACCGATGATGAGCAACCTGCTGGAGAGAAGCGACCGGACCGAGGTGACTCTGGAACGAAACAGGTACGAGGACACATGCATGCATGGTGCGGACGATGAGCTTAAGGAAGGAATTGAATTTTATGTTAACGAAGAGACTCTGTCCGATGGGGTGCACGTATGCGTGACCCCTGAATGTGTGTGGAGTTCCTGTGAATGAATTCTGTGAGCCCACACTCCAGACGACAGCACCGGTGTGTGCTGCTAAGGCCGAAACGTGTGTGGGTACTCACCTGGCGGTCGAGAATGTAACCCTGGAGTGCGAGGCAGTTAGTCAGTATCTGACTGACTTTATTAGACTTCTGCGAACCCTGGAGAAAAGGAGGGGGTGGACCACAACCCCAATTGAGATGTGACCCCTTTGAGCCGTGGAGGAAAGGCGGCGGGGTCATGCAATGGGAAATGAGGGATTCGTTCCCTCACTCCCCTTCCAATGAGCCAAAGAAGCAGGCCATATTGAGATGTAAGAAATGGATTGAAAATTGAACAGAAAGTGATTGCAAATTGAGAGATGACAGAAGGGATGAGTGGCACGAGTGGATTTGGGTGATTACTGAAAAAAAAAAAGTGGTGGAGACATTACAGGCAGAGCGTTAAACACACCTGAAACAAGTGGATGACAAAGAGTGGCTTGTTTGAGGAAAGACTGAAATGCCTGGTTGGAGCGGTGCAGAGGTTCCATGGAGCTGGTGAAGAGATTTTGATGTTTTGTTTAAATTGTTGGAAATAAACGATTGGGGCAGTATGGAGGACGCCAGCGGACGACGGAGGTAGTGACAAATTGATTGGGGTTTGATAAAAAAAAGTGTATCAGTTAAATTTGATGACCAAGTGGGATCCGAAGGACTGGTGTGTTTTTGTTTTCACATAAAAGTGAAAGGTGTTGGATGGTGTTGTGGACTGGGTGTGTGGCACTGTGGAATGAATGACTAAAGTGTTTGGGTTCATGGCGTGATTGTGCAAATGAGGAGAGTGAGTGCGAACAACGTACCCTGTCGGTAGGAGTCTCCCAACGAAGTTAGTGTAAGTTAGGGGGACTTGGAGGATTTGACATGGATTCTGGCTGCTGTTCCATTGTGCAAGCGGACTGCTAGGGGTAGGTACAGGCCAAGGTATGGTTGTACTGGCTGGGAGTGTGACATGGTCTTGGAAGTTGGTGAGTCAGGAAATAGGGCACCAGGGCTTTGGGGGTTCCTGGCAGGTGAAGGCTGTCAGAAGTGCCAGGAGGGCACGGTAGGGTTAGTGCCAGGAGAGCACAGTATAGTTGCTATGAGAGCACAGTAAGGGTGCTATGAGAGCACAGTGTGAATGCTAGGAGGGCACAGTATGGGGGCTAGAGAGAGCCACCCCTTAGTTAGAAGCGCCAGAAGCACGCTCAGGTGAACCCCGAGGTCGCTGGGTGTCCTCCACCCCCGATTGGAAGCAGGCAAAGAGGCCTAGTAGTAGTCACACTCACCAGCCAACGAGTTTTGCCTGGCACCACCAAATGGAAAAAGACAAATAAGGGCCTTTCCCAGGTTTAAAAGAATGGAACAGTGTACCAGGTTGGGAAAAATGGGTCATTAGGATCATTCCAGCCATAGCAGGATTTGGTTCATTGTTTAGAGCTAAAAGTAAATGGTAAGTTCAATGTACTCTCCTCCGCACTATTCATGTGTGACACCTGGTACGAGTGGTGTTGATGGGAAAATTTGTTGGCAAGGGCCAAGCTCGGTCACCCTCTCCAAGTGCCAGAGAGGCCACGACTATGTCATGAGCACACACCCACGAAATAATGTTTGAGTAAGAAACACACCATCCTGTCAGTAAAGAAAAAAAAGGGAAGGAAAAAAAAAAGGGAACGTTTGAGGAAGACCATACCAAAACAAGTCCTGCCAAAGCAAGTCAGGCAAGGAAGGTTAAGGGTACACTCCATCTCACCTGGTCTGAGGTCATCACACCCACTTGCGTCGTCGAGAACGCCTCCAAACTGCATTTGCTTACCATCGATATCACCATGCCACCATTGCTGTGTCACCTGCTGTCCAATGCAGGGCTTGTTTCCTGCTGCTGCTTGTGAGTAGGCCATATGGGCCGAAGCATTTTTGTGGGCCATTGAGGCCAAAGTGCTTTTGTGGGCCGTTGCGGCCGAAGATTCATGCCATTTTGTGGGCCGTTGCAGCTGAAGATTCATGTCATTTTGTGGGCCGTTGCAGCTGAAGATTCATGCCATTTTGAGGGCTCAGTGGGCTAAAGAACTCTTTGTGTGATTAGGCTACTGGGCCGACTGAACTCACCTGGTGAGAGGCCAATAAGGCCACGAAGTGAGGAAACCCTCAGTGGTGAATAGACAATACTGCCGGGAGGGGGCATGAAGGAGCGAACACGTTAAAGAACTTTGAACCTCTGAATGTTCTGCTCCTATGCAAATGTTGGTGTTAAAAGTAAAATTGAATGCCCTCCCGTTCAAATCCATAATTAGAATGTTAAGTAGTGTGCATAGAGTGTGAATTTGTTTGTTAGATTGGTGACCTGACATACTAGGATAGGGACATGCCAATCTTACTGTGACACTTTAGTGTTTGGAGTTAAGTGCTTCCCATGTTGTGGGTTATATTAAATGGGAGATCTGTGCTGTACGTTAGACAGGGCCATTGCTGTGGGCTGTGCCAGATGGAGGCTTGGCAGAGCCTCGGGAGAAATGTGGGGGTAGTGTTGTGGAAATGGCCCTTAGTGTGTTACTAAATATAGGATTAGCCCAGATCCCCCATTAAATGCATGTTTAGCCAGGTTGTTCGGTAAATGGACGCTACATGTGTGCCGGGAGGTGTAAGAGGCTGTTCATCGTTGGTACATTGGTGGTGGACTGAGAGGTTCTTCTTCTTCTTTCTTCCTCTCTCTGGACAATAGTCCCCACCCAGCGCTGAGAGGGGGAGTGGCCTCGAGAAGGAAGTGAAACTTAAGGGAGGAGCCAGTGGGCTTTGAGGCGATGGAGCAAAGGAAAGGCAGTGTGAATCTGCCGGGAGAGAAACTGAACCTGAGCGCGACGAGTCTGCGATCGGCAGTGGTGAAACTGAGCGCCGAGGTGGGGCGCGATCGGTTCGTGAGGAGGACATCGACAGGTTCATCCGGAGTCCAGTGACGGAGTCTCTGACTGTCCCTACTCACCTCATGGCTCGACAACGTTTTGGAATCTCATGGACCCAGCCTGCGGAGCCCAACACCTCGATTTGGCCTGGACTGGTGAACAGGCCAGGCCTGGACTTGTATACTGGACCTTGGGAGAAACCAGCTGAAACCCACCATTGATCTTTCGCTCTGGTGCAGTCGACCTTACGGGGTCTGAACGCGCCGAGGCTGCATGCGTGAGGGCTGCGACACATTGACGAGCGCCATTTTGCCACGTGGCGTGTTTGAGCTTGGGCGCTCGAATCCGTAGACATCGGCTTGTCACGAGCCACATTAGTGCTTTTGACACTTTCTTCTCGTCCATGAAACATCACCAAGTACTCTGTGTCTTGTCTGCATGCTGTCCGTATCTTGTCTGCATGTCGTTTGAGGTTTATCTCATTAGGGTCCCCTTCAAAACCCGTAATCCGCCTTTCCCCAGCTAAGAACGGGTTATAGATTAATTATAACATTGTCGTGAATGCCTTGCTTGTGTTGTGTTTCCCCGTTGTGTCCCCAATAAATCTGGCTGATTCGTATGAAGTTGCCGTTTTGAATGAATTTGTGCCACGTCGAGGAACGTTCAGCTCGATTTGGATATAAAAACCAAAATGGTTACAGACTGGTAGACTCCGCTCGGTCCATGACAAAACCAGTCTGTAACCGGGGTCTATTCCCCCAGCTGGCAAGGCACAGGTGTATTTTGGTATCATGATTCGAGACGCGTAACCCGAGAATTGTGCCGAACGAGCCGGCGTTATAACCCCGGAGACGGCGGTGGTTGAGTGACGCCGAATATGTAACATTTGGCTGTCGAGAGTAGGGCGCGAAAACCCAAACTGGTTACGGACAGTGATTGACACCACTCGTCCGAATTTCCCACCACCGCTGAATCCTCAACAATATATTCTTACATATATATGCAAATATATATAAGCCTGGTGTTGGCGTAGTAGTTAGGGTAGCGGCTTGGGATCCAAAGTTCCTGAGTTCAAGTCCCGTTGGCCGCTTGAATTAAAATTAATACACACCAGGAGGTTGACTCAGCCTGTCATCCTTCCGAGGTCGGCGAAGTGAGTACCAGTGTACTGGGCCCGGTGTATGCCCCGGTTAGAATAGGTGTACCATATCCCTGTGTCGTAAGAGGCGACCAGGGTTGCGTCAGGAAGGGCATCCGGCGCAAAACCTGTGCCAAATCACTATGCGGATCATAACGGATGATCCGCTGTGGCAAACCCCTAATGGGAGCAGCCGAAAGAAGAAGATATATATATATATATATATATATATATATATATATATATATATATATATATATATATATATATATATATATATATATATATATATATATATATATATATATATACCATTTGTCAGCTCAACTTGCTCTTGAGGGAAATCTGCCCTCTGCTGATGAATGCTCCTGAGCATTGATGTCGAAGTGCTTCTTTCCTAGTTAAACAGCTCTTTGAAATTTGCTTCCCACACTTTAAATACTGCCCCTCCCCCCCTGTCACCAGCCTCCCACCACCATCCATAATCACCACCACCCTTTCATGTCCTTCCCATCCTCATCCCTGTCATGAGCCAATTTACATATCATCTTCTTCCTTCCACCATTCACTTCCAACCTACTGTACACCTCCTCTTCCATATCATTCCTCACCTAATCCACAGCTCTCCTTGCTGCTTTCTTCTTCTGCACATTTAGGTCAAAACCCTGCATCCAGTTGCCTCCCTCTATCCGTGATCTTCTATATCCTCTTCCAAACCTTTTCACCAACGGCCTTCACTACCTCCTCCTCCATCCACCATACTTGGTTTCTATCCCTCGATGATGCGCACTTTCCTGATGTCCTTCCACACAAAACTTCTGCAATTCCCCTAATTGCCTCTCCGTACTTCTTCCACTCCTCTTCCAAACCTTCCACTTCTTCGTTAAGTTGATCATATCTGGCTCTCATCTTCTCTTTGTACTCAATGATGACGTTTCCCCTACACCGCAACTCATCATGTTCGACCCCTGCTCTTAACCGCCCTCCTTTTCTCCATCCCTACCACAAACACCACAGACTAGTGCTTGGTGGTATCATGCTCTCCTGCCTCTGCCTCACAATCCTTAATCTTACTCAACTGTCGCTTCCTTACCACACCAAATCCAGTTCTGTTTTAAGTTGTCCACTCCTATGGGTATTCTTATGGCTTTCCAGCTTTTGAAAGAATGAACCAGCTGTGGCCATCCATTCCTTGCCACCAGCTCCATCAGCTCTTGACCCTCTCTTCCTCTTTCCCCAATCAAATTTTCCAACACATTCCTCTTCACCTGGCTCTGCTACTCCCATATGCACGTTAAAGTCCCTTGCAATGCAAAGCATTACGTGAAGCTCAACTTTTTTTTTTGTATACCTAGTCAAGGGTCATACGAGAGCTAACACACAATGCACAGCAAAGGGGGGGGGGGAATGAGACAAGAGGGGCATGGGAAGGCCAAAACAGTGAGGAACAGAGACATTGGAAGGGAGAGGGATGGGGCGGGGAACATGGGGTATACAAGATGGACATTACAGGGACTTTCATGAAGGAAAGCAGTGAATTTGAAGGAGGTGTGTTTGGGGTGGATTAACGAGGGTAGAATAGATCGAGGCTTTGGATGGGGGACGAGAAGAGGTGGTGGGGAACAGCTGTTTTGAAGGCTTGGAGGGAAGAATGGGATTGAAAAGAGTGAATGAGTTTATTCCAAAGGTGGGAAAAAGAGGAATGAAAGAGGGAAGGTGAGCAGTGATTCATGAATTTGGTAGTTTGACCAGAAGGGGGTTGTTGGCGGACCTTGAGCACCCTGCAGAAATATGGGTGGAACATATCGCAGACAGAGCAGGGGGGGCGAGACCGGAGAGGAGACGTTAGAAGACAGAAAGACCACCGACCTGCCTGCAGTGAGAAAGTGAGAGGCCCAAAGACTCAGCCTCATCGTGGGAGATGCCAATGATCCGAAATGCCTTGGTTTCCACTGCGTGAAGCCGAGAAAGGCGAGAGGACGGAGCATCACCCAGAGAGGAGAGCAGTACTCTATCACACTTCGGCTGAAAGCTTTGTATGTGGTCAGGAGTTCAGGTGGGCCGAGGAAGGACTTTGCACGATGCAGGATTCCCAGTCGGCGACTGACTTTGGAGGCCATGTTGGAAATGTGGCTTTCCCAGGAAAGATCATGGCAGATAGTGAGACCCAGGAACTTGAAAGAAAGAACTTCTTCCAGAGGATTGTTGAGAAAGTACATGGGGGGGGGGAGTTCCAAACGGTCCTTTCGGAGAGACATAGTGAGAGTGTGAGATTTGTCAGGATTGAAAGATATGTTTCACGTGTTGGACCAGTTTGTGATTTTACCAAGATCTGCAGAGAGCGAAGAAGCTGCTGCATGCCGGTCTGAGGGATGACCGATGGTATGGCAGAGGGTGGAGTCATCAGCAAAGAGATAAAGAGGATTTTCCAGTTGGAGGGATCATTGATGAAAACCAGCAAAAGAACAGTGTCCAGAATGCTACCTTGAGGAACTCCAGCCTGGACAGGAAGAGGGGATGAAAGAACTCCTCTATTTCACACTACACTTTGGTTGCGACAGGAGAAGAAGTCTACGAGTCATGAGTGGAGGTGGCCTTGGATCCCATAGGAAGAGAGTTTGGTGAGCAGGGCAGAGTGCCAGACCGTGTCAAAAGCATGCGATATGTGGAGGGATATGGCTCTGATTTCATGTCCTGCATTGAGTACCTCCATCCATTTTTGGGAGAGAAGAAGCAAGTAATCCAGTGTAGAGTGACCTGGTCTGAAACCAAATTGATGATCGGAAATCAAGCCATTGTAAAAGAGGAAGAATTTAATGTCTGAAGCGATGATGGATTCCATAACCTTGCTGATGATTGGGAGAAGGCTGATTGGTCTGTCGTTGCAGCGATCTGTTTTTGCACCTTTTTGTGCAGGGCAGTGATGTTTTCTGATTTCCAAGCAGATGGCAGATGACCTCGAGCAAATGAGAGGGTGAATAGAACAGAGAGAGGGTGAGCAAGAGCAGAGGAGCAGGTTTTTAGGACACGTGGGCTGATGTCGTCTGGACCGGTTGCAGAATCTGAGTCGAGGTTTGACAGCAAGCTCTCCACTTTATCAAACGGAAAGGACACAGAGTCCAGGGACAGTTGTATGCGACTGGGTAAGGTGGGTACAGAAAGTGATGGTTTTCGGACACAAGATTTAGATGCAAACACCGAGTTGAGGCATTCAGCCTTTTAAATTCATCATCCTCTCCGATACATCCCTGAATTCCTGCTTTTCAGCCCCATTCCTTCCCGTTTGTGGCCCATATACTGACGTAACACAAACCATCTGCCTCTCTATTACCATCCATGCAATAACTATCTGTCCCTCCCATCTTTCCATTCTGACTACCTGCTTGCTGATCTCTTCTGATACTATTATTCCAATGCCATTACTCCTTCCATCCCCACCCACTTTTTAACTTCCTTTTGACAGGTGATATCGGATGTTTCTATTCCATACTCTGGCGTTTGCTCACTGACTTGTAATGGTGGATCCACTTCTCATCTCCAGTGACGATGCGTCTCAAAAAAGCATTCCCTTCATGACAAAAGCAGTTCAAAAGGCTTTGGAAGATTGCCATACGGTTACGCTTGTGCTCTTCTGTGAGTTGTTTTTTTTTTACCCCATATTGCCGAAACTTTATGAAAGCCAAGTCGGTTGTTGATGATTTCATGTGCAGAACCATGACTGATGTTCAGATGTTGTGCCACTTTGTCAATAGTCAATCCTCACTTCTCAAGAATCATGGTGCAGACTCCTTCAATGTTTTCTTATGTTGTGGGTGTGTATGGGCATCCAGATCATTCATCATCAGTGACACTTGTGCGACCGTTTTTGAGCTTGGTAAAACAATGTTCCCAAATTGTGCTGAAAGGATTTCTGCCCCGGTACACCCTCAGCGCACAAAAATCTTAACACTACTCGCTGCTCTTCTTTGGTGCAAATGGACAGCGGAGAGGTCATGTTAACTTCATTACAAGGACACAACAACTGACTGCTCAAGGTTGAAACTGCTTCACAATGGTGCAGACAGTTCATGCTTGTATCTGCAAGTGCAATAAGCAATGTAGTCAACACAACACAGTTTTTAATAAATTATTGTGGATACTTTTTGACTCACTCTCACACGTATACTGCACATACGCACAGTCATACCTCACTTACCGCTCATGGCGCATTCCTGGAAAAGAAAGTGCGAATCAAAAATGTGCTCAAAGGGTTATTATGCCATTGTTGATATGGCGATGCATTCCCGACAGCATTATTTCTTGTGCATTAGCGGTATCTGAGTGCTGGATCATCTGGGTATTGGTAATGGCGCTAATAATAATTCAAATGGTAAACACATTATTTTACAGATTAAAATAATCTTTGTAAACGAATAACATCAGTAATTATTAACAAATATTGAATATACAGTATGTACAAACATCAGTGAAAAGAATAATTGCCGTTGCTCCTACTTTGCTCCTGCTCCGACATGGCAGAAGAGGGGGAGACCAGGTCGGAGGAGGCTCATCCTGCTGCAAAACAAAGACAGAGTAAACAGCTGATTGGCTCAGAGTGTGCGCATACAGCAAAAAACAATTGGCGGTGGGTGCATTTACTCAGCGAGTGCTGCGTGTTATGGATTTGATTTGATTTTTTAAATTGTTGTAAAAAAAAATTCTCCAGGACAAAGATCTCTATAACAGATCATCTTTCTACGGAGCAGTGTTAAGCGAGGTATTGCTGTATAGTGTATATATGCTCTGTGAACGAGATATTCGCAAAGTAGGAAAATGTCAGATATATGTATTGCGAGGCAGATTATAAATAAAAACATACATTTATTTTTGGGAAACTTATTGAAGTGTGTGTGCGTATGCGCATGCCTTTCCCCCTTCAAGCTAAAATATATTAACTTGCAGTATAAATGAATATATGAATGTTCAGGTGTCTTTGTGGAAGATTCAGGTGTCTGTTTTGCCAAGGAAATTGCCAATCAGGAATCGTTATATTTACATAACCTAAACAAAAACATAAAACCTTGGTGGAGATAATGTTCCCATTTCTCTCTTCTTGAGATCTTAACTTTGTTAATTTACAGTATGAAGGCAAATTTAATATATCTTTGTCACCGTAATAATCAACCATATAGTAATACTAAAATTAATCCTGTTGAGTTATTACAGAATTAAATTGGGCAGGTAATAGCTTGTTTCTTGGAAATAATGAATGTTAAAAATGTTCATCAATTTTATAAGATATTGCTCCAAAAAGGTTAAATATCACAGTTTGAAAGGCTTTCATTTGAACCCTGAGTTTTTGTGTCATAAACGTTGGGGCGAAGTGCAAAATATTGTACTTCTCTGCTGAACTGGTGTACATAAAGCCTCATGGTATGTTCATGCCACTCCGATAAAGAGTCTGTTTACTGCCATAGGTCATGTGGAGGTGGGTCGGTTCGTTCAGTTTCGTTGTGCAGATCACCAATCTAAACGAAATTCACCCTCTACATTCATGAGAACACACCATTGAAATTCCTACTTGTTTCCAGATGCACAAGCTGACACACCGACACTTATTACCATTTGAAATTACCGCCGTGAAGTGGGCGTGGCGTGCTTCTAAACGCGGAGGAAACGACCAGGAAACAACAAATCAAGATGGCGGCGCCCATGGTTGTCTGGTGATTTCGAGTGATTTTTGGTCTTTCAACAACCAAATATGCGTTGTTTCACACTTGGGCGGGGAGGAAGATGAGAAAGTGACGCAATTCACGGATAAGAGCTGGCTTAAGGTATGTGAGTGTGTGAAGACTTGGTGCGACGCCACAGAGAGTGAAACTATCAACAAATGCCGTTTGCTGGCTGATCAAATTATGAAACTGCTGCCAATGACTGATCCTCCTGCGGATGCCGGCTGTCACCGGTTCTGCTATGCGTCGTTTTGTAACAAGGATCATATAAAACGCGCTGAAGCCAGGAAAAGGAAATCAGAAGCCAGCACTACTGCAGTTTCTGCTAGAGCCAGTGAGGTGGTGGGCAGACGAGAAGAAGAGGGGCACTCATACCACAAAATACGTAGAAAATCCCTCAGAACCTCTGTAGAAAGGGTGGCTGGCAAATCAGCTGGTGTACTGCCAATAATTTGTGTGATATGCCAGAAAAAAGACAAATTCATCCGTCTCAAAGGAAAATCTCAACGTGATCAGTTGTCCCTGGCAGAAACACAGGATGGAGGAAAGCTGAGGGAAACTGCTGAGCAGAGGAGAGATTAACGTGATGTGAGAATAATGACAACTATAAAGGATAAAGTCTGTGTGGCGCTGGGAGTTTGTTATCACCATAAATGTAATTACGAGTATGTGAATGACACATACCAGACAGAGTGAAAGTAAACTCAAAACTCAGAAAGTGAACTATGACTCAACATTTGACATTTTCTGTGATAAAGTAATCCAAGTAAGACTCAATGATGGAAAGCAATCTATACATAAGAAGAAGTTGTGTGAGATGTTCAATGACCTACTCAGAGTATGCGAAGGTCAGGATAAGGCCAACTACCAGGCAACACGACTGAAGAAAAGACTGCAGGAACGGTACCCAGACATGATTTTCTATCGTCCACCAAAAATGTCTGAGAGCGAAGTGGTGTACATGAAGGACATTGATATTGGTTCCATTGCTCAGGCTGCTGTTGTAGACAGTAGCTCTACAACAGAAACAGAGTCAACTACAGAGGATGAAGCCAGCCAGGGTCCACAGCAGGGTGACTCAGACCTCAATTTACATGTTCTATACTCGGGAGCACTCATGGTGAGGGATGACCTGAACAAACACCAAAGTGTGGACATTACATGGCCCTACTTGGAAATGGTGGAGTTCGCACTTGAGCTTATACGGGCAACTCGTACTTCGAACTGGCCGAAACACCTTGCGATCACGAGAGCGTCAATGCCCTAGTACTTTGCGTACGATTACCTAAACTATGCCAGGTACTTACTCGTTTACTGGCTGGAAATGGCCGGGCTGGAGCACTCCCACCCAGACACCTATCAAGCGTTCATGGACGGCAAATGGACTGCCCAACGGCATACTCGTTATGGATTTAGTAGTGTTGCGTGTGATCAGATCATAGAGCAGACTTTAAGTAGGGACAGCAAGACCAGTGGAGGCATCATTGGTTACACTCAGAAAAGCACAGCTGTAAAGAAGTGGATCCTGTCCCAACCAGCACGTGCGGAAATCGCAAGGAAATGTGAGTCCATGGCGGGTATCCACGACGAGCCCCGAACGAGAAAGGATTTGGATGTGTCGAGCTCGAAGAAGAACGAAGCAGTGGTGGTACAAGTGATGGACACAGTACTTCAAATGATTAAATCCTTTCTCCGGCGCTCACCTTGAACTCGTCAATATTAGTTCAGGTGTCATCACATCGCCAGCCACTTCTGCGGACTTGATGAACGCGTATGTCAAGGGAGAGAATGCTGTCGTGCAATTCATGCATGATCGGCTTCTCTCGGGTGAGGTCCCATTCTTCAGTCCGATTTCGAAGGCCAAATTGGCAACTTTCTTGAAGGCGCGAGGCAAGTCGGCGACTCCCCACCAGCAGATGCCAAAGGTTGAAATTGCGAATGAACGTCGTCTTTTCACACGACTGCTGTTGATTGGCAAGTAAAGCAATGTAACACTCCACGATCTGCTCGCATACCCACTGGCGAACATATCTTTCCCGCTGGCATCTGGTGATGGTTCGATTGCTAAGACGGACAAAGCCAAACTCCGCAACCATATACTGAAACTGTGGCCCGATTGCCGTGTGGACGCTCGGCCTATCCAAGGTGCAACAATTGTGGATGGAATGGCCGTTATTCAGGCGATAAAGGCTGGTTCACTGCATAACACTTTCGGCAAACTGGAAGAGATGGTGCTGAACATCGTAGTGGCCAAAGCACAACATAACCAATCTTCGAGACTGGACGTGGTGTTTGATACTTACCCAAGTATTAGCATCAAGTGCCTGGAGCACGCCAGATGAGCGGGCAGGGCGGGCGATTTTCAGGTACGAACCATCTACAGACGTGATCAAGCCCTTCCAAAGCAGTGGGCCAATTATCTCCTGAGCGGAGCCAACAAGGAGGCGTTGATAGAGTTCATCGTCGAATCGTGGGCGAGAAACATCTCCGTCAAAACTGGGTGACATGCTGTTGTACGTCAGTCATGCTGGCAAATGTGAGAAAATCAAGGCGTCGAATGGTGTCATGACTGTGTCGTGTCGTCAGTACATGAACTTGAATGTGACCATGACGAAGCTGACACGAAGCTCCTGCTGCATGCCGCTCACGCGGGACAGAATGAAGAGTCGGTGCGCATAGAGAGTTTTGACACCGATGTGTTTGTGTTGGCGTTGGCTCACTCGAAGTCGATTCGAGCACGAAATTTCCATCTGGTCACAGGAAGTCCCAAGGACATTATTGTCGTTGACATAAGGAAGCTGAGTAATGCCCATGAAAGTTCTGTCTGCGATGCGTTGATAGGTTTGCACAATTTCACGGGAAGTGATACCACCAGTGCATTCCATGGTAAGGGCAAAACAAGGCCATTCGATGATGAAGGGTCCCCATCTCATCACCTGTTTCGGGAGCATTGGTCGAGAATTCACGCTAGATCAGAATATCATTCACGATCTGGAACAATTCGTCTGCGCCATGTACAATCAGCCGACCATGAAGAGTGTGGATGAGGCTCACTACAAGCTATTCTGCAGCCAGTCGCTGGGAGAACAGAAGTTGCCGCCTTCAAGCGACGCTCTGATGCTGCATTGCAAAAGAGTGAACTATCAGTCTGCGATCCACCACCGTGCGACTGAGAGGTTTATAGAAGGCCCTTCTCCTACATTTCACGGATGGATGGAACGCAATGGAGCACCGATTGTTCACTGGCTGAACAAACTACCAGCGCCGAAGGAACTGTTAGAGGCGACGAAATGTAATTGCAAGAAGACGAAATGCGAGACCAACCAGTGTTCTTGCCGGTCAAAAGGACTGTCCTGCGCAGAGTGCTGTGGATGTCAAAACTGCGCCAACGATGAACAGACCCGTACAGAAATGGAACTTATGGATGATGAAAGCGGAACTGACGATGATTCCGACGACGAACTGTGAATGCGGATGTCACACTGCTTTTGCTGTGGTGATCTCCTGCACAGTAGTATTCAGGTTGGTTAGCATGTAATAGTGGACTTGAGTTTTGTAATAACAGCAGTCAAAAGCCTAGTTCAGCAAACGCTTCAGAGCAAGAAATGCTGGAGTTCTAAGTCAGTAATCCTCTTGTGGCGGTTCTACTTTTTATCAGGCTGAGTCGCGCAGTGTCTTTGTCTTTGATTTAATCCGTAATAGCCAATGTAACTGTCTTTAATACGCGCTGTAACTGTCTTTAATAGTCAATGTAACTACCTTTAATAGCCAGTGTGGCTGTCTTTCAAGCAAAAAGTTGCCTTGGTCAACTCGAAGGCCTGTCTGGTCGGTCCAGACGTTTTCGGCCGGTAAAAATATGTAACTGCTTCGGTTTACGACCTTTAATTATAAACATCTTTAATAACAGTGAATAGGGTTTTCTTTAATAATATATAACTCTGTATAAACATATTGAATCATTTTAAGACCTCACAAGAGTTTTCTTTGACGTACATATCAGTCTCTCCTTGATTCTTCATTTCTGTGTCAAAATCGTGCTTTAATGTTCGGTGTATCTTTAATTGCCAAAATGACCAATTGTGTCACATCCTCGACGTGGAACCAAGTGGATTCGGACTCAGCGTCTAAAATTCTTTAAGTATGCCAAATTTCATCCAGATTGGTGATCTGCACAACGAAAATCATTTTCTGAAGGTAATAGCGAGTACCTCCACATGGTCTACCAGTGTCAACCAAGGTTTGTTACTCCATACTGGTCTGTAACAAGCATGGTTACTCCATACCAGTGTAATGAGCCTGATTTCTCTATGTTTGTGCCCAATGAGTCTGATTAGTCCATGCCAGTTCATAATGAGCCGAGTTACTACATGTCAATGTGCAACAAGCGTGTTTACTCCATGCCAAAGACTATCGAAATGAGCCCAGCTCATTCTTTAAACAGATCCACGATGGACCTCATCACTGATTCTGCTGATAATCTTTCTTTCTTTCGAGTGCAGGCTTATGACTGCTGGTTGCATCATTGGTTTAGGATGCGGCTATACCGCTGATGCAGTGTCCCTATTACCAGTACACTGGTACTCGTTTTGCCGACCTCGGAAGGATGACAGGCTGAATCAACCCCACCTGGTATTGATTCAGCAGCCAACGGGGCTCGAACTCACGACCCTAGGATCCCAAGTCAGCCACCCTAACCACCAAGCCAACACCAGGCTCTGCTGATAAATGAGTGTGCATGAGCTTTTCTTGTTTGTCAATCCAGCACATCATCTTGTTCGATCACTATCATTATGAACAGATGAACCTAATTAGTAAAGACCTTGATGGAGGCCAGCGTTGAGCCATTTCTGACTGGGATCGTTTAAACCCGAACAGCTTTGACCTGGTACCCGCCGAAGGATGTAAGCCACATCATGAGCACATCACAAACACTTAGTGTCTCCCTCCATAGTGCCTCCGCGTATGTCAATTTCTTCCACAAGTTGTGTAGATCTAAATGCACTCCCGGACTATAAGGTTCGGTTTCATGATCCATGCAGTGATGGCTCGCATCATAAAACCCCAGCGAACGTCAACGCCTGGACCCAAACGAGGCACAAAAGCTCTCACACCGAGTGGACACCAGCGCTTTGTCTCAACTTGCAGGCATTTTGGGCTGTGCTTGCCTGCTGCCCAAACAGCCATTCTTTGTCCGCCGCAAACAGAGAGCCTCAGACAGGGGCGAGCACTGGAGGTCAGCTCGCGGCAGCCCGGGGTGATAGGTCGCCTTGTTTATTTCGTTGGCATTTGGGCCGCTTGGCCAGGGCGGCTCTGAGCCGGCGCTGCCGATCCGGACATGCCCGCCCTAGGGGCAATTTCCAGCGAGGTCCTTCGTCAGAGCATCCAGCAGCTGTCAAATTTATTTGAGCGACTCTTCCGTATCAACGTGGAAAGCACCAAATCGGCTCCCATCGATGAATTAACGGGCAGGTTCTAGTTGCTGGCATCAGGTGCGTTAACATCTCATACAAAGTGGAATGCTCAGCTATTACGTGGTCAGGCATGTGCTTCTCCAAAGTAAACTATGTTGTTTACAAGGGAAGGAAGAATCTGGCTTCCTAATTTGTGCAATGGCACTTTTAGTCCCAATACAATAATCACCGGTGAGCTCTTTTGTGGTCTAAAAAAACTGCCTTCTGATGTGGTTTAAATAGGTGGCTTTGTATCTCAGATAGGAGGCGTTAAGCTGGCTGTCCCTTCTCGTCTCGCTCGCTTATGGGTTTCAACGAGCAGACGTTTGGACCAAATTACAAATTTTCTGCGTCTATGGACACGGCACCGGGGGAATAATGTGGAAGTGTGTGTGGAAGCGAGGAGGGAAGGGGTATGGAGAGGAGCATATCATCAGTGGCTTATCCGTGCCTGAAGGAGGCAACCAACAGATAAAGTGTACGTTGTTTTTGGAGTGAGAGGTACATTCTGAAAAATTAGACTCGAGGGGGAAAAAAAAAGACAATGTATCACAATTGGGGAAAGAAAGGAGGGCACGGCAGTGCAGGAGGAAAAAGGGAGGCAGTGGTGAGGATGTTGGGATGAGAGAATAGCAAAAAAGGAGGCAGGCGAGATGTGGAGGGCAGATGTTTGGGGGAAAGTGTGGTGGGGTAAGTTGGGGGGGGGGGTGGGGGATGCAAGTGAAGAACACGACTACTTTGAGTACATCATAAATAGACGAGTCTGGAATCGTGCTCACGTATGCATCGGCTAATTGAAAGCAACCAATAATTGGAATTAATTCTCGCCGGAAGCATCCAAATGCAACACACAGGACAAGCTACAAACAACGATGGCAGAAACGGTTCATCATTTAAACGTTCCCGATGATGCGAACGTGTTATTTTGGCGGGAGATTACACGTGGGTCGAGAAGTTGGAGCCTTTTAAATGAGCTCGAGCGAGGCAAGCGGGTCCGGAGTGTCAGGGCGATTCCACTGGACAGAATGCACATCGTTTATGAAGGAGAATGTTTAAAACGACTCGCACTGAGATAACAAACCGCGTTTCACTTGGTGCTCGATGTGCGGGGCCTGATTGCCCTTTTTAACCAAGTAATTAAACGTACCGAGGCCGAGCTGATTGACAGCTGAATCAGCATTCTTGGCGTCTCGCAGACAAGCGCGCGCTCTTCCCCGTTTTGTTTTTTAAGCGCTCATCAGTCACGCGACCTTTTGTTTCGTGACGGCGTGTCACTGGCCAAGTGCTCGGGAATGAAGCTTTGTTGGGACGGCAGAGACGCATCACTTTGTGACTCTCCAAAGGCAGAGCATGTGAAAGCGGCTTCTGAGCAGACATCGTTTTCGATTTCTTTTTAAGCGGAGGGTAGTGCGCGCACGTGACCGCCGACGGTGTCGTGGGAGCCCGGAGAGCATGATTACACAATGTCGGGCTAAGTGTTTCGCTCTCACGGTTGTTATTTATTCACTTTTACAAAAAAAAAAAAAAAAAAACATTACTTACAGCAATTCGATTCATTCACATAAAACGAGCAGCATCTGTACCTGCTTTCCAGGTACTCTTCTGTACCCCGAACATGACATTATCGTACATAATTTGTCTCAGTGGTGTTCTTTTTTATACTTCTTATCGAACTGTTTTGCATAAGGGGGAGAATGACCTTCGATAACAGGTATGTACAAACAACCTTAATTTCAATTCCTCAGCACCGGCGCAGGTAACAACTACGAGGTACATACGATTCAGCTGCTCCTCCCATTTCCTCCCCATCCCTCTCGCACACACACACTGTCACATGGCTCCCTTTCCCATGCCGGCACTCCATATGGGTGGGCTGGAGCCTTTTCTGAGCGACTGATGAAGATTTGGAAGGGGGAAAAGAGGGATGGTGGACGGCAGGGTGAGGGAGGACGAGGAATGTAAAGTCTGTAACTCAGCGGCACTTTTTGCTACTTCTAACAACAATAATGTACACCTACTAAAACGTATGTTTAACTTTATAATCTCACTAATTGTCACGAAACGTGAACACAAAGGCTGAAATGTGTGTTTTCCTAAGCAATTGTCAACACCAAGGTACCTGATTACGTGTTCATGGCTGACATATTAATTACGTTAAACATAATGTTTTGTCTTCTCAATCCCACATGGCTTTCTGGGGTTTTAGCCATTTTATTCGATACTTAAGAACAGCAAATGATACTTTCACTCATTTTCTCCAACATTGTCAATTGGTGTGTTTCTGATTATGATGCGATTGATAAAGTGATTTACGATTGTTGAATAATCTCTGTATTAATTCCTTCTTCGAAATTTTTTTTATTTTTTTTTTATCTTCCAACAAGTAAAGCAATTGCCCCTTGATTTTATTAATTTATTAATTTATTTATCTATTTTTACAAAACATTAAACAAAAAGGAATTCTACATGATGAAGAAAATAGCGCAATTGCACAAAATATTTAAATTAGACAATCAATTTCTTCTCAAAAACCGAGATTAGGTGACAACTTGTCAGAAGTGTGTCACGCCTTGTCATAATATGAATTGTGTCGAATGATTATATTGCTGGCAACAAACAGAAATTGTAATGATCGATTTTTTAATACGACGGTAACATCACGTATGAACCGTGGTGTGTTTTGAAAACGTGATTCTTGCCGAAGCAACGCTCACAATGGCTGCAAGCCGAGAGCCCTCCTCGTCGCCTGCAAACACAAACAGCCACAATCAGTGGAATTCCTCTTCTCGGGCCCTGGCAGCTGTTGGTAAGAGCCGATCTCGTGTTTCCTTTGTGGAGAAGAGCGCTTCGCCCCTGTGTTTGTGCACGTGCGATCGAGATGGCGAGCGGCGAAGCAGCGCGGCACACACAAACACACCACCCCGTCTTCTTTGAAGGCTTCTCCAGTTACGAGGCACTGCTGCCACGGGAGTAGGACTTGGCGGAGAGTTATACGCGATACAATGGGCGTTAAAGCGCGGAATGAATGCACTCCGCGCATTCCAAACACATTTCTTCGTGGTATATAGGCTGGTGTTTGGTTGGATAACGCACGTGAAAACAGATTAAATCTCATCTGATGGGAGTCCTTGGGCTCTGAGGATTGGGGTGAGGCTATGAGGTGTTGGGGGTGAAGTGGGCGTGGATTGGAGGAATGAGGGCTTCCCTGATGGAATCGTGTCACGCTCTTTTCATATGGAATTACGCAGAGCGGCAAACTTTGTGCAATGCTGCAAGTAATTTAAGTTTTGTGTGTAGGGCAAACATTTCTCTCTTCTCTCATCTCCCTTCTCTCTTCTCTCTTCTTCCCGTTTGCAGGAAAAAAAAAAACAAACCAAAAAAAAAAAAACGACAGAAGGACCACCCAGCCATAGAAAAAAGAAAAAGTATCTACAATCATAAATTTTTCTGACAATAATTGACCGAATTTACAAAAATACTGCATATTCTGTACTTTTGTCATCAGATGAGGATCAAATTTTTAAGAGGTAAATTTGGAACAAAGGAGCGGCTCAAAAGTCCTTGGACTCAATGCTCATAATAGATTAATCAAGGTTGTATCAAAATAATAAGAAAAATAAACTAAATAACTTTGAAAACTCAAATTTACACAATATCATCATTATGTAATTTATCACGTTTTAACATTACGTCTCAAGTAATGCGTCATTATAAGCAGCAACTTCATCATCAGTGGATAATTTCGACATTTTGACTTTCTGTGGAGGCAACCATATCTTATATTTGTCAATCCATGATTGACTGTAAAATATATTTGCTCCTTGGATATCAAGAATATTTGAATATTCATTCATGATAATCTGTATTGATCTAATTGCTGTTCATTGCACTTGAGTTGATTCAATGATGAATGAATACCTCTCCAGATGGAGGGCACTCACCTCAGTGTTGAGGGATTTAAGATATCCAGTAGTTTTAATTCACAGAAACTAGACCACGAACAATAATTACTGCAAACAAGGTAGCATTTTAATTTAGAATTGAGAATTTGCTCAGGTTATTACACATGGTTTACTTTTGTCACATGGTTTGTTTACTTTTTTTTAAAGCATGACGTGATCTTCAACTTGCACAGGCAAGTGCTAAAGATACGTCCAACAAGTGAGACGCAGACTGACTGCGAGTCAAATGGACAATTTTGTAATCATGTATTATTTTTCTGGGTTTCAAACGAAGACAAAACTAGAGCGAAGTGGATGGTGCGCCATCGCAACTCCCCACATTTCCCACCTAAAGCAAAATTGAAATATGGCAAAAGGTTCCACCAGGAATGACCCAATATCAAATTTCAAGTTGAATTTTTTTCCCCCTGTTTTGACCTCTGTGCCCCTTAGAATTCCCCACCTTTGGGGCATGAACCAGGTGTCAACTAAAAAAAACATCTTTACATATTTCAGGCATCCTCCAATGTTGATTGCATATACAAATTTTCATTAAAAAATGTTTGAATATTTGTAAGTATTTGCATATTTTGGTATTTCACCTTTTGATCCCACCACAGGGGGGGCTGGGCCAAAAATTATACTGCTCTCGCACCTTCTTACAATGTGGTGATCATAACTACCAAGTTTGGTGAATTTCTACCCAACCAACCATTGAGGAGGAGATAGTGTAATGGACAGACACAGCTGATTACAATATTCCCCCCATTTTTTTTTCAAAAAGCATGGGGATAAAAACTCAAATGTGAATGTTGAATTTCCATAATGATGGTGATTTTGACAACTGGCCTAATATAATAATGGAGATCCATCTTTGGACTGAACATTAATTTACATGAAAGCACCTCCTGGATCATTAAGATTATGTTTTGATCTGCTAGCCTTCAATGAAGCACTATCGTTTGACTGAGTGTGTCAGACAGGATGGTGCAGAGATAGTGGACCTACCTTTCAGTTGTCTCGTTTGTGTTTGATTCCCAACTCGATTCTGAACTGTTGGATTGACACTTTGCAGGCAGAGTGTCGTGATGCATCACAAAGTGCATCATCCCTCGGATGCATGTTACACTGGACGTTCTGTCTGCTGGCATTAAATTGTGGAAGTGAAATATCTCATGTTGTCTTTGCTGAAGAGTATGTGAGTTATCGCTGGCACCCCTCAGGCAAAAATAACATTACTTTCCTGCAGCAATTTTCTGCAGACTACTGTAGTATATGAGAGTACAACTCTCATACACTATAGTTCCAACTGCAGCATTTTTGCCTGGGGCCTGAACAAATTCCAAATTATTTCTCAAATTTGAATGGTAGGCCTGGCCAGCCAATTTGTAAATGGCTTGTGCCAAAAAATGTTCCCCATTCCCAGCATACAAGGTGGGAATTAATGGAGCCATTAAATTAATCATATTATTAGTAGTGTTTGTCCGATTGCCTCAGAGCACCCTCATAGAAGGATGATTTCTAGTTTCAGAGGTTTAAAGCACTAAACTCTGAGCTGAAATCAAATCCATTAATAATAAGTTTGTGTAGTTTGGCTAAAGGTATCTAAACTTTTATAACTTCTACGTTATAATTTTTTTTGTTCAAAAAAATAACTCTGTCAAAAAAATTTTGAATTCAAAACTATAATAATCAATCATTAAAAAGGCTGACCTTTTTGTGGACTTGTTAATACATTTTACTCTTGCCAATTTCAATACAGGTAAATTCAAATCCAGTAATTTGATCTAGTGTCTTATGTATATCACTCTCTAAGTGCCACATAAGAATGCTACCAATTCAAATAGTCTTCAAAAATTTGGAGCTGTCGTGTCTCATGGAAAGCTCTGCCCAGAGTTTCTTAACGAACAATGACAGCTGACATACAAAATGAAAAATAAATAGAGGACCAATGGTCCTGCAGCTCATGTGGCTTGTTGCCAAAAAGTGGAGTGATGGATGGATCAGGGTAAAAATAAGAACTGGATTTATAATTCACATTTTAGGTCAGGTAGTATTGACATGATGTTCACAATAGTTTAACTTCTTACTATCTATGAGCCTTAGTTTCTGAGATATTGGCCATTTCCAGTATGATTATGTCACTTCAGGTTGTGTCAAAATTTGTCCTGTTTGATTAGGTGCAACTCCAAGATGTCTATAATTCATATTTTTCGAGATGTTGCCCAATATCTGTATTATGACAACACTAGTGGCAATATTGTGTTTTGGAGAAGAGGAATTTGAAAGGTTTTCCTTTGAGTCTATGTGGCAGCAAGAGCATCTGACCAATGACGTCATTGTTATCAAATTATATTTCCTATGTGTAGTCGATCACATACAGTATGTAAAGTTTCACATCGATTAATAGAGCGGTTTCAGAGGAGAAGTTTTGAAAGTTTTTTTATGATCCAATATGATTGCTATACCACGTGACTAATGATGTCATTGCTCTCCTCCTCTTCTTCTTCTTCTTTCGGCTGCTCCCGTTAGGGGCGCCACAGCGGATCATCCGTATGATCCGCATAGTGATTTGGCACATGTTTTACGCCGGATGCCCTTCCTGACACAACCCTGGTCGCCTCTTACGACACAGGGATATGGTACACCTATTTTAACCAGGGTATACACCGGCCCAGTACACTGGTACTCATTTCGCCGACCTCGGAAGGATGACAGGCTGAGTCAACCCCCTGGTGTATTAATTCAGTGGCCCAACGGGGCTTGAACTCAGGACCTTTTGGATCCCAAGCCGCTGCCCTAACCACTGCGCCAACACACCAGGCTTAATGATGTCATTGCTAACAAACTATAATCCATTGGAAAGTTGATCACAAATTCAAAGTTTTGCATTTATCGGATAAGCAGTTTGAGAGTAGAAGATTGTTAAAGGTTTTCCTGGAATCCAAAGTGGTGGCCAAACTATATCGAAATTCAAGCAATTTTGTGATCTTTAAACCTTACGATTACGATGAACAAAGGGCGGAGGAGCTTCTTGGGAGCCAACGGCCATCCAAATCTAGTGCCCAACTGTGTCTGCGGACATCCTTCTGCAGTTGGGCTACTTATTTTTTTTGAGGTTGGTGGCAGGATTTGCACTCTGGCCACTGTAAATCCCTTCATTCCACAAAACACAAAGAAAATTGAAAACCCACTCTGTGCAGCTGCCATTGGTAAGGCAGCTCACAAAATGACGAAATTGGGGCAAAGCCTTCGGGACCCCCACTCTTTGATGATAGGAGGAATACCACTGGGTACCATACGGCGGTCTCCTTGGGTTAACTTGAGGCAGTTCATCGGGTGGGTACCTGGAATGTCCTATCCCTAAGAGAGGACGATCACCTGTCTCTGTTATCATCTGAGCTCAAGCGTTTCAACATCAGTATTGCAGCACTCTCGAAGGAGAGTCGCAAGATCAGGGCGGTTGGTTACACCAACGATTGGTCTGGTCGCTCTGATAGTTACCATGCCCAAGGAATTGCTTTAGCTGTGTCCAATAAGCTGACTCCAATGATAATTGAGGTAAAACGGGTCAACAAGCAAATTATGAGACCAAGGATTCGTCACTCCTTGGGTACAGTTTCCCTGGTCTCTTTGTATGCTCTGACTGAGGCGAGTGATCTCACTGTGAAGGAAGCATTCCATGCCATGCTAGAGTCTGTGATTGATCAGTGCCCCAGGCGAGATACTATTCTAGTCTTGCGGAATTTCAATGCATCCACTGGAACTGATTGGGATGGTAATGAGACATGTGTTGGTCCCCATGGGTCAGGAACTATGAACCAGAATGGCATTAAGTTCCTTGACTCTGCAAGAAGTCATGGACTTAGGGTGGCTGCTTCATGGATTCAGCGCCCACAGGCTCATAGCTGGACTTGGTATTCCAACACTGGTGGTGTGGCAAAGGAGATTGACCTTGTGCTCGTTGATGGTCACTGGAGGATGATCCAGAACTGCAGGGTGTACTGGAGTGCTCAGTTCCTCAATCCCGACCACAGGCTTGTGGTAGCAACTCTGATGTTGCAACTTAATCCAGGAGAATGGCACTATCCCAGTCGAGGCTGGATGTTGGCAAGCTCAAGGATGAGAGGGTAGCTGAGGAGTTTGCAAACAGGCTGAGTGGGGATTTGGGGTGTATGGGTGCTTTGAGGATTCCCAAAGAGTTGTGGAGTGCCTTCAAGATATAGCAGGTGGATATCTTGGAACTCACCATTGGGCAAAGAGGAATTTTGTCTCTCAAGTGACACTGGATACCATTGACCAGAGTCGCAGAGCCAGGCTTAATGGCAGAGCTGAGCTGTTCATCGACTTGAGGCATAAAACTGCCGGTGCACTGAGGATGGACAAGGTGGCCTTTGTGCTGGGAATCTGTGAGGGGTAGAGTATCACCTGTGGTCAAGTGATTCTCGTCCCACTTCCAGGGAATTTCCGGTAACATCCCGCTTACTTTGAGCGGTTGTACCAGGCTGATCCACCAGCTGTCGAGTTGGATGTCATGGTGTTACTATGCCTATTGCTGCCCCTCCAATCAACTGTGATCCACCTTCATTTCTGGAAACACTGGCTGCAGTGAACCAGTTGAATTGGGGAATGCTCCTGAGAATTTCCAGTGACATCCCGCTTACTTTGAGTGGTTGTACCAGGCTGATCCACCAGCTGTCGAGTTGGATGTCGTGGTGTTACTATGCCTATTGCTGACCTTCCAATCAACTGTGATCCACCTTTATTTGTGGAAATGCTGGCTGCAGTGAACCAGTTGAATTGCGGAATGCTCCTGGGATTTCTGGCCTCTATGCTGAACTTCTCATCGCTGGTGGAAATGCTGTGCTCTTGTCATTGCATGCAGTTCTGTGTTCTGCCTGAAACAAAGGCATCATCCCAACTGACTGGAAGAGAGGCCTTGTTGTCCCTCTCTGGAAAGGGATTGGTGATCGCCTGGACTACAACAACTACCGAAGGGGTGATGCTGCTCTCAGTGCCAGGCAAGGTCTTTGCTCAGATAATTCTTGATAGGGTTCGCCACCATCTGCTTGAGCACTAGCATCCAGAGCAGTCAGGCTTTACACCAAAGAGGTCAACGATTGACCCTATCCTTGCTCTTCAGGTCCTCACCAAACGCAGACGAGAGTTTTGGCAGGGGCTGCTTGCAGCCGATGTTGATCTCTGTAAAGCATTCGATTCAGTAAATCAGGATGCCCTCTTGAGGATTCTTTGTCTTCCCGGGGTGCCACCAAAAGTGATCAATCTGATGTCTGAACTACACTCTGGAACAGAGAGTGCTGTGATATGTGGTGATACCATCTCCAACTTATTTCCAGTTGGTACTGGAGTGTGACAGGTTTGTGTGCTTGCCCCCACACTTTTCAGTGCTTGTATGGACTGGATTCCAGGGAGAATGTTGGAGAGATCAAGCTGCGGTGCATCGTTTGGGAATGTAAAGGTCTCTGACCTTGATTTCACAGATGATGCAGTCATCTTTGCGGAGACTTTAGATATGCTTTTGGGGGCCCTCGAGGTGCTGAATGAGGAGTCGGAGCCGCTGGGATTATGGGATTCCTGGGTCAAAACTAAGATTCAGGATTTCAATGACATCTTGGATGCTGCTATCTTGTCTGTACCTGTTTGTGTCGAGGATGTTGAGGTCACGAAGAGATTCACTTTCCTTGGCAGTGATATTCATGTCTCTCCCGGCTTTGAACCAGAAGTCAATCGATGTCTTGTTTGGGCCTGGGTAGCCATGGATTAATTGGATCGTGGGTTGTGGCGCTGTCGGTTCCTGTGCAGGAGGATGAAAGTCCAAGCCTTCAGGTCCTTCGTGCTACAAGTCTTGCTCTACAGATGTGAGACTTGGACTCTGACCAGGAATCTGAGATGGAGACTTAATTTCTTGGTACCAGGTCTCTTCGGAGAATCCTTGGCTATCGCTGGTCAGACTGTATGTCCAATGAGCAGTTGCTGAGAGAGATTCAAATGAGATTTGTTACCTGCATAATCCATGAGCATCATCTATGGCTGTATGGTCATGTGGTTCATTTTCCTGACGCTGATCCTGCTCACCAGATAGCAAAAATGGACACAGCTTTAGCAATTCCTTGGGCATGGTAACCATCAGAGCGACCAGACCAATCGTCGAAAATGTATATATTGTATATGTATTTTTTAGTACACAGTATATGTATATATGTGTATATATACATATATATATATATATATATATATATATATATATATATATATATATGTATATCTCTATTATAATACCAAGCTTACACACTAAAAACTCGGTTCGCCGTCACACGATCCCTATGAAATTGCTGTGGCACTTAGCGGACATGCCGACAATGTTTGGGAAGTCTTGGCATTCCATAGTACCACTTACATTTTGCACAATGCGTATTTTTGTCATTCCCCGTGTACAGGCTGTCGTCTGCTACCAGCTATGTTGTACTGCTATCCCGTGCATGTGCACGGGTATCGCTAGTATATATAAATAAACATATATTTGTTTATGTATGTATATGTACATATACTGTGTACTAACAAATACCACCCAACGCTTTACTGAGGGGGGGGGGGGGAAGAGGGAGTGGTAGTTGGAGCAAGGAGGGATGGAGAGTGAGAAGAGAGGGAGAATGAAGAGGGGCAGGTGGAGGGAAGGAATCAAGAGGTGATATGAAAGGAAGGCAGCCATGTGGTCTCATGGTTTGATTCACACTGTCTCATTAAAATAGAATAACAGTGAAGATGGAAACAAAATAATGTCTGAAATCTATTTTCTACTGGTCATACTATAAATACCACCCAGAGACAAACACTGCCCAGACATGTCCAGAGATAAACACAGTCCAGAGACAAACACCGCCCGGACGGTTCCGGAGGCAAGTCGTCCGGAGACAAACTGCCCGGAAACAAACACCGCCCGTCCACGTCCAGAGACAATCTCCCGCCTGGATATAAACACCACCTGGACACGTTCAGTGAAAAACACCGCTTGGATGCATCTGGAGCGAAGCTCTCCAGAGACAAACACTGCTCTGACATGTCTAGAGACAAACTCCCGTCCGGACACGTCCAGAGACAAACTCCCGTCCGGACACGTCCAGAGACAAACTCCCGTCCGGACACGTCCAGAGACAAACTCCCATCTGGACACGTCCAGAGAAACTCCCATCCGGACATTAACACCACCCGGATGGACATTATCACCACCTGGACAAGTTTGGAGACAAACATCGCCAGCACACCTCTGGAGATAAACACCCTCCAGACACAAACACTGCCCAGATGCATCTGGAGACAAACAAAGCCCGGACATAACCACCATCCAGAGACATATGGAGATAACCACTGTCCAGCCAGAACCACCGTCTGGATACGTCCAGAGACAGGGTGTGAGAGAGGGTGGGGTGGAGAGTTAGAGAGGTGTGAGAGGACGGTGCTGCACTATATTGGGAGGAGGTAGAGCAAGGATGGGACAAAGAGAAAGAGGGGTGGGGGTAGGGGAGCTGCGAGCAGAGAGAATATGTCATGCTTTGTCTCACTCTCTCACACACACACACACACACACACACACACACACACACACACACACACACACACACACACACACACGCACGCACGCACGCACGCACACACACACACACACACACACACACACACACACACACACACACACACACACACACACACACACACACACACACACACACTAGGCCGATATCGTCAATTTTTCGGGAATCGGCAGATTGGAGTAAATGTGATTACCGACTACAGTACTTACTTTATACAACCACAAAATCTTGAGGAGCTTTCACCAAAACGCAACGTTGCATTTTATATCGACATTTCAGGGAGATGTGCACAAACAGTAATCTTTATAAAAAGCTGCGTGTGTTGGGTGGAAAAAATTCTGGCTCAGTAATTTAGAAAATATTGTTACGGCTGTGGAAATTGACAGAACACCATAAAGGTCCCGAGATCAGTAAGGCCGATAAGTCCGTGCTCAGATAGATTTCCCCACTGTTGTTTTAAGGGGATTATTCATGTAAACCGGGCTGTGATCTTTGAGTTCGCCGTTATTCTTTACTATCGTTATTTTGGACCAACCACGTCCACCACCAACATCTTTCTCAACAACCGCTTCACAACAACCACCACCATGGCACCACCAACATCGCTCTCAACAACCGCTTCAGACTAACCGCCTTCCACCACCACAACCACACCTGCCTCTCACCAAACCGCGCCATCCTCACCACTTCGCCAGCAACCGTCAACATCTCCACACCACAAACTTCGCCTCACCTTCGTCTCCGAAACGACGCCATCTTTGTGCCAGCCGCGGCGAGTCCGCATCGAGCGGCATCGATGGAGGCCGACGTGGGACGTTTGCTCGTCGGATCAAGCTTGGTGATCTCGCGCACGTCCGCTTTCCGTGCAGAGGTCAGAGGCAGTCGGATCGAGAGGCTTGGTGATCTCGCGCACACCTGCTTTCCGCGCAGAGGTCAGAGGTCGAGGATCGAAGGCCAAACCTCGTCTCACCAGCCCTATATATAAGGACGGGCGGAGCGCCGCGTTACGGGCAGTTGGTGGAGGTCTGGGTTCGAGTTGGGTCGCGGCGAGTTGATCGGTCGGTCTGAGTCAGTCTGGAGAGGTCGGGGAGTCAGGAGGAAGCCAGAAGCCAAGGAGCTGCGTGGAAGTCTGGGCTCGTGTCGGAGTCAGGAGCTTGGAGCTTACAGTAGGTGGAGAGTCCGGGCGTCCTGAAGGAGACGTGAGCTGGAGGCGCAGCCTTGCCTGCTGTGTCGCGCAAACCGCGCGTTCGTGTGGAGAGTGCCGGAGAGAGCTCGCCTGCCACACGGAAGGCCCGAGCTCGACCGCGGCTACGCTAGCTGCCGTGGGGATGGGACGTCGCGGGTCGCCCAAGTGCGTTCGTGTGGAGGGAGCCGGAGAGAGCTCGCCTGCCACACGGAAGGCCCGAGCTCGACCGTGGCTCCGCCAGCTGCTGTGGGGACCAGACGTCGCGGGTCGCCAAAGCCAGACACCACGAGGGTGCAGGTAACCTGCAACAGTCTCGTGGGACTCGTTCGGTCTGCCAAGTCCCATGCCATAAAGATCCAAGAGGTCCAGTCTGACCCCATTGCCTTTGATGGGGTCTTTTTCCTGCTTTTCTTTCGAATGAATGTTGTGGCGCCGAGTCCCGTAAGTAAAACTGTGTAAGTGACTGTACATTAATAATTACTTATAGACGGTTGTCGCTCTTCGTCTTGCCCACGTGCCGTGCCGCATTCATTGCTTGTTCTGTATACGTGCATGTTGGTGTTTTTGAATGACTGCATGATTGTTCCTGCATACGTAGAGTAAATAAATGTGCTGGTTTAAATGTAAACCTGTTCGTTGTGTCCATGCCCCCATTGAAATGCCATCTTGTGTGCGGAATATTAGTTGTTTTTTTTAGTCAGGAGGCCCAATGCAGAATAGTGTACGACCCTGCTGATTCCGTGTTAGAATAGTGCAACAGGTGTAAATTGACTGTCCAGACACACAGAAACGTGAATCAACTTGTTGCCAACTCTGGATATGGATAGTATGGCCGCCATGACAGTTTACAAAATGGTCGCCATTAAATACACTTTTCGTCATATTTCAGCCGCAAATTGACATGAAATTACAAAATTAGGGTCGATTTCCATGTTTTTGAGCATGCCTGAGCTGATGGGAGTATAGAAAAAAACATTGCTCCATCCATTTTCTAAAAATAATATGACTTGTTTTTCACAATATTATTTTTAAAGAAATGTTCAGGCTCGAATTAGAATGTCTGATTATACAAACCACAATCAATGAATTTTACAACTTTGCTATAAAATGAACCTAAACTACATAACTGTGTGTTTTTCTGTTACCCAGGACTAACTGAAAAATGAAAGCCACAAGATTTCTCACAGGGGGTTCAAGGGATCGAGAAGAAGAAGAGCATGTAGACTGGAATAAATGCTTTATTTGCCAGGACAGTTCAAAAACTAGCAAGTCAACGCCACTTCGAAAGACTACAAACGTTGGTGTGAAAACTGTAGCTGAATGTTGCAAAGAAAGAGAGAAATATAATGACGCTAAATATGTTGACTCATTCTCAAGAATCAGAAAATATTCTGTACCGGAGCACGTCGAAAAGATTCAATGGCACAAATTCTGCTATAGTGACTTTACTCACGCACAAAAAATAGACGGACTGAAGTCAAGGATTCAGCCACAATCTGTGACTTACGCAGAAGAGATACCCACAACATCAGGTTCCTCAGAGAAATACCATGTCCCAAAGTCACTAAGATCCGCGCACAGCGCTATGGATTGGTCAAAATGCGCTTTCTGCCAGACTGACATTCCTGGAAAAGCTGGTGTCCTGACAAATTTTGAATTTGATCACACATCATCCAGGATGCTTAGTTTGGCCCAATTTGACCCCACCATGTGTCACAGGTTTGCAGGTGTTTCAGACTTGATGGCAGCTGAAGGTAAATATCACCTCAAGTGTTATGTTTCTTTTCGCAGAAAGTATAAAAAGGAGAGTGGAGAGAAAAACCAGTCTCCTGAAAGCATCTGTTTCAGAAATGTGATGAACCAGCTTGAGAAAGAGCTGCAGAAGGGACATGTGTTTACCCTGAAAAACATCTGGGAACACTACAGCATGCTGTTATTGAATGATTTTGGAATTGAGGCTGGAGCCTACAAAAGCTACAATTTCAAGCAGAAAGTGGAGGTTCACTTTGGTAGTGACAAGGTGACATTCGTGCAGCCATTGGATGTCACAAAACCCCTCATAGTTGCGTCCTCAACTGTGACAAACTTTGCCATGAGAACCGCCCTGAATGATTTATCTGAAGAAGGTGAAAGTTCTGAAGAAGATGAATTGGCCCAGTGCAGTCTGCCTCATCATGAGAACGAAATCCTTAGCTGGATCTTCAGAGTGGGCATAAAGATTTACAGTGACGTAAAACACTCTCCAGGGCATAGCATTATCGGTGGACTGAACACAGAAAATGCAGAGCGAATTGTACCTGAAACCCTGTACATGCTTGTAAAGCTTCTTTGTGGTGGTGACAGCACTGACAAGATGGACAATGAAGAAGCGGATGAGACAGATACCAAGAACAAAGTTCTGAGCATCTGCCAAGACATTATTCATGTGGCTTCAGGACACTGATGTCCTCATTCTCCTTGTTGCCTATCAGCCGCATCTCAGTCCCTTTCTCTGGATGAATGCAGGGACACCCAAAAAGCAACACTACATTCCCATTGACTCCATCAATATCCCAGATTCGCAGAGGGAGTCACTTCTGGCATTTCATGCAGTGACAGGTTCAGACAGCACAAGCCAGTTTGCTGGAATTGCGAAGCGCTCTGCATGGGCTGTCTTTCAAAACAACTCCCACCTGTTGAATAACCTAGGCAAAGAGGAAATTCCTGATGAGAGTGTGATTGCAGATGCTGAGTCATTTGTCTGCAGGCTTTATGACTCTCATGGCCAAGATAACTCAATTCAGCGAGTAAGATGTGATCTGTTTCTCAGTCTGACCAAAGCTATTGAGAATCTGCCTCCAACTCGCGATGCTCTGATTCTACACATCAAGCGAGCGCACTACCAGACTTTTGTGTGGAGAAGAGCCTTGGAATCTGAACCACATCTACCTGCACCTGAGAACTGTGGGTGGGAACAGGTCGTCAAAGATGGCAACGAGACATTTCAGCCGCGACTCATGACTGCACAGCCTATTACTGCTTACTGTGTAGAACTGACGACATGCAAATGCCGTGGGTCATGCTCAACTCGACGGTGCAAATGTACACGGAATGGACTGCCTTGCACGAAAGCATGTGGATGCAAAGCCCTTTGTAGGAACCCGTTCAGTGTACAAGCCGATCAAGAGCTCTGAAAATTGTACTTGGGTGTTCTCACAACACTTTTTTCTTCTGCAAAGCAACGTAATTTTGTGTTAGAAAGAATCTGACAGCTGTTGAAATAACCTTTGACTGACTGTAAACCCATCTCCATCAATAGTGCTAAACATTTTCTTTTTCACATTTGTTGCTCGTATGTGCATTTTCAATTTCGTATTTAAGTTGTCAATTATGTGAAAAGTTGTGATCCAGTACAAAAATAAAGCACAAAATAGTGTTCCTCGTGTCAGATTACATAGTATTTCACAATCATGACAAATTTCTGGCTAGTACAATTTGCAGTAAGAAAAAGACTAAATCTGATGGCGGCCATTTTGATTACTGTCATGGCGGCCATAATATTCAGATGCAGACTTGGCAACAAGTGGAACTAGACTTGATCATGCCTAGACTCTTCAAAAACACCAGTTGCACCATTCTAACATGAAATCAGCAGCGAACCTATTTTCTAGGCTAGCTACAGATTTTGGCTTCTAGACTATTTAAATAGCCGGTAAAGTGATCAGGTCCAACGGGACTGCGCGATATTACCCCGCTCGGTTATCCCAAAAGGAAGCGAGCTGCTTAAGCGGCTCGTTTCCAAGCGGTCCGTTGCGGTACAACCTCTCGGTAACCTTCCTGTGTGAATAATTAGGTAAATCGAAGATTTGGCGATCGGACCCTGTAGCGCGGGTCGGGTACGGACAAGTTTGTGGTGGGATTGAAAACCCATCCGTGACTGGTTTCTGACGCCATTGCAGAAAGTCACAACTGGATTTGTCCGTTCGGTGGGCGAACCGGCTGCTATTGGTGAAACGCGGTCGTTCGAACGCCGACGGGCGCGAATACTACAACACTGGTGTCCCTTCGTGGGAAACAGATTCATTCCCCTCCAAACTAAATTAACGGGAACCGGATCAAGGGTGTGTGGAGCGACCCTCGATTCCCATCAAATTACAAGCATTTAAAAATTATTTCCGTGAAGCAAGATGGCGGTTCAAGGCGAACGGGTGCAGGGTGGGTCAAAAATAGATGTATTGATAGAATCCGTGGCCCGGGGAGAGATCGTCGTGCAGGACACTCCCCAAGTGCGTCAGCTATTGTCAATGTTTCTGGCGGAAGTGAGGGCAATTACGCAGAAAATGAAAAATGAAAGGGAGGCGAATTTAAAAGAAAACTCAAAGGAAATGAAGGAATAAATAAAAAAAACAACATGGATGCGAGCGCGCAAAGCATCAGGGATGAGAATATGCAGACACAACGAGGTGAAATGCAGTGCGTGGGGCGAGGCCTGCAGGCGGGCATCATCACAACTGTGTGCAACGAAGCGCGGACAGTGGAGTGCAAAATGGCGGCGCCACGTGTTGGAGCGAACGAGCTGGGAGGGAGTGGAGCGAACGAGCTGAGAGGGAGTGGAGCGAACGAGCTGGGAGGGAGTGCAACGACTGTCCGGCCCGCGATGGAAGCGGGGGAGGACAAAGTAATTCGGCAGACGCGTTGGGCGAGACTCGAGCAGGTGACAGAGAAAGTGACGGTGACACAGAGGGAAAATTAAAAGGGGTGACGGAGACAGCAAGACACGTGGAGACGAGGGAAATAATAAACGAGGTGACAGAAATAACAGAGACGCGGGAGATAGAAAAAGTAGAGGAGAGACTACACGATAAAGACGGGGTGAAAGACGAACACACACACACACACACACACACACACACACACACACACACACACACACACACACACACACACACACACACACACACACAGTTAGTGGAGGACGATGAGGGGGAGCTCGGGGAATGTGTCGTGACCCGGTGCGAGCAGCCGGATAGCCTCCTTATGGAACGAGGGGAGGGAATATTCCCCCTTGAAGCGGATCTCGACCAGGTGGGTCCGGTCGTGCCGAGCGAGTTTGGAGGGGCGAGTGCTGTGAATGGGTGCACGCGAGGCTTGGGGGTGTGAAGGCCCCGGGAACCCTTGTGGTGGAGCGAATCCCCAGTGTGGTTGTTCCGGTGTGTGTGGTTCCAGTATGTGTGTTCACGAGTGTGGCGGAATGTGTGCTGAGAAGCGCGCATGGTGTGGGTGAGGGGCGTTGTGTGAAAGGGACCGCGTGTGTGAGTAATATGCTGTGCCTGGTGGCGAGTGTGCTGAAATGCGGGCCTTCCAGCCAGGCCCGTCGCTAGGGGGGGGCATTTCGGTGCAATGCCCCCCCATGGCGCATCTGCCCCCCCCCACTTGTACGCCACCCATTTATGCCCTGTTGCACCCTGTGAACAACTTAGTGTTTAAGGACGAGCACCCACTGTGAACTTGCTGTTTAAGAGTTCACCTGTGTGAACTAAAACCCTTATTCCAGATGTTCAACATGGTGAATAATAAGGCCTTCTTGGATAAACTGTTCTTTAATAAGATCCTTCTTTGAATAACAGTCAACAGATAAGTTTGCGCTTCCCAGCGCATCTCCAAAAGGAATTGGCAAGACAATACAGTCCAAGACCACAAGATAAAAGATAATAACGCAAGCACCAACGCCAGCAGCCAAGACCTCGTCGTATGTCGATGTTGTGGGTGGTTATATATATCGTGGATCATTTAGTTTTAAGGAATAGCCAATCAGCGTATTCGATATGGAGACCTGTTGAGCAGGTTACCTGAATGGTTGTAAGTTAGTTATAAATGTAATACAGTCATAATATGATAATATGATTAAGGAAAAGACATAAATTTACATAATTAAAGATGAAGTGCAAGTGCACCACGTGACCTTCACAACCCGTCAACCCTCCATCTTACAAAAGTAATTTTATAATATAAATTAAAAATATGTGTGTTTGCAATCGTGCTTACATTTGAAATTATGCAGATAAAACCTGTTTTTAGTGCATGGATCATTTAATAAATAAAACCGTCAACCGTCAAATCTCGCGAGTCGCGAGATTAGTGACGCGAGTCACGAGGGGCGAATCACAGAGCACGAGCTCGCAACAGGAGAAAAAGACGTGGATGATGGATATTCGAAAATGGCTCAGAAAAGGAAAAAATGCAAGCGACGAAAATGAAGAAGTTGATGAAAGACATGTTGTGGGAGGAGTTGGAGGAGGAGGAGGAGGAGGAGGAGGAGGAAAAGACGATCATGTCGATGAAATACCGACAGAAGCTGGCCAACCTGGCCAAGCCAGCAACGTCAGTCCTGCAGCTGGAGCCCCAGCGCAGACAGTCGAGTTGTCACGCTCGGCGGCGGCCTCGGGATCGGGTGTGACTGTCAAGCCGCTTCCCGATGATCTTGGAAGTGAGAGACCGAATCAAGTTGTTCTCCAGCGGTACCCTGGCCATCTGTTTGAGAACAAGAGTCGCTCGTTTGTGTCCTCGTGGCACCAAACTAATGAATGGCTGGAATACAGTGTGCAGACAGATGCAGCATTCTGCTATCCATGGAGGAAGTTTAACACCGCACGTGGCCCAGTGGACTGTACTTTCCCTGTGCGAGGCTACCGGAATTGGAAACATGCCATTGAGAAAGGCAGGGGGTTTCACATACACGCAACTTCAAAGGAACATTTAACTTGTGTTTTGAGGTGGAAGGAGAATGAGAGGCGCATCGATTGTGGTGAGGAGATTTCCACACTCCTCAATGCTGACCAGCTAAATGGAAACCGGTACGATGTGTCTGCTCTTATCGATGTTGTGGGATTTCTCGCCGAAAATCAGATACCTTTTAGAGGGAGCCTTGATAATTTTGAAGATATGTCAGACGGGCACAGTGGGCTCTTCCTCTCGCTTTTAAACTACACACTCAAAAAAAACACCCAGCTAGCCGAAATAATAAAGCATATCCCACGAAATGCAAGCTATACTAGTCTGGAAATGCAGAATGAACTGATCTGCACATTGAGTAATGTTGTGACGGATGCCATCGTGGAAGAAGTAGGCACATCTTGGTTTACCATCAAGGTGGATGGGACGAGGGACCCCACTGAATGTGAGAACATATCAATCATCATTTGCTTTGTATCTGCATCAAATGAAGCAATCGAGCGTCGACTCACAATAGCTACAGCCGACGCTGGAGATGCAAAAACATTGACAGACCTAATAATTGCAGAGCTGACAAAAACAGGACTTGACACGTCAAAAATATGAAGTCAGGTGCACGACGGGGCTTCGGTAATGGCTGGGAAGCACGGTGGGGTGCAAAAGTTGTTGCAAGAGATATTGGAAAGAGAAATCCCCTATTTGCACTGCTTAAATCACCAACTCCATCTGGTAGTTATCCACGCACTGGCAGCAGAGAAAGCTGTCACTGATTTCCTCGAGGTTTATTGTTGCCTGTACAAATTCTTCAGAAAGCCCACTGTTGCTGCACAGTATAAAGGTGAGTGGTTAAAACGACTTCTTGATCAAAGGTGGACGGGACATTTAGCCATCGTGTCTGTGATCATAGGATCTTTTAAGGATATCACATCCTAACTGTTGGAGATTGATGCAGAGCGCGCCTACGGTGCAGAGATGAGGATGGAGGCTATTGGCCTTTTGCGGGAAGTCTCTGGGCCTGCCTTCAGGTTCATTGCTATCTTTGTACAAAAACTGCTGATTTTGTTAGATGGCCCTAACAGACTCTTGCAGGCAGAGGACATGGACTTGCTAACGGGGTTGGAACTGGTGACAAGTGCTACAGAGGGCGTGAAGAAACTCCGCTCTGAGGATGAGTTCACTGATTTGTGGAACAAGGCCAACGATGCTCACACTTCTACACCTGCACCACCAAAACGGAGACGCACAATGCATAAGAACTTGGAACAGTTTGTAGTTTTGGAGATGACTGGACAAAACAACGACAATGACAAGACGGAACTGCAAAGGGTTTTTTACAGCGCAATTGACACTGTGCTTGGAGAGATCGCTCAGCGCTTCAGTGAGCGCAACACACAACTCGCCCGTTCACTCGCTGCCTTGAATCCTGAAAATGGCACGTTTTTGGATCCCCACTTGCTCCAGCACATCATGACATTAACAAAGTCAACCATCAGTGAAACAGAGTGTGTGGTTGCAAAGCAGTTTATTCGCTCACAGACAGAAATGCAGCCAAACGAGAGATGGACAACACAAAAACTCCTCTCAACATACCACAAAACACTGGAAGCCATGCCAAGTGTAGTGACTGCTATGAGACTTGGACTAACATTTGATGCGTACACTGCCATGTGTGAAAACTCATTCTCAACGTTGAGGAATGTCTTCACTGACCACCGACGGTCCATGCGCCATGCGCGCAAGGCACAACTGGTACAGCTGGCCTGCGAGAGAGACCTCGCACGTAAATGCCTGAATGAATGGAAGGAGAAGGTCCTCAGAAGATTCCACACCGAGACGCGTCGCCTGCAGCTCTTCTGACAGCGAGTACAGCGGTATAAAAACTATACAAGGAGTTCAGATTGTGTGTGTGACTGCTGGTGATGCATGTGTGGTTGTGGTTGCAGTGTGGTTGTGGTCAGCACCCGCCGTGGTCGGCTGCTTTGTACTTCTGATCTTTAAGTTAAATGTTGTGTTTGGTGCTTTGCATATCCCATATCTAGTGCTTTGTGCATAACCTTACCTCTGTGTTATTCACTGCTTTAAATGCGGACCTTGTGGTATCTTGAGGCCGGTCGTATTTGCTGTTGATAGTTTCACGTGATGATCGCAGGTCATAGCCTCCTGTATCTTATTTCAAAGTGCACTGATTCTGGTGCCAACCTCCCCCGTTTAGTCATTGTATCTCTGGCATATTAATTTTCTAATCTCAATTCTTCACAACACCTTGTATAAGTGCACCTGAATTAGTGCCAATTGTCTAATCATTGAATATTTGCATTGTGAATGTGCCAGTTTGTTGCGGCTCTCCTGCATTCGAATAATTTTAGGCCAAAAACATCGGAACATATTAAATCTAGCTGAGATCAATTTGGTTAGTATGCGACGGCAACCTCATTATAGATGTGTCAATGCTGCATGAATACAATAGTATTCCGGGTTATCAAAAATATTAAATATAATAATTGTGCCCCCCCCCCATCCTGTTCATATTCCCCCCTTAATACTGAGTCCTGGCTACGGGCCTGCTTCCAGCACGCCATGAGTAAAGGAAACACCGAGTGTGGAAGGAACAGAGTGTGCGAGGGAAACGGCGTGTGTGGTTTCGAAGTGTGTGAGAGAAACACCGAGGGTGGAAGGAACGGCGTGTGTGTGTGTGAGAGAGACCGCGTGTGTGTGAGAGCGCTGTATGTGAGGGAGATGGCGGTTAGCATGCGGGAGACCGCAACCGCATGTCCGAGTGAGAGTGTCATGTCGAGGTGTGTGAGCATCGTGGCACGCAGGAGTGTGCGCATTGAATGGCGACGACGACTGCGACAGATGAGGGACAAAAGCCGGGTAGCGGCTGTAGCTGTTTTGAGCACCGTTCCGGGTTTGCACAGCAGCGAGCGCGGGGTCCGTGCTGTGCTCCGCACGAGGCCGCCACGTGCGCGGCTACGCGAGTGAAACCCGGTCCGGAAACGCACGCGGTGGATTTGCCAATCCCACCGGACGGACAGAAGCTGGGCTGGATTGTGAATTTGGAACGGATGGGTTTTCTAGGCGAGCGTGTGTGTGAAGCCCCGACGAGCAGAGCACATGTGCTCGCGTGGGGAACCCCTCGAAACGCGAGGTTTGCTTTGGATGCGCAGGGTGACGTCATGGCTGCATGGTTGGAATCCGGCAGGAGGGAAATCCCTGCCAGATGGTGCCGTCCGATAAGGGACGAGGTGCGAGAAACGCGAACAGCTGCCATGATGTCAAGGGGAAAGAGTGCAGGTTGCGAGTTGCTGCGCTGGTGTGCTCATGGAAAAAAAAAAAAGCAAGCCTCGCTTCGGGTGAACAGGATTCCCTGGGCAAGGGGTGGAAGACCCCCCTGTCCAGGGGGCACAGGAAGTACTAGTTCGGGGGATGGGTTAGCAATAGTTAGACCGGCGTCATGGGGGTAGGGACAAGGCCTCATGGAGCCCATGGAATGGGTTAGTTAGAAGGATTTTCGTTCAGATTTAGGAAATGGGAATTTTTGGATTTTTGGAGACATGCTGACATGGACAGACATGGAAATGTGTAGAGGGGACATAGCTTAGCTACGTAGAGTAAATGGAACGTGCATGAGAATAAGGGATGACGAGGGAGCACAAGTTAGTTAGGGGATTTAATTAGGAAGGATGGCAGTATAGAGTGTTGGTGTGAGTTGTGAAAGGAAACATGTTGAGTGATGGAGGCCAGCGAGCCTGTGTGTATGGAGTGATTGTGGAATGCATGGTGCGAGGAGTGATTGGGGGGAGGAGCGATTCCCACCCAAGTGACCCCGGGGTCAGATTAATGATTAGTTAGTGGGTAGTGAAATTCACTAAAAGGAGGTCGTTTTGTTGGTGTCGAGAGTAGGCTCAAAACCCGTTTGGAGGGGTGCAGGAGCCCTGTTGACGGGCTGGGAGCGTGGCTGCGAACGGTGAGTATCGCTTAGTGGGTACCCCGGGCTAGTAGGCCAAGGTTCCATGGCGGGCCGGGATAGTGTAGTGGGCACGGGTGGGCCCGCATGATGCGGGGAACGTGGCGCCAAATGCCACGGGGGCAGTGTACTGGGCACGGGCGACCCTTGGAAAGGGACCCGGGGCGCCAACACGCCACGTGGGCATCGAGGGGGAGTCGCCAGAGAGGGCACTCCCCAGTTTTAGGGAGCTGGTAGGCTCGGAGGCAGTGTAGTGCCCGGTGGTGCCATTGTTGGAGAATTGGCAGAGGGTAGTTCCTGCCAAGGGAGCTACGCGTCCCAGCCATGAAACTGTGCAAGGGCACGAGGGAAAACTCGAGGGCATGGCCCGAAATTTGAGGGGACACCAACACAGACGACGGAAATCTTGGTTGTTAGAACCGATAGTTTAAGCGAGAGGCGCTTTTGGAAAGCCCCGGGGTAGTTCAAGGTTAATAATTGTTAGGGTAGATAGGAAGTGTACCCCTCCGCACCATCCATCCCTTCGCTCTCGTTGTGGGCCTCTGGACCCACTTTCGGTTAGAGATCGCTGAAATCTGAGGAGGCCATTCTGAGGCTTTATTGGGCCTCAACACAGGACGCTAGCTCTCCCTCAATCCCCTCCAGGAAGGGAACGTAGGGGTTGGGAGTAGGCTTGGACAGGATAGGTTAGCCGGACAGAGACCATAAAGGGGGTTAGGTGGACCAATTTATAGAAGGGAAATAAAAATAAAATAAAACAAAAAAATAAGATGGGGCTAAATTGGATTTTTGTCAAATTAAGTGAGTGGGTATGAATAGAGACAGGCAAAGGCGATAGGTGGGAGGGAGACAGTAGGTAGGTCCGAGCCCCCTTCCACGCGGCCAGCACCACCGCACTCCCTCCACCAACCTCCTTGAACGGGATAAGAGGCCGGCTGTTGTTTTGCTGCAAGGCCTGTGCCGGTCAATCATCTGCCGGCTGTTTTGCTGCAAGGCATGTGCCGGTCGTTTTATCTGCCGGCTGTTTACGACCAGGCCTGTGCCGGTCAGCTTCACCACCAGCCTGTTTGCTACAATGGCCTTGTCTTGCCTTGCTACGCCTTGTCTGCCTGCCTTTGCCTTGGCCCCATGCCTGCTGGCCCTTGTTTGCGTTTGCCCGTGTCCATCCATCACCATGTGCGCCAGGAACATCCAGTTATGCAAGGACTGCCCTGCAGGCAGCCCGTGCATCCATCATGCTCATTTGTGTTTTGCGACCATCTCCATCCATTCCCCGACATCAATGAACTTCGAAATGACTTTTACCTTCTCCCCTTTCACAGATCCCAAGTCCTGGGCCATGTTTAAGTAATGGATAAGTTGAGTGAAAATTGTAAATACGTGGATCCCCACCTGCATGTGTATCATAGCGCCGGCAATTTATTTAAGTCGTCTGTATGAGTGGGTTTGTTTAGGTTGTTACTCAGCCCATAGGTTATTTATTTTTGGGTCATGAATACACTAAATGTCGCACTCAGGGATCCGAAGGTAAATGTACAAGGGGAGAACTTACACATGATGGCACGAGAAAATTCGACGACTCGGGACAAGTCTGTAAACAAGGGGAGGGGGTAGTGTTACGGCTGTGGAAATTGACAGAACACCATAAAGGTCCTGAGATCAGTAAGGCCGATAAGTCCGTTTTCAGATAGATTTCCCCACCGTTGTTTAAAGGGAACTATTCATGTTAACCAGGTTGTGATCTCTGAGTTAGCAATTATTCTTTACTATCATTATTTTGGACCAACCACGTCCACCACCAGCATCTTTCTGAGCAACCGCTTCACAACAACCACCTTCCACCACCACAACCACACCTGCCTCTCACCAAACCATGCCATCCTCACCACTTTGCCAGCAACTGTCAAGATCTCCACACCACAAACATTGCCTCACCTTCATCTCCGAAATGACGCCATCTTTGCGCCAGCCGTGGCGAGTCCGCATCGAGCGGCGTCGCTGCAGGTCGACGCGGGACGTTTGCTCATCGGATCAAGCTTAGTGATCTCGCGCACGTCCGCTTTCCGTGCAGAGGTCAGAGGTCAGAGGCGGTCGGATCGAGAGGCTTGGTGATCTCGCACACGTCTGCTTTCCGCGCAGAGGTCAGAGGTCGAGGATCGAAAGTCAAACCACGACTCATCAGCCCGAAAAAGGACGGGCGGAACGCCGCGTTACGAGCAGTTGGGGGAGTCCGCGTGAGTTGGTGGAGGTCTGGGTTTGCGTTGGGTCGCGTCAAGTTGATCGGTAGTAGTTGATCGGTCGGTCTGAGTCAGTCTGGAGAGGTCGGGGAGTTGGGAGGAAGCCAGAAGCCAAGGAGCTGCGTGGAAGTCTGGGCTCGTGTTGGAGTCGGGAGCTTGGAGCTTGCAGTCGGTGGAGAGTCTGGGCGTCGCGAAGGAGACGTGAGCTGGAGGCGCAGCCTTGCCTGCTGTGTCGCGCAAACCGCGCGTTCGTGTGGAGAGTGCCGGAGAGAGCTCGCCTGCCACACGGAAGGCCCGAGCTCGACCGCGGCTACGCTAGCTGCCGTGGGGAAGGAGCATTGCGGGTCGCCCAAGCGCGTTCATGTGGAGAGAGCTCGCCTGACACACGGAAGGCTCGAGCTCGACCGCGGCTACGCTCGCTGCTGTGGGGACGGGACATCGCGGGACACCCAAGCCAGACACCACGAGGGTGCAGGTAACTTGCAACGGTCTCGGGGGACTCGTTCGGTCTGCCAAGTCCCACGCCATAAAGACCCTAAAGGTCCAGTCTGACGCCATTGCCTTTGATGGGTTCTTTTTCTTGCTTTTCTTTCGAATGAATGTTGTGGCGCCGATTCCCGTAAGTGACTGTACATTAATAATTACTTATAGACAGTTGTAGTGCTTTGTTTTTCCCACGTGCCGTGCCGCATTCATTGCTTGTTCTGTATACGTGCATATTGGTGTTTTTGAATGACTGCATGATTGTTCCTGCATACGTAGAGTAAATAAATGAGCTGGTTTAAATGTAAACCTGTTTGTTGCGTCCATGCCCCCATTGAAATGCCATCTTGTATTGCGGTATATTAGTTGGCTTTTAAATAGCCGGTAAAGTGATCGGGTCCAACGGGACTGCGCGATATTACCCCGCTCGGTCATCCCAAAAGGAAGCGGGCTATTTGAGCGGCTCCTTTCCAAGCGGTCCCATTGAGGTACAACCTCTCGGTAACCTTCCTGCGCGAATAATTAGGTAAATCGAAGATTTGGCAATCGGACCCTGTAGCGTGTGGGTCGGGTACGGACAAGGTTGTGGTGGAATTTAAAACCCATCCGTGACTGGTTTCTGACGCCATTGCAGAAAGTCACGACTGGATTGTCCGTTCGGTGGGCGAACCGGCTGCTATTGGTGAAACGCGGTCGTTTGAACGCCGATGGGCGCAAATTCTACAACAATATGTTAATACGGCAAACGTCTTGGAAATTTGGTGTTGTCAAATATATTTTGCTTTGAAACTGACAAAGAGAAACATATAACCCTTGTAAAACAAACCCGGTAACCAAATGCTTGAGAAACATTCATGAGGAAAAAGTCAAACCTGATAAAAAACCTCCATAAGATGCGGGATGAAACTTTGCTACCACAGGGCCCACAGCAGGCATGGCATGCCCACACACCCACTGGGAGTCCATACATATCCAACTCAACCCATATGTACCACATCTGTGTGTGCTGTATATGTATCTCTCCTTTATAGTAACTTTTGACTGTACATCCTGATAGTAACACGAGCTGTAACGCTATCGACTGTTGGGCACTCGGTAATTGGCTTAGGCCCTCAAGCAAGCACTCCAGTGGAACACCTCGCTTGGCAAGCAATTACCAATTGCCGTCGATAAAACTATGCACCCAGAAACGCCCGAGCAATGTCTGAAGTGGACAAATTAACACCTTATTTTAGTGTCGGAACTGAGGCTGAGTTCAAATCTGGAGCTTAAAATTTGTAATTCAGCTTAGTGTTAAGAGATTATCGAGGTTATCATATGTTCGGAGATGAAATAAAGCCACAAACGATGGCATCTCCGGGCGTTTATAAGCATGGCAATGGACCCAGTGATTCATAGCTATGATGAATGAACAAGCATTCGATAATACGTGTGAGGAAAGTGAAAAAAAACTATCATAAATAATTCACTGCAGCCTGCTCCAAGTCAAGGAATGGTTGAGCAGGCCAAAAAAACATGGTGGATTCAGACCCCAGCAAGTTAACCCAGGATGCGCCTTATTAAGACCTCATATAGAGCAAGATGGCTGAGAATGCACCTGGTGAAGGATGTAATTTAATAAGGCCATTAAATTTCTTCAGAAGGGGTGTTACTCATGTACTTCCTTGAGTTCCCTTAGTATGCATGCAAAATTTCAGGTTGCTAGGTTTCATGTTTTTGGAGTAATGGAGGAGACACATACACACGCACACAAACACTGACATTTATTAGTGTAGATACACTGTCTGGGCTCATGGAAAAGCTAGGATACAGAACAGAACAGAACAGGACACAACATAACAAAGGGAACAGCAGGAGAAAGGGGAAACACCAATAGCACACTGGAGGGAGAAGGTAAATGGAGACAGACAAACAAGAGATGCAGGTAACGATGAGAGGTAAGGGAGATAATGCAAGGGTTTGATAGGATACATATGCAAAAATGTTGGGTGGGTGTGGTTTAACGGGTGTAGAAAAGATCATGACTTTGGATGGGTGATGACCTAAGATGGTGGTGAAACAGCTGTCTTGAATACCCAGAGGGAAGAATGAGATCGAAGAGAGTGTGGAAGGTGGTTCCACAGGTGGGATAAGAGAGGAATAAATGGTTGGAGGTGAGCAGTAGTTCTGGACTTAGGCAGTTTCATTAGGAGGGGTTTGCTGGTGGACCGCATGCGTCTTACAGATACTTGGGGGGGAGGGGGACAGAGCACAGAGAGGGCAGATGGTGTAAGACCAGAAATGAGGTGGAAGATGACAGAGACCACCGACCTGTCGGTGATGGCTAAGTGATAAGCACATCGATTCACCTTCTTCGCGAGAGATACCAATGATCTTGAAATCTGATTTGAGCATTGCAGTGCGCAGATTCAATTGCCAGCCCACTCTTGATAAAAGAAACTCAGACAACTGTAAATAATGACACCAAGTGATGTGGAAAATATTACTGTTACACTTACTGGCGATACTTCTGAAAAAACATGTATTGAGTGTGTCCCCTCCATGATGGATGCTGAATAAATGGGTGAAAATCCTGAAGGCAAAGGCAATGAGTCCGACGGTGGCTCCTCGATCACTTCAAGTGTGCTTGGGGAGGAGAAGTTTCCCCTGGACAATATTTCTGAAAATACAATTTCCTCTTCAGACATTTTATAGCTCTTTTATAGAATATATCCCGTATTATAAAAAGCAAGTCAATAGAAAAATTAATTCAAAATGTTTTACAAAGCTGATTCACTGGATGCATTATTACCGAGGTTCATATATGTGCAGTTCCCCTGCAGATTCAGTAGGGAATTAGCTTTTTCTTTTCCACCAACATTGCCCATCATTGTTCGTAAGAAAATATCTGATTATATAAATGCTGTACAAATATGTATTTACCAATAGTGTAACATCAAGTCAACTACTACAATTACTACTACTCCAGTAATACATTAAACACAACTTATTTCCGTGTCCAAAATTATTGCCACCTTTTTGTGTTCTGAACCAATTCACAAGACCTGACGTTCAACTGAAGAGGGCAGGAATTTGTAATTTGTTCAGGGTGCCAAGGATAACTCACCTCTTTGTGAAAGACATCTTGGGATCATTAACATCCACAAACAACGAGCACTTACAGATCATCCAGCTTGACGTTTCTCTGATGGATGGAGCATACATTGATGCATTGTCCTCAATGTGAAACACCAGGGTGACCGTTTACGCCTGCGATGAATTTTGAACCAAGGCTAGGTAGGCAGCTCCAAGGTGAGTGTGCATATCTCTAAGCTGTGCTGCCAGACCTCTTGTGTATCATCAAGTTACTTGCATTTCATCAGAATGATCCACAATTACCAATTATATTTAGAGTTTTCAAATTTAGAGATTCTTCCATGAACCTTGACATATTCACTTCATCCTGTAACTATGTAATCACAAACACGTAGATCCTGATTGAGTTACGAACCAAATGAGTCCACTAGGTGCCCCCAAACCAAGTAAATTTAATGAAATGTATTAGTTTTTTCAGTAAATATGAAGCAAATGTGATTGTTTCTTACAACCTTGTTGCCATTTTAAAGATCAGTTTGTAAATTTTTCTCACCATTACAAAATGTAGTGACAAAATCATATACATCTTCATGTACAATTTTCAAATCATGGCATATTATTCATATACATATATATATATATATATATATATATATATATATATATATATATATATATATATATATATATATAGATATGTGTTTATTTTCTTTTTTAATGAACTTTCTGTTCGGGAAGGAATCTCAAGTTCCTTTCTGTGAAAATGGAAAATGATGACTTATTGTGTCGCCTAAGCCGATGTGTGTCATATGTGTCACTTGTAAACTTTGCGCCATTTACTTCCTGCTCAAGACGATAAGGCGAGGAAATAGCTGTAATACACAGTCATTCATCATGGTGGCCAAGCCGCCAATAAACAAAAGCAAATTATATCTTCTGCCAATCTTTCTTCCTGTCTCCCCAAGCATTCTCATGTTTGAACTAAAATGTTAAACAAAGCTCGACTGAAGCAAGCAGGCAGGAATTTTAATGGAAGTGAAATAGCATGAAATATTTAGTGACAAAAAAAATCTGTTTTAGACATGATATTTGCAAATTTACATTTCATCAGTTGATGGAATAGAAGCGATTGAACCTTCGACAAGCATATCAACAGTGTACAAAACCATATCATGAATGTTGACCATTGGTTTTGTCGATTTCATGACAAAACCATTTTAAACCTTTTGAAAAACAAGTTTACATTGCTTTGTAGTTTGACAGAAAGATTCACTTAATTAATAAGCACGTGGGATATACCTAATATATAAAGCTCTTTCCAACCACTGACTGGCTGGCTGATATGAAAGATGAGTATTTTCCAGGTGATGTAGAAAGCTGAAATTTTTCCTGGAGATGGACGTTGAAGTCGGTACACCAGAATAATTCACAGAATCGTCGGACAACATTGGTAAATGAAAATATAATTTTTTTATTAAGCAGGTGAGTGACCCGAGACAATGGGGAATCACGGTAATTTTTTGTGCTGCTGGACATCAAAGCTGAAACACGAGGAAAAATCACAGAACTATCAGAAAGCACCTGTAAATGAAAATATGAACAAACAAACAAGCAGTCATAGACTGGTACTTCCGAAATCGTCAACTTGACCTCTGACCTTGTCTAATAAAAGCTGTCTCTCGAGAAGGTAGCGACGCAAACTAGAAGTTTCTACGATGATTCTGTACCAAACCATCAAAAATCGAATGTTTTGGATGTTTGACCTCACTGTGACCTTGACCTTTGACCGATTTTGACCAAAATCTAATCAGTGCTAGCCACCAACCTCCTGAATCAGGTGGTGTAATTTGACATTGGTAGCTTCTTCCGTTCTCGAGTTATTGTGCCTACAAACAAACAAACATACAAACATACAAACAAACAAACAAACAGAAATGGAAGTCATCAATATACTTACGAAATCTTTAGATTTCGTAAGTAATAAAATGAAAATAAATTAATGCAAAATCAAATGCAGGTGAACAACCCCAAAACAATAAGGAAGCATGCACGATTTTGTATACTTACACAATATGTAAGCACACCCCGCGAGAACTTGCATAAAGATATGTATATATATATATATATATATATATATATATATATATATATATTTATATATATATATATATATATATATATATATATATATATATACACACACACATATATATATATATATTTTTTTGCGGGCCAGGGGTCGGGTGAGAATACCACCAGGGGGGGAAGCTATCTCGGGTTCCCACCAGACTCCCCAGAATTGCAGGCCGTCGCACATTGATAACTCCATGACTTGGCAGGTCGCGTACCGACCGTGAACGCCAATAACTCAACCACGTGACTTGGGGTCCTCCGTCTAGTTTATCCGGTTACCTACAAATAAAATCGCGTGATCTAATTACCGGGGGAAACGCCTTGTCTAAACCGGATCAGATGTTGCCAAGCGACACTGCCAAGGACGTACCAGCGAAAGGGAACGGATCGTTGGGAATAAAGTCCCGGCTGGTTAGGATACAGACCATGCTGGATCAATGAAAGAAAAGACAAAAACGAACTGGGAACATTTCTACAAAGGATTTATTCACAGGCAGGTGAGGAAAGATGTGTGATACAGTGAATGTCATTTATTGTTGTTGTATATAAAGGCACTGTCACACCTTGACGATTTAGCCAGCATATGCCTGACGTATGCAAAATTTGGCTAAAACGCTGGCACACGTCGAATACGTTCTGGGTAAGTTTGTATACATTAAGAGCACGCTGGCATACGTCGTAGTACGCTGGCTTTTTTTCGTAGTACGCTGGCATACGTCGTAGTACGCCGAGGTGTTAGACAAATTTTCCATGCTTGAAATTTTTAGACGTATGCCAGCGCATGACTCACACGTTCCACTACGCTGGCCATAAGTTGTCGGCACGAAACGCGATCGTTGACACACGTCGACACACGTTGCTTGTAAGTTACTCATAAGTCGAAACACGTCGACGTAATGTTTAGCGTACCCCAAACTTATTTCTAACCTATGAGTAACGTGTTGTAGGCACGTTACGCGATCGTTGACACACGTCGACACGCGTTACTTGTACGTTACTCATAAGTCAAAACACGTTAATGTAATGGTTAGCGTCAGTGTTCCAGACTCCATGTTTTTTTTTTCTTCTGCATGACGGTGATGTTAACACTTCGATTTCTAGTGCGGTTATAATACAATATAATTAATAGGCTGCCGCTCAACGATTGAAATCATAACCGCACTAGAAATCGAAGTGTCAACACCGTCATACTGGAGAAAAAAAAAACCAGGGAGTCTGGAACACTGACGCTAACCATTACCTTGACCTGTTTCGACGTATGAGTAACGTACAAGTAACGTGTGTCGACGTGTGTCAACGATCACGTAACGTGCCTACAACTTATGCCAGCGTATGCGGAATGTGTGTCATACACCGAGTACATCAATAAATTTTCAACATGCTGAAAATTACTCGGCGTATGACGATGTATGCCAACGTACTACGACGTATGCCAGCGTGCTCTTAACAGTTACAAAACTTACCCATAACGTATTCGATGTGTGCTGGTTCGGCAAATTTTTCATACGTCGGCATATGCTAGCTAAAACGTGATGTGACATTGGTTTCACACTTCGATGTCTAGTGCGGTTATGATTTGAATCGTCGAGCTGCAGCCTTTTAATAGCCTACTCCATGCATTCGTCAGTGATACGCTGCCGTGCGCTATGCATAAGTTAGACTATCGTTGGGCATAGTTTGTGAACGCCGACAACACGCTCAGCATTCGTTGGTATAA
>NC_140971.1:30411829-30494329 GCF_056783735.1 Eptatretus burgeri
TCAGGATGGCCTCCCCAGAGTTCGGCGATCTATAACCAAAGTGGGTCCAGCGGCCCACAACGAGAGCGAGGGGATGGATGGTGCGGAGGGGTACATCTCCTAATCTACCCTAACCATTTAACTGCTAAACTACCCCGGGGCTTTGAACAAGCGCCTCTCGCTTAAACTATTGGTTCTAACAACCCAGATTCCCGTCGCCTGTGTTGGTGTCCTCACAATTTCGGGCCTCGCCCCCCAATTTTCTCTCCGTGCCCTCACACGGTCTCCTGGCTGGGACACGTGGCTCCCTTTGGCAGGCACGACCCTCTGCCGATTCTCCCGCTATGGCACCCCCGGGCACTACACTGCCTCCGAGCCTACCAGCTCCCTAACACCGGGGAGTGCCCCCATGGCACCTCCCCTGAAACGCACACGTGGCAGGCCGGCCTCCCGGGCCCCTTTCCGAGGGTCACCCGTGCCCACAACACTGCCCACGCGGCTAATGGCGCCCCGGGCCCCCGCACCAAGCAGGCGCACCCGTGCCCACTACTCTATCCCGGCCCCCCATGGGCCCATGGCCTACCGCGGCCGACTAGCCTGGTGCCCGGGGTACCCACTCAGCGATACTCACCTTTCGCAGCCACGCTCCCAAGCCCGTCAACAGGGCTCCTGCACCCCTCCAAATGGGTCTCGAGTCTACTTTCCCACCAACAGCAAAACGACCTCCATTTTTCAATTTGACTAACCCAGCTAACTCACTTTACTCTGACCCCGGGGTCCCTTGGGCGGGAGTCACTCCTCCCCCCAATCACTCATCGCACCATGCATTCCCCATTCACTCCACTCACACAGACCCGCTGGCCTCACTCACTCAACAAGTACTCACCTCACAACTCACCAACTCTTCAACACACACACCACTGAACTCTGCCATCCTTCTAACTACCTCCCCTAACTAACTCGTGCTCCCACGTCGTCCCTTAAACTATAGCACGTTCCTTTTAACACTACGTAGCTAAACTACGTCCCCTCTACACATTCACTGTCTGTCCATGTCTCCAAATAATCCCATTAATTATTTTATTTCCCAACCTAAATCTGGCGACAATCCCTCTAACTAATCCATTCCACGGGCCCCATGAGGACTTACCCCTGCCCCATGGAGTCGGTCTAGCTAAGCTAACCCTTCCCCCTAACTAGTTTCCATCCTGTGCCCAGGGTCAAGGAGGTCTTCCACCCCTTGCCCAGGAATCCTGTGCACCCGAAAGTGAGGCTTGGCTTTCTTTTTTTTTTTTCCCATGCGCAGCACCTGCGCGGCAACTCGCGCTCTTTGCACCTTGCAACTGCCCGTGACGTCATGCAGCTGCACGTGTTCCTCGTCCCTCCTTGGACGGGACCATCCGGCAGAGATACCCCTCCTGCCGGATTCCAACCCCACGTGCAGCCATGACGTCACCGTGCGCATATAAAACAAAAACACAAGCCACACGTCTCGAGGGGTTCCCCACGCGAACACATGTGCTTTGCCCGTTGGAGCTTAACACACACGATCGCGTGGAGAACCCGTCCGGTCCAAATCCATTTACCTGCCTAAACTTTGTCCGTCCGCGGGATCGGCAAATCCACCGCGTGCGTTTCCGGACCGGGACTTCACTCTCGCAAGCGAGCACGTGGTGGTCTCGTGCGTTGCACAGCACGAACCGCGTGCTCACTGCTGGGTGAACCCGGCACGGTCCTCGAAACAACTACAGCCGCTACTCGGCTTTCTTTCTTCTGTCGCCTTCGTCGTCGCCATTCGACCCACGCACACCTGCGTGTTACGACGCACACAGTCCACTCCATCACATTCACACGGGGAGACGCGGCTGCGTGCTCCCGCATGCCAACCGACATCTCCCTCTCATACCGCTCTCTCACACACACGGTCTCCCTGGCACACAGCGACCTTGCACACGGCCGTTCACTCACGCGTGCCTCACTACTCACACAAACCATACTACTCACACGTGGTGCTCCATTCACTCGCGCGGGGGCACTCACCCGCGGTGCCTCACCCACAAACGCGAGGGCACTCAACCGCTGTGCCTCATCCACACACCGTGCCTCACTCATACACGCGGGGGCACTCACCCGCGGTACCTCACTCATACACACGGCGACACTCACACACGCGGTCTCTTCCACACAACGTCCCTCACTCATACACGCGGGGCACTCAACCGCGGTGCCTCATCCACACACCGTGCCTCACTCATACACGCGGGGGCACTTAACCGCGGTGCCTCATCCACACACGCGGGGGCACTCACCCGCGGTTCCTCACTCATACTGGCCGTTTCACTCACACACACGGCCTCTTCCACACACGGTTCCTCATCCACACACGGTGCCTCATCCAAACACGGCGTGCTGGGAAGCACGCACTCCAGCACCATCGCCACCACACCACTCACACACGGGGTCGCTTCCACACACGGGGACGCACTCACGCCTTGCACCACACACACAGGGACAACTACACTGGGGATTCGTGTCCCCACAAGGGTCTCCGGGGCCTCTATACCCCCCAAGCTCTCCGTGCACCCGTCCACAGCACTCGTCCCCTCAACCTCGCAAAACACGACCGAACTCACCTTGGTCGTGACTCGCCTCAAGGGGGCATACTCCCTCCCCTCGTTCCTGGAGGAGGCCATCCCGCTGCTCGCACCGGGTCCCTACACGCTCCGCGAGCTCACCCCCATTATCCTCCACTACCTCCGTGTGTGTGTGCGTCACTTACCCCATCTTCATCGTGTAGTCTTCCCTCTATTTTTTCTGTCTCCCGTGTCTCTGCCAACTCTTCACCCTTTACCTCCCTTGTCTCAACTATTATTTCCGTTGTCGTCACCTCGTGTCTCGTCTCACACGTTTTGGTCTCCCCATTTAATTTTTCCCTTTCGGTCATCGTCACGACCCTCGCCCAACACGTTCCACGAATTATTTTTTCACCCGCCTCCACCGCGGGCCTGTCAGCCGTTGCACCCCCACCCAGCTCGTTTGCTCCCACACGTGAAGTCGCCATTCCCAGCTCCCTGGTCACGGCCTTCATGCCCGCCTGCAGGCATCGGCCCATGTTCTGCGTCTCACCCCGCAGCTCTTTCATTTCTTCTTTCATGTTTGTTTCCATTCCGTTCATTTTTGTATCCATCTTTTCGTTTATTTGTTGTGTATTCGCATCCATCGTCGTTTTCACTTCATTCATTTGCTTGTTCATGTCTTTCATTTCGTTTTTCATTTCATTTGTGTTTGCATCCATTTTTTCGATCATTGCCGCCAGCATGGCGCATAGCTGGGCCATGTTGGATGCACTCAGCTGAGCCGTTTCGGCAAGGGTTGGGGAAGGGTCTTGGTGGAGAGGGGGGGAAGGTGTCATACACCGCGGCCGCTGCCGCACCCACCTCGGGCCCTGGGTTCAGTTGGGCGAGTCCGTGTTCCTGCACAATCAACATTTCCTGCTCGGGGATTCCATCCTGGACCATGGACTCTACATTATTACACATATACATTTCTAATACCCCCGGCTCCCGCTCGCCTTGAGACGCCATCTTGCTTCTCGTGAAGGGTTAATTTGCTCGCTCGTAATTTGGAGGGAATCGGGGTCGCTTCTCTCACCCCTGGACCGATTCCCGTAAATTTAGCCGGAGACAGGAGAGCCCGTTTTCCTGTTCTCCGATACCAGTGCCGCGAGGAGGGCGATGAATTTGTATCGCACGACCTGACACCAGTGTTGCGGATTTCGCGCCCGCCGGCGTGCGAACGGCCACGTAACTCGAATCGCGGCACGTCGCCCACCGGACGGACAATCCAGTCGTGACCCTCTCGGACTAACGCCGGGAACCAGTCACGGGTGGACCTTTCGGTCTCACCGCGATCGAGCCAATCAGCCCCCGCGTGGGATAGGGTTGCTCGCCAAATTCGAACTACCTAAGTACCCACGCGGAGGGTAGACCGGGCGATCGCACCTCGCCGCAGGTCGACTTCGGACACGGGCCACTTAAGCGACCCGTTCCGTACTATCAGAATAACCGAGCGGTGTTATCGTCGACCTCGACGGTTCGATTAATTATCGGGCGTATTCAGCCCACTACCAACCCTTTACGTGAAGCAAGATGGGGATTCAATGGAGGAAAAGACGAAGCGAAGCGGGAGAACAGTTCAACAATAAAGCACATTTATTCGCGGCACACGGGAAGCACACAAATACAATTCCACCAAATGCACACAAAAAAAAGAAAACACAATTCCATTTACACAAAAAGCAAACATAAAAGTGAAAACACAGTGCAGAGCTAATACCGACTACCGAGCACACGGCAACACTTATACAATTCTACTTCACAGACGGCGCCGACAACACATACCCAAAACCAAGGAAAAGAATAGAGAACCCTCAAGGATGAGGCGGGCCTGAGGCCGAGACCGGGTCGGGCCGACCCGTCTGGTGATGAGACGCGGAGCGGCGATGGCCCCGCAACCCGCGGGCCTCGTGGACAGTGCCTGGCAGGGGGTGGGAACGGGGCCCCCTTGGTCGCACTATCTCAGCGCGGGGGGAAACAGGAGGGGGGTTGTTGATGCTCGGGGGAAAGAGGATATCTGGCTGGCTTAGGTCCCGCGACGAGCGACTCCACTGCGACCTCGACCGCGTTCCCAGCCTCCCCTCTCCGCAGCTCCCCGACTCTGACACGATCGCAGACCTCCACAAAGCTTCTTGGCTTCTCCAGCCTCTCCGGACCCCGACAGACACTCTCTCGACTGATTTCGCCGCCGCCACAACTCTCCAACTCTTTTTCTTCTCAACTCTCCAACTCTTCTCTCTTCTCAACTCTTCCAACTGCACTGATTCGCTCCGCGCTCGGCGCTTTATAGTGCGACAGGAGAAATCATATGCAGATTTTTGGATCAGGAACGGCTTGGGGGCGGAGCCACGCTCCCCATTGGACAGAGGAAAAGTGGGCGTGAATCATTCTTGATCCGCGAATCTGCATATAGCGATTATACTCCGACGCGCCTGGAGGCGGAGCCAAATCGCCCCACGCTCGCTGATAGGACGGAACAGAAGTGGGCGTGAATCATTCTTGATCCAATTTCTCGGAAAGGCTGGTGTTTTTGCACCCGCTGCTCGGTGCGCGCCCTGTACGAGTCCAGGATCGGTGCCCACAAGCGGCGCGGGAATGGCGGTGATGCGATGGTTGCGAGAGCGAGTTGTGACGGTAAAGGTCGTGGCTGTTGGCGTTGCTGTTGTTGTGAAGCGGCGTTGCGGTTGGTGGTTGGTGTGTGAAAGCGGTTGTGGAGAAGGTGGATGTTGTGAAGGCGGTTCTGGAGAAGGTGGCTGTGTTTGTGGAGATGCGGTTGGTGGTGGTTGTGGTGGTAGTAATGGCGGTTGGTCCAAAATAAAGATAGTAAAAGAAAAACGGCTATCTAAAAGGGTCACAGCCCGAATGAATGACATTTATTCCCTCTAAACAACGGGTTTGGGCTAACTACACATATACTTACAGAGATATCTCACCTACGGGACCTGAATGGTGGTTTTCGAATTTCGTCAACCACAACACTCCCCCCTCCCCTTTTTACAGACTCGTCCCGAGTCGTCAAATTTTCGTGTGCCATCATGTGTAGTTTTCCCCTAGTACATTTTACCTACGGATCCCTGAGTGCGACATTCATGGTATTCGTGTCCCCAAAATAAATAACCTGAGGGCTGAGTAACTAACTAAACAAACCCACTCACACGGACGACTTAAATAAAATTGCCGGCGCTAAGACATACATGCCGGGGGCGCACTCATATTTACAGTACATCTTAACTTACAAATTTTACACTAAACCATGGCCCAGGATCAATGAACTCTGCAAAAAGAAAGCAGTTAGCAGGGAGCCAGGCTGCTCGCACGCAGTCTCTGGCTCAAACAATGCAGGTGACAGGGAACGTGGCCGGCTGCTCACACGCAGTCCAAGGCCTTCCCTTTTGAACTGAACGCAGTGAACCACAACGGTGCATGGGCTGCACAAATGCAGTCTCCGTGCCAGCTCAAGTGGCACACGCAATGAACACAACGAATGGATGGATGAATGGATGGACGCAAACACGATGCACGAGCCGCCACTGCAGGCCCGTGTTGTAGCTGCCAACAGGGCAGTTCTCGCAGCTTGCAAACTGTTGCTTTCTGATCCTGGCACACATGGCAATGAACAGGGGGGGGGGAGCAAAAATTGAACGGGGCTGGTGAACAGGGGCAGTGGGCATGGCATTGCAAAGGTGATCAGGCAAACACTGACTGCAGAACAAGGCTGCTGCAGGCAAACACAGCCGGCAGATGAACTGGCCGGCACAGGCCTTGCAGAAAACAACTGCAGACGATCCGGCCGGTACAGGCCTTGCAGCACAGCAGCTGCAGCCGATCCAGCCGGCACAGGCCTTGCAGCAAAACAACAGCTGCCGATGAAGCTGGCCAGCCTTTGCCATTCAGTGGAGGTTGGTGGAGGGAGTGCGGTGGTGCTGGCCACTTGGAAGGCGGGCTCGGACCTACTCTATGGTCTCCCTCCCAACCTATCGCCTTTGCCTGTCACTGTCTATACCCACTCCCTTAATTTGTCAAACCCCAATTTAGCCCCAACTTATTTTTTTATTTTTACTTCCCCACTATAAATCGTCCCTAACCCCCTGTACTGTCCTTGTTCGGCTAACCTATCCTGTCACCTAGCCTACTCCCAACCCCTACGTTCCCTTCCCGGAGGGGAACAAGGGAGAGCTAGCATCCTGTGTCGAGGCCCAATTCAAGCCTCAGGATGGCCTCCCCAGACTTCAGCGATCTTAACACCAAGTGGGTCCAGCGGCCCACAACGAGAGCGAGGGGATGGATGGTGCGGAGGGGTACACTTCCTATTCTACCCTATCCATTTAACTGTTAAACTACCCCGGGGCTTTCAACAAGCGCCTCACGCTTAAGCTATTGGTTCTAACAACCCAGATTCCCGTCGCCTTTGTTGGTGTCCTCACAATTTCGGGCCTTGCCCCCCAATTTTCTCTCCGTGCCCTCACACGGTCTCATGGCTGGGACGCGTGGCTCCCCTTGGCAGGCACGACCCTCTGCCGAATCCCCAGCTTTGGCACCACCGGGCACTACACTGCCTCCGAGCCTACCAGCTCCCTAAACACCGGGGAGTGCCCCCCATGGCACCCCCCTGAAACGCACACGTGGCAGGCCGGCTTCCCGGGCCCCTTTCCGAGGGTCACCCGTGCCCACAACACTGCCCACGCGGCTAACGGCGCCCCGGGCCCCCGCACCAAGCGGGCGCACCCGTGCCCACTACGCTATCCCGGCCCCCCCATGGGCCCTTGGCCTACCACGGCCGACGAGCCTGGTGCCCGGGGTACCCACTCAGCGATACTCACCTTTCGCAGCCACGCTCCCAGCCCGTCAACAGGGCTCCTGCACCCCTCCAAACGGGTTTCGAGCCTACACTCCCACCAACAGCAAAACGACCTCCATTTTTCAATTTTACTAACCCCCTAACTCACTCTACACTGACCCCGGGGTCCCTTGGGCGGGAGTCACTCCTCCCCCCAATCACTCATCGCACCATGCATTCCCCATTCGCTCCATTCACACAGACCTGCTGGCCTCACTCACTCATCATGTACTCACCTCACAACTCTTCAACACACACACACCGCTGAACTCTGCCATCCTTCTATCTGCATCCCCTAACTAACTCGTGCTCCCACGTCGTCCCTTAAACTATAGCACGTTCCATTTAACCTACGTAGCTAAGCTACGTCCCCACTACACATCCAAAGTCTGTCTCTGTCTCCAAAATAATCCCATACTCCATTTTCCCAACCTAAATCTGACTAACAATCCCTCGAACTAATCCATTCCACGGGCCCCATGAGGACTTACCTCTGCCCCATGGAGCCGGTCTAGCTATGCTAACCCTTCCCCTAACTAGTTTCCATCCTGTGCCCAGGCCAAGGGGATCATCCACCCCTTGCCCGGGAATCCTGTGCACCCGAAAGTGAGGTTTATTTTTTTTTTCACATGCGCAGCACCAGCGCGGCAACTCACAGCTCGCGCACTTTGCACCTGCCCGTGACGTCATGCAGCTGCACGTGTACCTCGTCCCTCCTTGGACGGTACCATCCGGCAGGGATACCCCTCCTGCCGGATTCCAACCCCACGTGCAGCCATGACGTCACCGTGCGCATAAAAAAACACAAGCCCCACGTCTCGAGGGTTTCCCCACGCGAACACATGTGCTTTGCCCGTTGGAGCGTAACACACACGATCGCGTGGAGAACCCGTCCGGTCCAAATCTGTTATCCTGCCTAAACTTTGTCCGTCCGCGGGATCGGTAAATCCACCGCGTGCGTTTCCGGACCGGGACTTCACTCTCGCAAACGAGCACGTGGGGGCCTCGTGCGTTACACAGCACGGACCTCGCGCTCACTGCTGGGTGAACCCGGCATGGTCCCCGAAACAGCTACAGCCGCTACCCGGCTTTTGTCCCTCACATGTCACCGTCGTCGTCTCCATTCAACACACGCACTCCCGCGTGTCATGACGCTCATACACCATTCCATTACATTCACACCGGGAGACGCGGCTGCATGTTCACACATGCCGACCGACATCTCCCTCACATACAGCGACCTTGCACACGCTGTCTCTCTCACACTCACGGTCTCCCTTGCACTCGGCCGTTCACTCACGCATGCCACCTCCCTCGCACACGTGGCTCCACTCACACGTGGTGCTCCATTCATACTGGCCGTTTCACTCACACACACGGCCTCTTCCACTTGCGGTGCCCCTTTTACACATGGCGTGCTGGGAAGCACGTACTCCGGCACAGTCCCCACCACACCACTCACACACGGGGTCGCTTCCACACACGGGGTCTTTGTCACCCACCCAGTCGCTCTCACACACGCCCTTGCACCCGCGCTATGCGTGCGTTGCAGCACGCATTTCGCCACACTCGTGAACACACACCTCGACACCACACACACCGGGACTACCACACTGGGGATTCGTGTCCCCACAAGGGTCTCCGGGGCCTCTATACCCCCCAAGCTCGGCGTGCACCTGTCCACAGCACCCGTCCCCTCAATCTCGCAAAGCACGACCGAACCCACCTGGTCGTGACTCGCCTCAAGGGGGCATACTCCCTCCCCTCGTTCCTGGAGGAGGCCATCCAGCTGCTCGCACTGGGCCTCCACCCAGTCCGCCAGCTCCCCCTCATGGTCCTCCACTACCTCTGTGTGTGTGTGTGCGTCACTAACCTTGTCCAATTCACCCTCTATCTCCCATGTCTCTATACATTTTATTCTTTCTGTCGTCTCCTCGTGTCTATTGGTCTCTGCTTCTTTCTGGCGTCTTTCCCTTATCTTTATGTAGGTCAACCTTGCTTTCTCCTTAAGTCGCTCCCGTCCTTCCCTGTTTTTCACTCCTTGCTCTTTCACGATCTCCGCGTACCTCATCCTTGCTTTCCGTCTTAATTGTTCTTTTCTCTCTCTCTCGCAATTCCTTTCACCTCGTCTCTTGTCTCCCTCGTTAGTTTTTCCCTCTCGGTCACCGTCACGCTTCTCGCCCAACACGTCCCCCGAATTATTTTCTCCTTACCCGCCTCCACCGCGGGCCTGACAGCCGTTGCACTCCCTCCCAGCTCGTTCGCTCCCACACGTGGCGTCGCCATTTTAAGCTCCCTGGTCACTGCCTTCATGCCCGCCTGCAGGCTTCGGCCCATGTTCTGCGTCTCACCCCGCAGCTCTTTCATTTCTTCCTTCATTTTGAGTGCGTTTGTTTCCATATTCACCTTCACTTCGTTCATTTGCTTGTTCATGCCTTTTATTTCGTTTGTGTTTGTGTCCATCTTTTCGTTCATGCCTTTTATTTCGTTTTTCATTTGTTGTGTATTCGCATCCATTTTCCTCATCAATGCCTCAAACATTTCCATCGTCCGATCCGTGGGCGAATTCGCACGTGGGGGCCGTTTGTCCGCCACTCCAGCCACAGCGCCCATTTCGAACTCTGGGTTCAGTTGGGGGAGTTCATGTTCCTGCACAATCAACATTTCCTGCATGGGGTTTTCATCCTGGACCATGGATTCTACACATTCTAAATCCATTTCTAATACCCCTGGCTCCCGCTCGCCTTGAGACGCCATCTTATTTCTCGTAAAAGGTTAATTTGAATCGCTCGTAATTTGGAGGGAATCGGGGGTCGCTCCTCTCACCCCTGGACCGATTCCCGTGAATTTAGCTGGAGACAGGAGAGCCCGTTTTCCCGCTCTCCGACACCAGCGCCGTGAGGAGGGGGATGGGTTTGTGTCCCACTCCTGACACCAGTGTTGCAGATTCGCGCCCGCCGGCGTGCGAGCGGCCACGTAACTCGAATCGCGGCACGTCACCCACCGGACGGACAATCCCGTCGTGACCCTCTCGGACTAACGCCGGGAACTAGTCACGGGTGGGCCTTTCGGCCTCACCACGATCGTGCCAATCGGCCCCCCGCGTGGGATAGGGTTGCTCGCCAAATTCGACCTACCTAAGTACCCACACGGAGGGTAGACCAGGCGATCGCACCTCGCCGCAGGTCGACTTCGGACACGGGCCACTTTAAGCGACCCGTTCCGTACTATCGGGATAACCGAGCGGTGTTATCGTCAACCTCGACGGTTCGATTAATTATTGGGCGTATTTAGCCCACGACCAACCCTTTACGTGAAGTAAGATGGAGATTCAATAAAAGAAAAGACGAAGCGAAACGGGAAAAACAGTTCAACATAAAGCACATTTATTCCGTGGCAAACAGAAAGCACACATATACAATTATGCACCAAAAGCAAATGTAAAAGTAACACGACAATTCTGCACAAAAAGCAAATGTAAAAGAGAAACACAATGCAGATCTATTACCGACTACGCGAGCACACGGCAACACTTACACAGTTTTACTTCACAGACGGCGCCGACAACACATATACTCCAAAGCAAAAGAAAAAGGGGCCACCCTCAACGATAAGGGGGCAGACGGGCCTGGGGTCGAGCCTACCCGTCTGGGGTCGAGTCTACCCGTCCGACTCCGCGGGCCTCGCTGGCACTGCCTGGAATGGGGTGGGAACGGGGGGGCCCTTCTCACACTATCTCAGCGCGGGGGGAAACAGGGGGGGGGGTTGTTGATGCTCGGGGGAAAGAGGATATCTGGCTGGCTTGGGTCCCGCGACGAGCGACTCCACTGCGACCTCGACCGCGTTCCCGGCCTCCCCTCTCCGCAGCTCCCCGACTCTGACACGAGCGCAGACCTCCACAAAGCTTCTTGGATTCTCCAGCCTCTCCGGACCCCGACAGACACTCTCTCGACTGATTTCGCCGCCGCCACAACTCTCCAACTCTTTTTCTTCTCAACTCTCTAACTCTTCTCTCTTCTCAACTCTTCCAACTGCACTGATTCGCTCCGCGCTCAGCGCTTTATAGTGCGACAGGAGAAATCATATGCAGATTTTTGGATCAGGAACGGCTCGGGGGCGGAGCCACGCTCCCCATTGGACAGAGGAAAAGTGGGCGTGAATCATTCTTGATCCGCGAATCTGCATATAGCGATTATACTCCGACGTGCCTGGAGGCCGGGCCAAATCGCCCCACGCTCGCTGATAGGACGGAACAGAAGTGGGCGTGAATCATTCTTGATCCGATTTCTCGGAAAGGCTGGTGTTTTTGCACCCGCTGCTCGGTGCGCGCCCTGTACGAGTCCAGGATCGGTGCCCACAAGCGGCGCGGGAATGGCGGTGATGCGATGGTTGCGAGAGCGAGTTGTGACGGTAAAGGTCGTGGCTGTTGGCGTTGCTGTTGTTGTGAAGCGGCGTTGCGGTTGGTGGTTGGTGTGTGAAAGTGGTTGTGGAGAAGGTGGATGTTGTGAAGGTGGTTCTGGAGAAGGTGGCTGTGGTTGTCGAGATGCGGTTGGTGGTGGTTGTGGTGGTAGTAATGGCGGTTGGTCCAAAATAAAGATAGTAAAAGAAAAACGGCTATCTAAAAGGGTCGCAGCCCGAATGAATGACATTTATTCCCTCTAAACAACGGGTTTGGGCTAACTACACATATACTTACAGAGATATCTCACCTACGGGACCTGAATGGTGGTTTGTGAATTTCGTCAACCACAACAATATATATATATATATATATATATATATATATATATATATATATATATATATATATATGTATATGTATATATATATATATATATATATATATATATATATATATATATATATATATATATATATATATATGTATATATATATATATATATATATATATATATATATATATCTATATATATGTATTTATATATATGTATATGTATATATATATATATATATATATATATATATATATATATATATGTATATATATATATATATGTATATATATATATATATATATATATATATATATATATATATATATATATATATATATATGTATATATATGTATATATATATATATATATATATATATATATATATATATATATATATATATATGTATATATATATATATATATATATGTATATATATATATATATATATATATATATGTATATATATATATATATATATATATATATATATATATATATGTATATATATATATATATATATATATATATATATATATATATATATATATATATATATATATATGTATATATATATATATATGTATATATATATATATATGTATATATATATATATATATATGTATATATATATGTATATATATATATATATGTATATATATATATATATATATATATATATATATATATATATATATATATATATATGTATATATATATATATATATATGTATATATATATATGTATATATATATATATATGTATATATATATATATATATATATATATATATATATATATATATATATATATATATATATATGTATATATATATATATATATATATATATATATATATATATATATATATATATATATATATATATATATATATATATATGTATATATATATATATATATGTATATATATATATATATATATATATATATATATATATATATGTATATATATATATATATATATATATATATATATATATATATATATATATATATATATATATATATATATATATATATATATATATATATATATATATATATATATATATATATATATATATATGTATATATATATATATATGTATATATATATATATATATATATATATATATATATATATATATATATATATATATATATATATATATGTATATATATATATTGTTACGAATTTGGAATTCAATTGCACGCAACATACAGGTTCCTTTAGTCAGCTATGTCGATAAGTGCTTGTTCCCTACATAGCTCACCTTCCATTGTTTAAATGTTCAGAAATCGATTAGATATGCTGCGGATCGATTTAATAGTTAGGGAACGAACAATGGCGACATCCCTCCCCCTCTTCTGCGAAGAGCAAGAAGAACCCTGCCGTCCCGTGACTCATGATGTCAACAACTCCCTCCCACCCGTCGCTGAGCGGGGGATGGAGCATGAAGGCATGAATCTTGAGTCACGCCGGGAGTGGGGAGAGGGCGGAAGAGGAAAAGGAAGAGATCTTTTCTTTGTTCGTGTTTGGGCAGAGTTGGAGAATGAAGTTGAGGGTAGTCATTCAGCAGACTGTCGGGTCCTGCTTGGCTTGCGTTGGGGTTGAGGCCTTCGGAAGCTTTTTGCTTCGGCTGGCTCAGTGAGTTTTGGCTGAGGCCTGGCTCGGGAGGAGGCTTTTTGCTTTGATGGTTCCGTGAGCTTCTGCTTCTGCTTGGCTCAGGAGAGCTTTTTGCTTCAAGCTGCCTTGTTCTGGAAGGAAGTTTAGCCTGTTGCTTGGCTCGAGCTGCGAATGGTGGCTTCTTCTTCTTCTTGGTTTGTGAAGCTCTTTGTTCTCCATTTTGGTTCCCGGCTTGGTGCGACTCAGCGACCTCTTCTTGGAGGTGGTTCCTTGGGGAAGCGACACATCGACGGGAAGGATCAGCCCCTCGTTTCACCAGCACGTGTTGAGAAGCACGGGAGGTGGTTCCTGGGGGAAGCGACGCATCGACGGGAAGGATTGGCGCCTCATCTCACCAGCACGTGTTGAGAAGCGCGGGAGGATTCGCGGGAGCTCGGGAAGGATCGCAGCTCACGGAGATTGGATCCAGCTCGCTCTCGCTGGAGCCAGGGTCCGAACAACTTGAAGACCACACGAGGTGGAGAGGTTCGAGATAGGTTCTGGGTTTCAGCTCACCTGTCCTCCGAGCTGGAGCTTGTTATTAAAGGCCTCTGCCACCATTTATTGGTTGTGTGTGTGTGCGTACGTGTGTCCGTGGGCCCGTCTAATCAGGGAACTGCTGTTAAGTGCAAGTGACTGTACATAATAAGTAGACGGTTGTAGTTCTTTTGTCGTGCTTTTGTTGCTTGTATAATTGCATACATGTTTTGCCTTGTATAATTGCATACGTGCTTTATTATAATAAATGTCCTTGTGTGAATGTAAACCTGTTCGTTGCGTCCTCTTTCCTTCATTGAACTGCCCCATCTTGCACTCAGAATATAGTTGGTTTCTAAATAGCCGGTAAAGTGATCGGGTCCAACGGGACTGCACCATAATACCCCGCTCGGTTATCCCAAAAGGAAGCGAGCTGCTTAAGCGGCTTGTTTCCAAGCGGTCCCGTTGAGGTACAATCTCTCGGTAATCCACCCGCGCGAATAATTAGGTAAATCGAAGATTTGCCGATCGGACCCTGTAGCGCGGGTAGAGTGCGGACAAGGTTGTGGTGTGGTTAAAAACACACCCATGGCTGGTTTCCGGCGTTGATCCAGAAATCCGCGACTGGATTGTCCGTTCGGTGGGCGAAGCGACCGCTATTGGTCAGATGCGGTCGTTCGCACGCCGACGGGCGGGAAATCTCCAACAATATATATATATATATATATATATATATATATATATATATATATATATATATATTTATATTTATAGATATATATTGTTGCGGTCTTCGCGCCCGCCGGCGTGCGACGGCCACGTAACTCGAATGTGCACGTCGCCCACCGGACGGACAATCCAGTCGTGACCCTCTCGGACTAACGCCGGGAACCAGTCACGGGTGGACCTTTCGGTCTCACCGCGATCGAGCAATCAGCCCCGCGTGGGATAGGGTTGCTCGCCAAATTCGAACTACCTAAGTACCCACGCGGAGGGTAGACCGGGGCGATCGCACCTCGCCGCAGGTCGACTTCGGACACGGGCCACTTAAGCGACCCGTTCCGACTATCAGAATAACCGAGCGGTGTTATCGTCGACCTCGACGGTTCGATTAATTATCGGGCGTATTCAGCCCACTACCAACCCTTTACGTGAAGCAAGATGGGGATTCAATGGAGGAAAAAGACGGCCGAGCGGGAGAACAGTTCAACAATAAAGCACGTTTATTCTCGGCACACGGGAAGCACACAAATACAATTCCACCAAATGCACACAAAAAGAAAACACAATTCCATTTTACACAAAAAGCAAACACAAAAGTGAAAACACAGTGCAGAGCTAATTCCGACTACCGAGCACACGGCAACACTTATACAATTCTACTTCACAGACGGCGCCGACAACACATACCCAAAACCAAGGAAAAGAAATACCCTCAAGAATGAGGTAGGCCTGGGGCCGAGACCTGGTCGGGCCTACCCGTCTGGTGATGAGACGCGGAGCGGCGATGGCCCGCAACCCGCGGGCCTCGTGGACAGTGCCTGGCAGGGGGGTGGGAACGGGGCCCCCTTGGTCGCACTATCTCAGCGCGAGGGAATCAGGAGGGGGGGTGCTGATGCTCGGGGTATAGAGGATCTTTATTATCTGCGCGACGAGCGTCTCCACCTCGGCCAGGTCGCGCTGCCGGCCTCCCAGGGGTGCGCAGCTCCTTGCACGACGCGAGCACCCTTCGTCCGACTCGCCGCCTCTCCACAGCTCGTCCCCTCCGTTCAGGCTCTCCTTCGCCTCGTTCCGACCTTTACGACTCCCTTCTTCCTCGTTCCGACTTCTTACTCCTCTTTTACTGACGAACACCCTCCTTTTATCCCCCCGTAACTTCGCCTTTGACCCCCTCCCTTTGACCTTTCAACTCGCTCCCCATTGGCCCGACAAAAAGTGGGCGTGAAGGTTTTTTGTTCCACAAATTTGCATATATCGAGTCGCCCTGGGGCGGAGCCAATTAAGCCCCTCGCTCACCGATTGGACGGCAAAAAAGTGGGCGTGTGTCGTTTCGACCCGTTTTTGAAGCAGAAACTCCGTGGTTTTGTACACGCTGTTCAACGTGCGCCCCTACACGAGTCCAGCATCGGTGCCCATGAGTGGCGCGAGATGACGGTGATGCGATGGTGGCGAGTTGCGACGGTAAAGGTCATGGCGGTTGTGGTGAAGCGGCGTTGTGGTTGGTGGTTGTTGTTGTGGTTGTGGTTGTTGTTGTGGTTGTGATGGTGGCGATTGGTCCAAAATAAAGATAGTAAAAGAAAAACGGCTATCCTGAAGAGTCGCAGCACGTATAAATGACATGTATTCCCACTAGACAACGGGTTTGGGCCTAACTACACATGCACTTACCGAGATACCTCACCTAAGGGACCTGAATGGTGGTTTGCGAATCTGGTAACCACAACACTACCCCCTTCCCTTTTTACAGACTCGTCCCGAGTCGTCAAATTTTCGTGTGCCATCATGTGTAGTTTTTCCCCTAGTACATTTTACCTACGGATCCCTGAGTGCGACATTCATGGTATTCGTGTCCCCAAAATAAATAACCTGAGGGCTGCGTAACTACCTAAACAAACTCACTCATACGGACGACTTAAATAAAATTGCCGGCGCTAGACAGACATGCCGGGGGCGCACTCATATTTACAGTACATCTTACCCTTAACTTACAAATCTTACACTAAACCATGGCCCAGGATCATTGAACTCTGCAAAAGAAAGCAGTTAGCAGGGAGCCAGGCTGCCCACATGCAGTCTCTGACTCAAACAATGCAGGTGACAGGGAACGTGGCTGGCTGCTCACGCAGTCCAAGGCCTTCCCTTTTGAACTGAACTCAGTGAACCACAACGGTGCATGGGCCGCACAAACGTAGTCTCCGTGCCAGCTCAGTGGCACACGCAATGAAGCACAACGAATGGATGCATGAACACAAACACGGTGCACGGGCCGCCACTGCAGGCCCGTGTTGTAGCCAACAGGGCAGTTCTCGCAGCTTGCAAACTGTTGCTTTCTGATCCTGGCGCACATGGAAATGAACAGGGGGGCAAAGCAAAAAATTGAACGGGGGCTGGTGAACATGGGCAGTGGGCATGGCATGGCAAAGGTGAGCAGGCAAACACAGCCCGCAGAAGAAGGCCGCTGCCGGCAAACACAGCCCGCAGATGAACTGGCCGGCACAGGCCTTGAAGAAAAACAGCCAGCAGATGAACTGGCCGGCACAGGCCTTGCAGCACAACAACAGCTGCCGATGAAGTTAGCCGGCCTCTGCCTTGCAGCAAAACACGGCCAGCCGATGAAGTTGGCCAGCCTTTGCCGTTCAGTGGAGGTTGGTGGGGGAGTGCGGTGGTGCTGGCCACTCGGAAGGCGGGCTCGGACCTACCTACCTGTCTCCCTCCCAACCTATCGCCTTTGCCTGTCACTGTACATACCCACTCCCTTAATTTGTCAAACCCCAATTTAGCCCCAACTTATTTTTTTGTTGTTTTTTATTTTTACTTCCCCTCTATAAATCGTCCCCTAACCCCCTTTATCGTCCTTGTTCGGCTAACCTATCCTGTCACCTAGCCTACTCCCAACCCCTACGTTCCCTTCCCGGAGGGGAACAAGGGAGAGCTAACGTCCTGTGTCGAGGCCCAACGAAGCCTCAGAATGGCCTCCCCAGAGTTCGGCGATCTTAACACCAAGTGGGTCCAGCGGCCCACAACGACAGCGAGGGGATGGATGGTGCGGAGGTACATCTCCTAATCTACCCTATCCATTTAACAGTTAAACTACCCCGGGCTTTCAACAAGCGCCTCTCGCTTAAACTATTGGTTCTATAAACCCAGATTCCCGTCGCCTGTGTTGGTGTCCTTACAATTTAGGGCCTCGCCCCCCAATTTTCTCTCCGTGCCCTCACACGGTCTCCTGGCTGGGACACGTGGCTCCCTTTGGCAGGCACGACCCTCTGCCGAATCTCCCGCTATGGCACCCCGGGCACTACACTGCCTCCGAGCCTACCAGCTCCCTAACACCGGGAGTGCCCCCCATGGCACCCACCTCCCCTGAAACGCACACGTGGCAGGCCGGCCTCCCGGGCCCCTTTCCGAGGTCACCCGTGCCCACTGCACTGCCCACGCGGCTAATGGCGCCCGGGCCCCCGCACCAAGCAGGCGCACCCGTGCCCACTACTCTATCCCGGCCCCCCATGGGCCCTTGGCCTACCGCGGCCGACTAGCCTGGTGCCCGGGGTACCCACTCAGCGATACTCACCTTTCGCAGCCACGCTCCCAAGCCCGTCAACAGGGCTCCTGCACCCCTCCAAATGGGTCTCGAGCCTACTTTCCCACCAACAACAAAACGACCTCCATTTTCAATTTGACTAACCCAGCTAACTCACTTTATACTGACCCGGGGTCCCTTGGGCGAGTCACTCCTCCCCCAATCACTCATCGCACCATGCATTCCCCATTCGCTCCACTCACACAGACCCGCTGGCCTCACTCACTCACCAAGCACATGCTTCCACTTCACTCACCAACTCTTCAACACACACACCACTGAACTCTGCCATCCTCCTAACTACATCCCCTAACTAACTCGTGCTCCCACGTCGTCCCTTATACTACAGCACGTTCCTTTTAACACTACGTAGCTAAGCTACGTCAACTCTACACACTCAAAGTCTGTCTCTGTTCCAAATCATCAAAAATCATTTCCCATTTTCCCATCCTAAATCTGGCTACAATCCCTCTAACTAATCCATTCCACGGACTCCATGAGGACTTACCCCTGCCCCATGGAGTCGGTCTAACTAAGCTAACCCTTCCCCCTAACTAGTTTCCATCCTGTGCCCAGGGTAAGGGGGTCTTCCACCCCTTTCCCAGGAATCCTGTACACCCGAAAGTGAGGCTTGCTTTTCTTTTTTTTTTTTTTTCATGCGCATCACCAGCGCGGCAACTCGCGCTCGCGCACTTTACACCTGCCCGTGACGTCATGCAGCTGCACGTGTTCCTCGTCCCTCCTTGGACGGGACCATCCGGCAGAGATACCCCTCCTGCCGGATTCCAACCCCACGTGCAGCCATGACGTCACCGTGCGCATATAAAAAAAAACACAAGCCACACGTCTCGAGGGGTTCCCCACGCGAACACATGTGCTTTGCCCGTTGGAGCTTAACACACACGATCGCGTGGAGAACCCGTCCGGTCCAAATCCATTTACCTGCCTAAACTTTGTCCGTCCGCGGGATCGGCAAATCCACCGCGTGCGTTTCCGGACCGGGACTTCACTCTCGCAAGCGAGCACGTGGTGGTCTCGTGCGTTGCACAGCACGAACCGCGTGCTCACTGCTGGGTGAACCCGGCACGGTCCTCGAAACAACTACAGCCGCTACCCGGCTTTCGTTTCTCTGTCGCCGTCGTCGCCGTTCGACACACGCACTCCCGCGTGTTACGACGCACACAGTCCACTCAATCACATTCACACCGGGAGACGCGGCTGCGTGCTCCCGCATGCCAACCGACATCTCCCTCTCATACCGCTCTCTCACACACACGGTCTCCCTGGCACACAGCGACCTTGCACACGGCCGTTCACTCACGCGTGCCTCACTACTCACACAAACCATACTACTCACACGTGGTGCTCCATTCACTCGCGCGGGGGCACTCACCCGCGGTGCCTCACCCACACACGCGAGGGCACTCAACCGCGGTGCCTCACTCGCACTCCGTGCCTCATCCACACTGGCCGTTTCATCCACACACGCGGGGGCACTAACCCGCGGTGCCTCACTCGCACTCCGTGCCTCATCCACACACGGTGTGCTGGGAAGCACGTACTCCGGCAACATCGCCACCACACCACTCACACGTGGTGCCTCATTCATACTGGCCGTTTCATCCACACACGGCCTCTCTCACACACGGTGCCTCATCCACACACGGCGTGCTGGGAAGCACGTACTCTGGCACCATCGCCACCACACCACTCACACACGGGGTCGCTTCCACACACGGTGCCGCACTCACACCTTGCACCACACACACAGGGACAACCACACTGGGGATTTGTGTCCCCACAAGGGTCTCCGGGGCCTCCATACCCCCCAAGCTCTCCGTGCACCTGTCCACAGCACTCGTCCCCTCAACCTCGCAAAGCACGACCGAACTCACCTGGTCGTGACTCGCCTCAAGGGGGCATACTCCCTCCCCTCGTTCCTGGAGGAGGCCATCCCGCTGCTCGCACCGGGTCCCTACACGCTCCGCGAGCTCACCCCCATTATCCTCCACTACCTCCGTGTGTGTGTGTGCGTCACTTACCCCATCTTCATCGTGTAGTCTTCCCTCTATCGTTCCCATCTCCCGTGTTTCTGCCAACTCTTCACCCTTTACCTCCCTCGTCTCAACTATTATTTCCGTTGTCGTCACCTCGTGTCTCGTCTCACACGTTTTGGTCTCCCCATTTAATTTTTCCCTTTCGGTCATCGTCACGTCCCTCGCCCAACACGTTCCCACGGGTATTTTTCACCGCCTCCACCGCGGGCCTGTCAGCTCGTTGCACCCCACCCAGCTCGTTTGCTCCCACACGTGGAGGCGCGATTCCCAGCTCCCTGGACACGGCCTTCATGCCCGCCTGCAGGCATCGGCCCATGTTCTGCGTCTCACCCCGCAGCTCTTTCATTTCTTCTTTCATGTTTGCTTCCATTCCGTTTATTTGCTGTGTATTCGCATCCATCGTCGTTTTCACTTCATTTGTATTTGTATCCATCTTTTCATCCATTTTTTGTGTATTCGCATCCATCTTTTCCTTCATGCCTTTCATTTCGTGCTCTTCATATTCGCATCCATCTTTTCGATCACTCGTTTGTTCATGCCTTTCATTTCGTTTTTCATTTCATTTGTCATTGCCGCATTCATTTGTGCCAGCATGGTGAATAGCTGGGCCATGTCGGATGCACTCAAGTGAGCCGTTTCGGCAGGGGTTGGGGAAGGGTCTTGGTGGAGAGGGGGAGGGGAGGTGTCATACACTGCGGCCGCTGCCGCACCCACCTCGGGCCCTGGGTTCAGTTGGGCGAGTCCGTGTTCCTGCACAATCAACATTTCCTGCTCGGGGATTCCATCCTGGACCATGGACTCTACATTATTACACATATACATTTCTAATACCCCCGGCTCCCGCTCGCCTTGAGACGCCATCTTGCTTCTCGTGAAGGGTTAATTTCGCTCGCTCGTAATTTGGAGGGAATGGGTGAAGTCGCTTCTCTCACCCCTGGACCGATTCCCGTGAATTTCGCTGGAGACAGGAGAGCCTGTTGTCCCGCTCTCCAATACCAGTGCCGCGAGGAGGGCGATGGTTGTATCCCACTCCTGACACCAGTGTTGCGGTCTTCGCGCCCGCCGGCGACGGCCACGTAACTCGAATCGCGGCACGTCGCCCACCGGACGGACAATCCAGTCGTGACCCTCTCGGACTAACGCCGGGAACCAGTCACGGGTGGACCTTCGGTCTCACCGCGATCGAGCCAATCAGCCCCGCGTGGGATAGGGTTGCTCGCCAAATTCGAACTACCTAAGTACCCACGCGGAGGTAGACCGGGCGATCGCACCTCGCCGCAGGTCGACTTCGGACACGGGCCACTTAGCGACCCGTTCCGACTATCAGAATAACCGAGCGGTGTTATCGTCGACCTCGACGGTTCGATTAGTATCGGGCGTATTCAGCCCACTACCAACCCTTTACGTGAAGCAAGATGGGGATTCAATGGGGGAAAGACGAAGCGAAGCGGGAGAACAGTTCAACAATAAAGCACGTTTATTCTCGGCACACGGGAAGCACACAAATACAATTCCACCAAATGCACACAAAAAGAAAACACAATTCCATTTACACAAAAAGCAAACACAAAAGTGAAAACACAGTGCAGAGCTAATTCCGACTACCGAGCACACGGCAACACTTATACAATTCTACTTCACAGACGGCGCCGACAACACATACCCAAAACCAAGGAAAAGAAATACCCTCAAGAATGAGGTAGGCCTGGGGCCGAGACCTGGTCGGGCCTACCCGTCTGGTGATGAGACGCGGAGCGGCGATGGCCCCGCAACCCGCGGGCCTCGTGGACAGTGCCTGGCAGGGGGGTGGGAACGGGGCCCCCTTGGTCGCACTATCTCAGCGCGGGGGGGAACAGGGCGGGGTTGCTGATGCTCGGGGTATAGAGGATCTTTATTATCTGCGCGACGAGCGTCTCCACCTCGGCCAGGTCGCGCTGCCGGCCTCCCAGGGGTGCGCAGCTCCTTGCACGACGCGAGCACCCTTCGTCCGACTCGCCGCCTCTCCACAGCTCGTCCCCTCCGTTCCGACTCTCCTTCGCCTCGTTCCGACCTTTACGACTCCCTTCTTCCTCGTTCCGACTTCTTACTCCTCTTTTACTGACGAACACCGTCCTTTTATCCCCCCGTAACTTCGCCTTTGACCCCCTCCCTTTGACCTTTCAACTCGCTCCCCATTGGCCCGACAAAAAGTGGGCGTGAAGGCTTTTTGATCCACAAATTTGCATATATCGATCGCCCTGGGGGCGGGGCCAATTCGCCCCTCGCTCACCGATTGGACGGCAAAAAGTGGGCGTGTGTCGTTTTCGATCCGTTTTTGAAGCAGAAAATCCGTGGTTTTGTACACGCTGTTCAACGTGCGCCCCTACACGAGTCCAGCATCGGTGCCCATGAGTGGCGCGAGATGACGGTGATGCGATGGTGGCGAGTTGCGACGGTAAAGGTCATGGCGGTTGTGGTGAAGCGGCGTTGTGGTTGGTGGTTGTTGTTGTGGTTGTGGTTGTTGTTGTGGTTGTGATGGTGGCGATTGGTCCAAAATAAAGATAGTAAAAGAAAAACGGCTATCCTGAAGAGTCGCAGCACGTATAAATGACATGTATTCCCACTAGACAACGGGTTTGGGCCTAACTACACATGCACTTACCGAGATACCTCACCTAAGGGACCTGAATGGTGGTTTGCGAATCTGGTAACCACAACAATATATATATATATATATATATATTTATATTTATATTTATAGATATACATGCGTTTGGACCATTTGCCAGCATCAGTTGGAGAGACTAATATTTTCTGAGAAGATTGAGGTAAGACCTGTGTTTGTATCATCTATGGTTTTTAAGTAATCACGTGGCTGATATGGCGCTTAAGATATTCCCAGTCATTCTAAGCACTGCATGGAGACGTCCGGAGACACTTTCTTACTTTCTTTTTTTTTGTTAGCAAATGAACACATTTTAAGCAGTCCAAACTGCTGCAAAGCTTAATTCCGCAGTTTAAATTTGATATTTGGCTCTGCTTGAGAAATTTTAGAGCATATCGCATTTTTGTTGTCATTAAATGAAGGCACGAACACCACCCAGATAAATCGACCAAATTGAAACCTTTAGCCATGAACTTCAGTATGAGGGTTTTAACAGGCACCCCGCCCTCAGAACGTGATTCTGATTCCTCTCTGATGCGCTCCTCCTCCAGAGCCAGAAGATCTTCATTGCTAAGGTCCTCCCTGTGTGAGAGAAGCAAATCCTCAACATCATCTTCATCGACCTCCTCAACTCTCAGTTGCAGGGCCGGGCCATATCTTCAACCTATTGCCTTGCTTCGCTGACTTCAGCCTCCCTGAAACCTCTGAACACAATCACTGCCTCAGGCCAGAGTTGATGGAGATGAAGATGATGGAGATGAAAGTGCGGCTGGTAATGCGTTTCCATTAAAGTCCAGTTTCATCGAGGTTAAACACCTGGCTTGGTGTGTAACCTCCATACACAATCACTGATTTGAAGAAAGCTGGAAATTTTTTTGGCAGCAGCTTTCCCAGTCAACTTGAGATTGTGGAATGCATGGTGACTTTTGAAGCACTCGAACCACCCATGACTGGCAGCAAAAGGCACTGGATCATTGGTATATTTGGTTGCATCGCCAGACAAACTCCTTACTTTCTCTTGAATGACTATTCCAGAAAAGGGCATGTTCTGTTGGTTCTGATGCTCTATCCACATGGTTAGCCTCTTCGCCATTTTCTCAATCGCATCAGGCCGAGATCTTGCAGTTCTGCTAACACTGAAATTTGTTGTTGTCTGAGCACTCTTACATATTTTCTCACGATTTTCACGAATGGTTCTCACTGGAGAATCATGAAGTCCCATCTCTCTTTGAATATCAATGCTGTGATCACCTTTATCAAACCAATCTAAAACTTTAATTTCACCTCCAATGAATGAGACGTTCTTGACTTCTTCTTCACTTGATCATTATCTCCGATGCCAGTTGTTACACGCTTTGCAGGCATAGTTTCGGATGCTGTGAGCGAACGACTCGCTCAGAATGACGGAGCATGAACAATGCGCTCACAATGGCGGAGCACGATGACTCGCTCAGAACAACGGAGCGTGAACGACTCACATAAGGTGACGGAGCACAAACGACATGCTCAGACTGATGTCGTGCGGCAAAAGCGTCCGCTGTGAGTGAACGACTCGCTCAGAATGATGGAGCATGAATGACTCGCACAGGCAGATGGAGCACGAATGACTCGCATCGTCTTATGGAGCACGAATGACTCGCTCAGAACGACGGAGCACGAAAAACTTACACAGGCTGACGGAAGACGAACAACTCGCTCAGAATGATGCAGCATGGCAAAAGCGTCCACTGTGAGTGAATGACTTGCTCAGAATTACAGAGCATGGTGATGGTTTTTGTTTTTGTTGTTGTTGAATTAAATTCACACTGTAGTGAAAACACATTATCAGAACACGTGTTATACAAGGGTCACCTGTTTATGTACACATATGCATACATGTACCAGTGGGGCAAGAAACTACTTGGGTGCATCGTTCAAGCAGACATAATTAATATAGATTTCTATATTTGATGATGTGGATTGTGAGAGAGCTTTATAGATAGGCAAGCCAAAAGGCAAACGAAAAGTGTTGCATATTTATAATTAACTTAATCAAACAGTGACCAGAAAAATGGTAAATCATGTGATCCAAAATGTAATATTAATTCCACATTATAAAGCAGGAGTGCCTGTCCCCTTGTCCCCTTGTCCCCCTGTCCCCCTGTCTGTCCACCTGTTCCCCTGTCTGTCCCCGAACTACTCCTGTGCTGTCTTTAGCACAATGATGAGGAAACACGAAGAGAATCAAAAAGCCATTCATTCCATCAAAGCAGCCCTCACTCCGCCGAACTAACAGCCGACTCACTTGGCCGCACAAGACACAACTCCCTCAGTTTTGGGTCTAGCTCCACCAATCCTTCTGTGGAACGTTTGGGGTCCCAGTCAGTGTCCTGAGGTGGGTGGGGGGGGGGGTTCATAAATATCTCGATACAATTACGATTGAGAGTTCCTCTCCCATCACAAGTATAAAGTTGCTCCAGATCTGGATGTAACGTCAAAATGGCATTGATCTTCGTTTACCTCATGAGTGTTTGTAATTTTTGTATTTTGTTAAATTCATGCTATAGTATTAATTTGTGATTGGAATGATTCTGTTTGAATGAAAATATAGAGAGATTTAGGTTGAAGCAGAATGAGGAAATTATATGAGGGGGTTCCACCCGTGACATTTACTGATTCGGCATTTGTAGTTTTGCCATGTTTTTCACCCAAGTCCTTCACATACCAGGTGTCCAGCCACTCCCGTGCATAGCATGGGTACCTCGCTAGTATGCAATATGTAAAGTGTGCTATCACACTACAATTACTTAGTAATTCACAAATTACCAATTGCTAGGATTACTAAATAATTACTGTATTTTCCAGTGTATTAACTGCATCCCTGTTTTTCATCCTCAAAAGAAAAGATCATTTTATTTTCTGATCTTGATCTAAATACGTTTGGACATTAACTTTGTAAGGAACAAAGTGACAGAGGTGTCAACATGCTTGGCCCCATGTCCACTTAATTTTGTCTTAATGTCTGCTGCTTTATCCCCTTTGGTCAATGTATGGGCTGTTGTGATGTGGTAAGGAAAGAGGTTTAAATCTTGTTTCATTATTCTTCTGATACTGCTGGGAGTGAGACCCTGTTTAGCCGATCTTTGTCGATGCGATTTCTTCGGACTTTACATGACTGATTCACGAACTCGTTCCACGTTTCCTTCACACCGTACACTTCTTGAGCGACCGGACCTTCCCTTGTTAATGTTGAGAATCGTATCTTCAATTTTGAACTTTTTCACAAGTTTCCAAAGGGCCGGCTTGCTTGGCTTGTTTCTGGGATGCACTCCATATTCAGTACAGAATCTCGTCTGGACGGAAGCAATTGATTTGGTCTCAAAATACCACTTGACAATGTTTACTCTTTGCTCCGAAGAAAACGTCATTTTTTTTCTATAGAATACTTTGGTTATGCTTGACTGACTTCTCCAAAGATCATTGATCACTCCTGCAAAGCCCCCAAAAAACTAAGGTAATGACGAAAAGTAAATAGGTCATTTGAAGCGGTTAACCTTTTATTGGCAGACCTGTATGTATATTTACCTGGGTGTTTCTGTTGTATCCTGTGCAATATTTCATGTTAATTCCTTTGTTGTTTGTGCTATTTGTTTCACTTTATTTAGTTTTGTTCAAGGCCTGACATAGCCTTCCCTCAGAACGAAAGTGTATATTGCTGTCTTGCTTCTATCCCGACTATATTCCCTGGTATCTTGCTTCTAATTCCTCAATATTATCCGATTTCCTCTCCTCACTTCAAAAAAAAATAAAAACAAACTATAAAAAAAATCTTAATTTTTTTTTTACTCCATAACGATTCTCATTTCCACTAGTGGGGCAACTTAGCATAACAATTGTGCATTTTGTGAGGAAAGCACCAAATTTGGCACACTAGTAGCCTAACATATTATGAACAGATTTGGATATTGGACCATCTCAAATTCAGCCGCTGATGGCTGTGGCAGCCATTTTCCACTGCCATCAAAAATTTTGAGATGGCCCAATATCCAAATCTGTTCATAATATGTTAGGCTACTAGTGTGCCAAATTTGGTGCTTTCCTCACAAAATGCACAATTGTAATGCTATATTTAGCTAAGTTGCCCCATTACACTTGAATTTCTACATTTCTACTTCTACTACGATTCATTCTCAACTTGAATGAGTAATTTCTACTCATTTCTACTCTACTTCTGCTTCAGGTCCTACATCCCCCCCCCCCCTTCCCACTCTTTTCTACAAACTGAATTTTCATTTCATAAAAATGCTTCTTCTTCCTTTAAAAGCATTCACAATAATTTTAGAAATGCATTTCAACTCTTGTATCTCCTTCATTAATGTGACACATGTTTTTCTTCTCCACCATAATATGTCTCTTCTTTTTCAGAGCTGTTTGTCAGCTTAGCGCTCGGTCCACCAATCCTCCCCTCACTCCTCGTGCAGCGTTGCATTAATTCATGCCTTCAACAATCGATTTTGTCTCCCATCCCATGATCTTTATCTCCATTTGTCAAAGTTGGGGATCTGGATTCAAAATGAGTATCCACCCCCACCCCAACCACTTAAAGCTTTATATCCCTCCTTTCTGCATTCTTCCTCACCCCACACTCTCAAACCTTCCCCCACATCCCACACATTCAATCCTTCCTGGTTGTCCCCATTAGAAGGTGGGAATAATTTGGGCTGTTAAAGTAGTAAGTAATAGTAGACATTTATCATAGCAGTCTGTTATTTCGATTTAAAAAAATCAGAAAGAACTTCCATTACTGGAACATACAGGGGATATGCCAGCTCTCAAAACAACCCATTCGGCTACTAAAACAGAGGGAATCTTAAGTTGACTCATCTGTTTGCTTTCACTTGTGGACTTTAAGTATCTGTCATGCAAGCGGTTTGGGGTTCATACCCTGGCCAAATTGAAGCCTTTAACACCTCTGGATCAATTAAAATTGGACGTAGGATAAACAACAGTGTTACCTTTTTTAGACACACAACTTTAATGCCAACAAGGAAACATAAACTTCAAAAATGTCCGTCTATGCCACGTCATATTTGGAGATGTACAGTATAAGCATCCACCAACTCATCATTTAGCTTGTTGGTTGAAAGGAGTTAACAGGATGTGAGGCACAATGTTCAACCACATCCTTTCCTTCCATGAAGAGCCAAGCCCAAGGCCTGACTGGAGTGTAGGGTGGCAGCCCTTCGGCCTGATTGTTTTGCCGGTCCAACTTCCTGCCAATGGTCAATAACAAGAGATAGCTGGATACAACTGGAGAAAGGCCTTTTTTAAAGGATGAAAAGTCTTCGCGTGTGTGTGTGTGTGTGTGTGTGTGTGTGTGTGTGTGTGTGTGTGTGTGTGTGTGTGTGTGTGTGTGTGTGTGTGTGTGTGTGTGTGTGTGTGTGTGTGTGTGTGTGTGTGTGTGTGTGTGTGTGTGCGCGCGCGCGCGCCTGTACACTTCTGGAGGTTATCTCTGTACAACGACAATTAATCTGTGATTATTTCAGCATAAGAGCTGAAAATACATTCAACACCAATGTGCAAACAAACTTTGAACAGCAATGCCTTCTATTTTTTGGTTTGTTTGCTTTTCCAGATCCTTGCAACTTGAATTTCTATTTCATATTTCAAAAATAATTTGAGGAGTGTTCAACCAATTCTACAAACAAGTTACTCACAATAGTCCAAGGCAACGACGTTTTATTTTGCAAAATATACAAGTGCTAGTATAAAAGCCCATCTAATATGACGGGTTTGAATTATATTATTCGAAATATTCAAAGAGACTGGAAGATATAATGTTTCGCAGCAAGAAAAACGTTATTTTAAAACATTGCATGTCCAAATGTGATGTTATTTTCTTTATCTTCTGGGACATTTCGTTTTGACGGTACGGCCTCATGAGCATGCCAAAGTCTGAAGCCTCGGCCGAGTGTCAGGTGTGCTGATATTGTCTTTATTTATTCGATATCCTACAGATGAAAATGAATACTCGTTTTATTATGCATGTGTTACACATCATGTGAAGTGAATTTCACCTTCCTGCACCTTGTAGTTATTGTTATAAAAAAAAAAAACGCTTCTGTATACCACCCATGAGGCCTGGTTGCAAGTCACCATCTACAATTCCAATAGAAGAGATGTAATTTCTCTTTTATGAAAGATATTTTTCGAGTTTTTTTTAATCCTGAAAAATACACCGTAGTAAATACATAGTCGTGTTGAAAGATTGGCCTTTAAACCTCAACTCAAATCATCCTTATGAAGGGTGACAGACAAATACACAAATACACACAGTGTTTTATATCGGTAGATATTTGATTGGTAACAAAAGATATAAATATACTTTTTACCTCTGCCAACGAAGGTGGATGGAGGTTATGTATTCACCCTTGTTTGTTTGGCTGTTTTGTGAGCAGGACATCTCATAAGTGAGGACGGGTTCGGATGAAACTTAGTGGACAAGTTGGTTGTGTGACAAGGTCAAATTGATTAGATTTTGGTGACTATCTGGATCCGGATCCAGATTCTGAAATTCTTTAAGTGATTCTTCACCATTGAGAGATAGGGCCAAAAGCAATATATATTAATGCACGATATGTATAAAAGTTGTGGACAATTATGACAAACCTTGGTGGACGATGGACGATGGACGTGTTGGGCAGGTGACATGATCAAGCTCATTAAATTTGGGTTTAAGGTCCACGGAATTAGAAATTAAAATATGTACTTTTTGATGTGATGATATTGATTTGTAAGTAATAAGCAAAGAACTGAATGTGTTTTTTGATTCTAATATTTTTTTTAAGGTGTTAAAGTTTTTTTTTTTTAAATTTAAGCCAACCTGGCTGGTACCGCCACTATCATGTGTGTCATCATCACCAGTACGATTGTCTCAGCACACAAATAATAATAGCTGCACAACTTGCTTCAGGCTTGTGAGAAAGTGAATTTGACTAATAATTTTCTGATCAAGAATCCTCAGGTTACGACGATGATCAAAATCATGATGTAGAAGGTGCTGTCAGACCGTATGTGTATGAGCCTGATGTGGAAATTGGGGATAACATCGTTCTTGAAATTCCTGGCATTCACAATAATTGCGACAACGTCAGAGAATGACTCGGCAATAACAGCTGGTAAGTGATAAACTATTGAGCTGAAATGTGATACATGTAGAATTTAGTGATATTTTGATATAACACTTCTCTGTATTCTTGTAATAATGAGAAATGCGCTCATTTAAAAGCAAAGGGGGTTTTCAATTGTTGACACCAGGGGTGTGGCTTATTACCTTACTGGATGGAACTATCCTCACAATGTACATGTCGTGAGTGAGTGATGTACAACATGCGAATTAACTCTAATTGAGCATAACTGTACAACCACCAGGGCAACAGTACGCTACTTCCCCTCAGTTTCTGGCACTTTTCAGCAGCTCTTCTGTCCTTTTTCTTATTGTCCATTAGATTATAATGATCTCGAATCTTCATGAGGATCACGCCAGCTTTCAATCACTTCAAATTTATTTTTTTTAGTCAATGACACGCTTACAGTGTTTTTCTGTACAAAATGTATGTCGGCCACACGTAAACACAAGTCTAGAAGCAAAAGTGTTCTGAAGAAGACATAGCGGGTTATCTGATATATGACATAATCCAATTGTGAATTTTGGGGGGCGGAGGTAATCAAGAGTACAAACATACCAAAAAACACTGAAACCTTCATTTCAACATATATATATATATATATATATATATATATATATATATATATATATATGGAAAAAATTAACTGATTAAGTGTTGTGAAGTCATGTTTATTCATTAAACCAAAGAATCATTTCTGATTTTGTGGAACTTTAAGGTCTAGATGCAGATCTTGCCTATCTGATCGATAAAAATGTAACTGTTCAGCTGGGCTGTGGTATTCTAGTTTATAGTTCACATGTACGGCTCATGATGCTTTATTTGACATGTCTTGGACAATATTGCGAATATTTCATTCATGCATAAAATTAAAGGTAAAAAATAAAAGGTATATCGAATATCGTTCAAGTCTGACAGAAGCGTTTGTTTATTCGGATGTGCTGAAGTGCCAATTATGGGCTCAGAAACAATGACGCATAATCTGAAATAACTAGAGGGATACACTATGAATGGGATGGTTGAGAATCCCAACTCTGACCAATTTGAAACTGTTAGCAGATGTGAGAGTCAGGCTGTGGGTCACTGGGAGGTATGACATGATACTAAATGGCCACACACAAAGGCTTCTTATGCATTGTAAATAAAATCGCGTACGTCCCATGACTTTTGGTAGGATTGTTTAAATGCTGCTTTTTGACTATGTGCACAAATAATTTTTGAACTCGCTGCACCAATTTAAAACACAACGAAGTGAAAATGTACAACACCAAATTGTGCACAATTTCAACTGGCTTGGTGGTCCTCAGAAGGAACTTGGTGACATACCTATGTTCCACAGCACACATGACTATGCTGGCAGTCGTATTGTTTTACCCAGAATGATTTGACCTGGTTTGACATCACTTTCTGTTCAATTTGCTCAGGGTAGACAACATCAATGCACAGTATTTCAGCATTGAACTATCAATTTTACACATTCTACAATAATAATTAAAAGTCTACATCAACCTTGAACTACCCTCTACATTTACGTTCTCTCAACATTACTTCAATTGTGTTATCTTTTGTGTAGTGAAAACAATATTGATGTCATGTATGCTATGCTTTGGCATAAGGCTTGTGGTGTGTGTGTAATATATATATATATATATATATATATATATATATATATATATATATATATATATATATATATACATATATATATATATATATATATATATATACATATATATATATATATATATATATATATATATATATACATATATATATATATATATATATATATATATATATATATATATATATATATATACATATATACACATATATACATATACATATATACACATATATATATATATATATATATATATATATATATATATATATATATATATATATGTATGTATATAAAGAGCTGCTGAAAGCGCAGGTGTGAGGGTCACAAAACCCAAGGGTGAAAATGAAGGAATGAGATAGAAAATGGAATATCCTGAAATCCCTGAAGTGTTTTGAGTGCATACAAACCTCTGCTTTGGGGCAGACTCTGAAATAAATGAAATATTCCAGGCATCCACAACCGAGGTTTTTCCCCCAGGGAGGGGCTTCTGAGTCGGTTTTCCAGGCATAAAGTTAGAAAGCAATCAACAAAACACATATTGAGTTGAACAACAACAAACAAACAAAGTTGAAAACATGATTATGTAATGTGACTGTCACAGATAAGGCAAAGTAATTTCAAAGACAGAGCTAAAAAAAAACAAACAAAAAAAATGTAAGTGGCACCTGCAGTACACCTTTGACTCAAAATTGTGTGCAGCTCAGGTGAAAGGATGCACGTTGGTAGTAAATTTGACTGTTGAATAATTTGGTAAATAATGATTGAGATCTCACTTGTAAAAATCCAGAATTGATAATTTCTATGATTACGCTTCTTAAGAACTGCTTTTCCTTCGAAACGTTGCGTTGTATTGGTTTTCTGTTCATTTTTTTTTCATGTTTTCCTTCACACGCAACCTGTTTATTTCTGTCGACAAATTCTCATCCGAAACACAGGTATACAATCAACAGATTCAAATCATAATTGGATGTGTACAAAAAGTCGACTGACTCTCAACCATAAAAAGCAATAGTAAACTCTTCTAAAACCAGAACGGCACTCGGTAGAGCGCACACCTCCGCCACACAAGGGCCAATCCACGAGAACATATCGGGTCAAATACAGTTTGAAATATCATGCGATACAGGACTATATCGTTTTTGGCCCCATCTGTCAATGGTGAAGAATCACTGAAAAATTAAATAATTCTCGTATCCAGATCTGGAGTCGGATCTTCACCGAAATCAAATCAATTTGACCTGGCTCACACCCAAGGTGTACACCAAGTTTCGTCAGAATCCGGCCACAACTTTTTGAGATATCGTGCTATATATCATTTTTAGCCTTGTCTCTCAATGGTGAAGAATCACTTAAAAATTTTTCGTTGTCGGATCTGGATCCAGATTTTGGTGATCCGGATCACCAACATCTAATCAGTTCGTCATTGTCATACATCTAACCTGTCCACAAAATTTCATCTGAATCCGTCCACAACTTTTTGAGATATCCTTTACACAAACAAACAAATGAAATTGCTCGTTGAGCAAGGAATTGCCGGAATAACTTTGTCATATCTCCATGATCTCTGAAAAAAACAAAAACCTGGAAATCAATTTGGTTCTTATAAGTCGATAGTGCTACTGTTTAATGAGTTATAGCACTTAGTTTGGTCATGATCATAACTTGGAAGTTAATCGGACTTGAAATGGACTTGAACTTGAATGAAAGAAAGAAAGATAATGGCTGCAGACCTAAGTCGACATTTTCTTTTTTTAATCTCATCTTCATTCTTACCGTTTTAAATTCTGAATTAACTTGATGATTGCACAATCATTGCTATTCGCTTAGACTAAAGGTGTGACTGGTGAAATGACACTTCAGAGTGGTATGCGAGAAAAGATGGCCACCACGCAGATCTTCGACTGGAGAAAGAGAGAATTTCAAGAGAAAGCCAGTGTTCTTTTACCGAAGAGGCCTCGGCACCAACAATGCACGCGAGTAAGGCTTTGAAGCACTTGGAACTGCAATCAATCACGGTCCTGGCAAGTGAACCAGAATGGAAAAAACAGCATCTGGGAATTTTCAGGACGACCACTGAGTGGGCAAATAAATCTGCAATGATTATTATTGTCCATATTTGACAAATACATTGTTTATTTTTTTTTACACATTCAAACTTTTCAATTGCAACTGTAAATGTGTCAATCCTGCAGTTATTGAGCCTTCTTCGATCATCAGTGAAAATTTTTAACCCTTTGACCAATCCATTCGGTGCAAACCTCCCAATCATTCGAACCCTGTCACACAGTCTAACTTACTAGCATAATTTATTGCACCTTATGCTCAGTGATCATTATAATTTGACTTCTGACTTAGGATTTCACACAAGACACACTCCTCCATTTATTTCAAAAAATAATGAATGTCTTGAACCTCAAATAGCAGCTTGGGTTATGTCTGGTGTCTCGAGATATCAAATATTAAATGGAGTTTTAACTGAGTTTGACGGGAGGCTTGGTTTCAAAGTTTCTTTGATCGTGGCAATCAGGTTCACTTTCAGTCAAAATCCTTTATACCTCATTTGCATGACAAGCTGTTCTAGGACAAGTATCGTTTCTCTACCATTAGTATGCCAAGCTGAAGTCCTGTGGAGAGTTCCCATTTGCACATGCCCTTGAAAACAACTAGATTATACATTACAGGTGTGAATAATGAATTATAGCAGACTTGGACATGTGCAATAATCACTGTGGCTTTCTTTGTGTGGTGTGATTTTGAACGGATGCTATTTTCATAACATAAGAGGAAGAAAGAGGAAGCATGCTTAAAACTGCTAACACTACAATGTATTACAAAGCATTGAAGGAACAGTCAGAAGTACAATGTGTATGTGCCTAGCATCTTGTATACTGCAGGTTGTGCTAATTCAACAGTCCATCCCTAAACAGGGTATTTAGACCAGTCTTCATTGGCCTACTCTTTTCAAAAGATAGTGTAGAATATTTAATTTTTGCAATATATTCTGAAAAGACAGCCAGCTTTATGTTCCCATTTCAATGGTCCTTTAGAATTGCAATTTTTAGCTATGTTCAACTTTGTTGAAGACTCAACACTAGACAGCTGCAACGGAAAGTATAATGCCAAATGGGCTATTGTACTGCCTCTTCTTAATACCACTTTAGTCCAAATTTAATGTCATTAGGAACTAGAAGGGCAGTCGGTAGAGCACATACCACCGTCGAGCTGATTAGTTTACATTTTGTATCCCACTGATAAGCCGGATCTGGATTCGGACCTGAACTAAAATCGAATTGGCTTGTTGTTGTCACCTTACCAACTCGTCCACCAAGTTTCATCAAAATCCATCCATAAGTTTTTCAGATCTCGTGCTATAATCATTTTAATCATATCACTCAATGGTGAAGAATCACTGAAAAAAACTTCATGAATCTGGATTCGAATGTTCACCCAAATTGAAACAATTCTTTCATGTTATATGCCCAACCTGCCCACCAAGTTTCCTGCGAATCCGTCCATACTTTTTTGAGATATCGTGCTATATATCGGTTTAACCCAATCTCTCAACGGTGAAGAATCACTTAAAAAATTATAGTAGTCAAATCCGGATCCAGATCTTCACCAAAATCTCATCAGTTCATCCTTGTCACACAACGAACCTGTCCACAAAATTTATTCCGGATCCATCCACAACTTTTTGAGATTTTTTTTCACAAATAAAGAGACAGACAGCAGTGGTGGAGGTAATGATGTGTGCTGGCACTATAGTTGAGAGGTATACGCACTCACCTCTGAGCTGTCTATCCTGGGTTTGACTCTCTACCCAGCAATATACCGTCACCCTGGTGTTTATCAGTATGTGCCCGCCCTCCCTCAAATGGATGTTCAACTGTGCGTCTCATCTGCTGGCATTGCTTGATGGGCTTTAAAGATCCCACGGTTTCCTTTGCGAAGAGTAGGCAAACTATTGCCGGCACCCTGGTTAAGGGGCAAGGCAAAGGAAGGCAAAACGCACAGTATAATCCTTGCCATGGGGGCTGCTTTGGCAGCACTGAACCTGCCTTCAGGCAGAGCACCAAAAAGAAAGTCATTATGTGGGGGTACATAATCTGTGAAAGGTGTTTTGTTCTGTTTCGAAACAGCAACCACACTTTCATTTTGGTACTCTATTTTCTATCGTTTAATTGTCATTTTCTCTTTGCATCATATTGTTTTTCAAATAGCTGAGATAATGACAAAATATGTTAGTGTATTCGTCGTCTAGTCATTGGAGTCAATTTTGACTCTCTGAAGCAAACTGGAACAAAAATATAGTTTACTATAAAGCATAAGCAGTTCATGTGCACCTAATATTCCCATGTGATGAAAGTAAATATATATTATGTTTTTTTTTTTCCCAAATTCTGGCTTTCAAGTATCAAAATTACCAAATAAGTGACGTAAGAACGTTGGGTCAAAAACCTGACTTTTATGGGGGCCTCAGACTTCGTTCCAGCCGTTTATATTCTTCCTAACTACCATGTATGAGAGCAGAGGAAACATGATTACATATGCAACAAACCAGGCAACCGTTATTAAACACTAAATGATTATGTATTAGAACAGCTTCATCCTGCATTATTGAGTGACGCACTGTGGTGACTTATGTTTGTCCTTCAAATAACCTGCTTTTGATTGAAGCTTGCAAGGACTTTATATACAGAGGTTGTGGCTTATGAAAGAGCTGAATGAGAGCGTTTAGGTTGACACAGCAACAGAGCTGCGATGTGAAGGAGGATGGATAAATGGTGGAAGGAATGAACACATAGGCGGCATAAGTAAGAGCATGCGGACAGGACGAGGGAACTGAGTGGGCTGAATAGACAATAAATGTGGTCGCAGAGAGAAAAAGCTGACAAACGTGGTAAAAATGTAGGTTCCTATCTTATTAAGTTTAATATTTTCAAATTTCTTGCAGTTGCAGCGATCGTTTAGGTAGAAATCGGCAGGTTCCGTCTTGGGCAATCTTCCTTTAAGTCAAGAACTTCAATGGATCCAGCTGTCTTAATGGGTTCTTGAAAATTGCTTGGATAAACTTGGTCTTCCATTAGCTCCAATGCTTGTAGCACTCGAGAACCAAAGAGCAAAGTGAGAGTTCTCGTTAGGTTGATACAACCAAGCATGAGCCAGCAGTTGATGAGGCTGTCGAAGCAAGGTGTAAGTGCCAAGTAACCCCACAGTCGAGCGAGGAGGCCTTGCTGGGAGTGGTACTGTGGCTCACAACAGGGAAGGCTTGGGGAGTTCCGAGAACACAGATGGCATGCCTCTCAGGACATGAAACCAAACATTGATCATACCACTATCACCATGCGGCACCCATAATCAAGTATACGTGAAACACTGAGTTGTAGTCCAGCTGGTCAAATACACAACATTCCATTAATGATGACCATTTGGGTTATCAGGTCATATCACTTTGATCACCTTTTTTATTTGGATTTTAAGTTTCCTCTCTTGCTGCTGCATCTCAGCCTCACGGCATCCTGGTCACGTGGAGTAAGTGCACCTGATGCAATATGCACACAATTACATTGGGCACCATGTTAGCTCTTTAAACATTTAACTTCAAATAATAATTTGTAATACCCTGAATAAAATGTGCAGGTATTATTCTAATGAGCTTTAATAAAACCTGAAATGAACTTTCATTTTATTAACAAAGTAGAACAATAGGAAATTTGGATTGATTGATGGAAGTCATCGAAAAATGCTTATGATTTTGATGGTATGTAACTTCCTTACTAATCAATTACGATTCTATTACTGGAAGCATTTCTTCCATGATATCCAGGAGAAGATGGAATGACTGTGTTTATGTGCCGTGATATTTGATGATCTGATGTCCAAAAACATTCCTCGACAGACCCCATAAGAAGATGGCAATAATTGTCGTCAATAAACGAAGTAGTAGTATTTCTGAAGAACGACATAGATGTTATTCACAATGAATAATTCCATAAAGGTGGCATAATATTCTTTCCTGCAGGCTGTTGAGCTGTAATTGCAGTGATCATGAAAATTTTTAAAGTTTATTTTACATTTCAGTTAAGTTGTATACAGGGTGTCTGCAAAATCTTGTTCCGGTTTTAAAATTTTATTACAACCAAAGTGAAAGACATGCAATGATGCGTTTTTTTTTTTGCATTTCGTCACATAATTCATGAAGTTTATTGTGTTCCTCAATACACCTCAACATGTGCACCTTTTAGTGGCACGTAGCACATCCAAGCGCTAATTCACTTCAATACACATGTTCGCCAATATATCCCTCATCACACTGCTGATGCAATTGGTTATCCTTGTCATTTGGCTCTAAAGCTTGCACTATCTCTGTGCGTGAGGATGCATTCTCTTGAATACAACTTTGTGTTCTGTTGACTTTATGTTTATGGAGTTCATGTGAGGCACCATGAATAGACTTTCTAGTGTTGCTTTGGAAGGTCTCTCGATCATTAGTAATGGCTTTATACAAAACAGAGTTATTGACTTCTACTCACCGCTGAAGGTTGATGACTTTGTCCAGTGTGAGCGGTCCCATAAGCAGTTGAGCTTGAGTGCAGGTGAATACAGTCACAAGTTCAAAAAGAAGCAAGAAATGGCATACCACCAGTGGGCCAATGAAATGGGAATCATGTCCATGAAATAATATGATCCACTCAGTGACTCGGGTGTCATAAATAGCCAGTCCCCGTGAGAATAAGCTGCTCACAAAAGGAGTAAGCCTGGTGTGGTTAGTGGTTAGGGTGGCTGGCTTGGGATCTTAGGGTCCTGAGTTCAAGCCCCATTGTCCACTGAATTAACACCAGGTGGGGTTGGCTCAGCCTGTGATCCTTCCGAAGTCGGCAAAATGAGTACCATTGTACTGGTATAGGGGCATAGCATCAGCAGCATAGCCGCGCCCCAACAAAATGATAGCTACCCGGCAGCCAAGCTGCCATATGCAAGAAGAAGAAGACCAAAAGTGCTTTGATGATGGTCCTGTCGTTTCAAGGAGCGAAAACTCACTGAAGAAAGGGCCGTGAAGAATGCATGTGGTATGAATCTGGGGTGCAGAGAGCAAAGTGCAACTGGAGGATAGGGCCACGAATGTGGTTTAACTCATGTGAAATGTAGCGAACTTTATTTTAACTCCAGTGAACTTTCACTTAACTCCAATGAAACTCAAGTCCATGAGTCATTTCCATGATTGTGTAAATAGCGAGCTGCCAGGCAGGGAAGCATCGTCACACTTTGTTAAAGGCTTCCTCTCCACTCGTCGCTTGAGAAGGAGGTTCAACAGCCTGATTGTAATGTAGGGCAAAATGATTGCTGAGAAACCACATTTTTTAAAAACCATGTCGACACCACGGCCATTGTTTGGACAAGTAAATGTAAAAAAAGTCAATTAAGTAAAAGTACTAACAAGTTTGGACCGAAGAAAAGTACACCCCAGCTTCTTCTGAAATGCATGGACATCCACTTTGAGGCCTATCAATCATGCTCCCTGTCTCCAGAAACTTGGGAAACCACCTCCGAATGCTGGGTATGGAGAGAGGGTCCTTACAACATTGAGCTTTCTCCTGTGGAATTGCCATTTTAATTTAACTATCAATCAATAGCAACTGGTCACTCAAATTAGGACCTTCAAAACAAAGAAACTTTTTTTACAGTTAACGAACAACATTGAGAAAACTGCATCATTGCATCTCATTTGGCATGGTTGCACTAAAATTTGAAAGCTGGAACAAGACCTTGTAGGATATATATATATATATATATATATATATATATATATATATATATATATATATATATATATATATATATTTTTTTTACGGCTGTGGAAATTCGCAGAACACCATAAAGGTTCTTAGTTAGTTATTCCGGTAAGTCTGTGTTCAGTTAGATTTCCCCACCGTTGTTAAATGGGAATTTATTCGTGTCACAGGGCTGTGATTCTTTGAGGTAGGTTTTTCTTTTTCTATCGTTATTTTGAACCAACCACATCTCCACCACCATTACAACAACCAACATCGCTCCCCTTAACCACAACGCCAACCACGCCACAACCACGATCGCCAACCACCTAATGACCTTCGCCGCATCGCCAGCTATCAATTCCCTTCTTCTCCACGGACACATTACAACCATCTCTCCGCATTCATTCAATACGTGAGCAAAAGGAAGTAGTCCATTTGCCAGAGAAGTAACCTTGTTGTCCTCAAAAGTGTGTGGTTTTATGGTGGTTTCTTGTTCACAGGCATGCATAGACAAAATTAAGCTTGGTTGCCCGGATGGCAACCATGGGGAAATCTGTTATTTTTGCGCAAATACAAGATGGCCGTCATCGACCGGGCTGAAAATATAACTTTTTAGGTGATGAACTTAAAATTACACATGAGACATCTTTTCCATATAATTTTGGCACGACAAATCGATATTTACCTTATTTTTGTGATTTGAAGTAAATTTGAGGTCAATGTTCGAGTTCCTGGCAATTGTTTGCCGTGTGAGATACATTTTGAATGACAACAAGGTCACTATTCTGACAACTGGACGCTCACATGCGACATTAATGCGAGTTACTAATTAATTGTTTTGTTTTTACAGATATGGATGATTCAAGGTGCATTCTTTCCGTGTGTCATGGTGGAGGGGAATTGAAGAAATTCGCTGATCAAGGGATCAAGACATTGATCTCCTGTGCCAAAGCCCGTGGAGATGAAGAGCTACGTGCAAAACTACAGGACATTGTTGATGGTGGTGGTGATGCTGTTTGCATAGAATGTCATAAAGGATGCTACTGTACTTACACATCAAAACAAAAAATTGAGAGACTTCGTAAATCACAGAAAAGAAAAGCTGAAGATGATTGTGTTACAGTGACAACAAGATCTCGCACACAGGCAACAGGCAGTGGTGCATTTGTTTACAAGCGTGACTGCATTTTTTGTGGCAAAGAATGTTTACCTGTTGATGACAAACATCCAGAAAGATGGGATCGTGTTCGTCAGTGCATGACTAAAGAACGTTTTGACAAGGAAGGTAATCCCATCCCAACTATGAAAGATGCCATCATTAATGCTGCTGAGCAAAGTAATGATGAAGTAGCCAGAACGGTCAAGTTACATATTGGATATTTGGTTGATCTCCCTGTGGCTGAGTGCAAATACCATGTACGCTGTTATAACCGTTTCATGACAGTCCCTAAATATGCTGATTTGCCAACTGGTGTTGCAGAAGAAAGTGCCCTAAAGAACGTCATAGAGCGCATGAATTGTGACAGGTCAAAGATGTGGAATAGCGTTGAACTGCATTCCCTGTACTGTGATCTTGGTGGCAAACTCACTCGACGTGATATGTTTAGCAAACTAACAGACTGCATGAGTGAGGACGTTATGTTAGTTCGGGTAGATGGATGTGCTACCATTGTTGGTTTCCATGAGTCCATTGCTTACCATCTGAAAATGGTTAAAGTGGATGATGCAGATGAGAGGAGTATTGATTCTGTGGTAAGGCAGATCAAGAAGGAGGCAAGCTCAGTCAAGTACAACAGTGCCAATTATGACCTCTCAGAATTTACACAAGCCAACACAATCAAGGCAACAAGCCCAACTTTACTGAGGTTGATTTCAGACTTAGTGTCTGGTGGTGAAATGACCAAGAAATCTCTAAGCCTGAGCCAGCCAATTCAAAGTCATGTTACAGGTACCAGAAATCAGACAACATTAGGACTGGCTGTCAAACTACTGCACCGCCATGGCAGTTCTGATCTTCTAAAGCTCCTTCATGAACATGGGTTCACAACGTCATATGATGAGGTCCTGAGATTCAGGAAATCCGCTGCTCATTTTCTCGGTGACAATGCTCAGCTTCTCCACCAATTCATGGGTTTGAGTAGGACTGTTGGCGTGATTTTTGCCTGGTTTGATAATCTTGATCTGCAAGTGTTCACGCATAATGGTCGGCGCACTACTCATGTCCTCTCACATGAATTTGAGCAACCCCATCCTGCAGGCATTCTTGAGTATGGGCATGCTCACCCAGGGAAGAGTGACCTTATTATCCCACGACTGTCGAAGAAAGCTGCCCAGTCTCGGACAAGCAGCAGCTCATCAGGGAGCCTTCCTCTGCAGCACTACACTGGGCCATCCAAGGTGAACCCCCCGGCTGTGGATGCAACCTCTGGATTCTCCTACCAAGAAGTGTGTGCCCGGCAAGCAAGTTTAGCTGCTGCACAGGAAAAGGACATGAAGTGGCAAAACACAGTCAGCACACAGGTGAACGCCATGGAATGGGGTGGGTTCAACAACCAAGAAGCATTCACCAGTCATGCAGAAAAAAAGCTAGCAAGTACCTACATGTTCGGACCCCTTATTGATGCCAAAGCTTCTCATCCAGACACTGCAGTGACTTCACTGGAGTATCTTCAGAAGTCATTGACTGATATGGGAATGACATGTCCACATCTCTGTGGATCTCCAGCTCTACATGGTGGCTTGCCAAATCAAGTGGCATGACGTTGATCGCTTTAAAAATGTGATTCTGAGGCCTGGGATAATGCACACTGTGCAGTCCTTCTGTGGTTGCATTTGCAAACTCATGCGTGGGTCTGGTGTTGAGAATCTCATCAGTTCAGCATTCGGGGGCCTGGCAGGAATCGTGAGTGGCAAGTCCTGGGTTCGATCAATGAGAGCCTTCCGGATGGTTTCGACTGCCCTTCTCATTTCCTTCCTCACCACCGGCCCCAAGACATTCCAGGAGTTGTGCAGCTACCTTGAGACATGCAGACAGCACCCAACTGGGAAGCACTGGGTTGATAACTTCATCAAACCTACTCTGCTTGTTCATCAACTTCTGCGTAGTGAGAGGGAGGCAGACTTCCTGCTGCAACAGCTAACACTTGAACGCATCCTTCCCAACTTCTTTGTTGCTGGTCACCATCACTATGCCCGTTACATCACCCATCACCTTCTGGAGATGCGCTATCTGCTGCCACCAGATGCCAAGTCAGAGCTCATATCAGGTGCTTTTGTGTGTCGTCACCAGGAAGGCATTTGGAATGGTGTGAGCTCTGATCAGTTTGGTGAACAAACTGCTATTAGAATTGGCAAGGGTGGTCTCAAGGGTATGACTCTTTCTCCAGAGATGGTAGCAGAGTGGATCGATTCCTTTCCTGTCACTGCCTACATCTCAGATACAATGGAGCACATCTACCCTGACTCCTCAAACAAGGACAATGAAGACCAAGTGAGAGAAAAGGACACAAGAATCGGACCACGTCACAAGGAGGAGGAGAAGAAGAGAAGAGAACTTGATGCAGATGATAGGTGCCAGATTTTACTTGAATTGTCGAATGTGTCTCATCCTCTTGAGAATCACTCACCACATCTGTACAACATTGCCAATGGTCGAATTGCTTCCCGAGAAGCTGAAGTGAATGTTGAGGATTCCATGGTTATAGGTCAGAAAATGGTTGCAGAGTTCCATGCATCCCTTCCAGGTGGATTCCATGCAACCATCTCATGCCCCATCAAGACAATGGAGCACTTACAGAAAGGAGTAAAAATTGGGGACAAGACGATCTTTGATCTAGAAACCATCTTCCTTAGGCTGCTGACTATTGGACAGCAAAGACAAATGGAGCTAGGACCTATCTTCCAGTTTGAGCTCTGCACAGTTACCCCCCTCACCGATTGATGAATATGGGTGCTTAAGGAAAGGCAACAAAGTACCACTGGCACACAAACTCTGTGTTCAGGCACAACAGCCTCTGCAACCAGATGTTACCATTGGTGACACGAGCCAACTTCTCTATCATATTGTCTGGCCTTTCAGGGGAACTGTGTCAGTCTTAGTTGAGTCCATCAAGACAAGGCTGTCTACCATTGCTGGTCAGAAGATCTTGGTCTTTGACAAATATTATGATGTTTCTGCAAAGGACCATGAACGAGTGAGGCGTGCTGGCATTAGTTCCATCAACTATGACCTCACAATAAACACACCCCTGCCTAGTCGAGACGCCATCCTGAAAAACAAGCAGAACAAGTTGCAGCTGTCCAAGGTTTTGAGTACCTATAACTTTGGTGAAGGAGTTACTGTGGAGAGCCGTAGCCATGGTGCGTTCAACCATGGTGAAGCAGACATTGCAATGATCTCACACCTGCTCATGGCTGCTGAATGTAATGCAAGAGTTATACGTATCCTCTCTGATGACACTGATGTTTTTGTATTGATGGTTTACTGGGTTTACCAGCGCAACATCCAGGCCACAGTGCAGATGGAAAGGTGGGATGGAGCAATTTGGGATATCAACACCACCTGTGACCAGCTTGGCCCTAAGTGTCTGCAGCTTTTGGGAATGCACTACATCACTGGCTCAGATACCACGTCATACTCATACGGCAAGGGCAAAGTGTCAGCCCTGAAGACACTGAGAGCTGGCAACTTCCCTGGTTTGTACTCCGCACTTGGCGAGCTGAACGCAAGCCATGAACAGCTCATGGAAGCAGGGCGGACATTCTTCTGTGCACTGTATGGTCAGCCAGAAGGAACCACGATGAGTGAGATGAGGTACTATATGTACACAAGGAAGTCTGGCAAGCCCCTCAAGCTCATGGCATTACCTCCAACTGAGATCAATCTCTTCCTACATATTTTGCGTGCACATCTACAGACAGTACTTGCAAAATCAGCTGATCAGCAGGCCCCACCTGACCTTGACATTACAAAATATGGATGGGACATCAGAGATGGAATCCCAGTGCCAGAAACTTCTGCTACTCCACCAGCCCCTTTGGACCTCATGGATGTTGTGCGGTGTGGATGCAAAGCAGAGGGGAAGGCCTGCAGTACTGCAAGTTGCAGTTGTCACCATGCAAAGATCTCCTGCACGCTATACTGCACTTGTGGTTGCAGTGACAAGTGCTTCAACCCACACAAGACTGTGGAGGACAGTGAAAGTGAAGTGGAAGAAGGGAGTGTCGAAGCAGAACTGGAAAGAGATGAGGATACGGAAGGGGACGAGTACAATGAATGAGAATGAACAATACGTAAGTTGTCTACTAGGCTCTATGTCCTCTGTTCCTAAGATGTCCAATATGATGACATGACAATGTGTATGCTTTCTGATTATCAACATACTGTTGTGAACCATTCATGACTTCACTTTTGCATTGGTGTTGCATAATTTTCAGCAGAAAATAGTCATGGACATTTCATGTGAACCTCTATTTATTCCTGAACGTAAAAAATAACCCCAAAATTGAATTCCTCATGTCAAAATCATATGGAAAAGAGGTATTACACAGGATTATATGTTGACCGATTAAAAACTTAGCCCCATAGTCTGACCTGTAGCGGCCATCTTGAATTTATGCAAATTACAGGAGTTCCCCAAGGTAGCCACCCTGGCAACCAACCTGAATTTTATTAATAGACCCATGTTAGTCCAAAAAAATCATAAAACCAGACACTTTCCACATCAATAAGGTTGGCAATGGAACACATAATAACGGCAAATGGACTAAAGGAACTTGAGGACGCGCGGATTTTTCCTGCCTAAAATTCCCTCCTGTTTTCTCCACACTTGGTGTGGGGGGAGGGCGAGGCAGATCGTTCACCATTGGTCGGTTCGTGGAATGAAGCACTGGGAACGGAGGAACGCCCCTTTTCAGGAAGCTTCTTGCAGGAACTGGAAGGGGGGGTGGAGCAGAGAAAGGGGAGGAGCAAGGGGTTGGACCCCAGGGGATATAAGGGCGGACAGGACGCCAGGTCTGGCAGTTCGTGTTTTTGGTCGTCAAGCCCTTTTGTCGTCAGAGCTCGCGTGGTTTTTCTTCTTCGTGGTGGCAGCTCGGATCTCGTGTGTTCTCGTCGACTAGCAGCTCGGAGCTCGTGTGGTTTGCTTTGTGGTGGCTCCTCGTCGAGCTCGTGAGCTCGTGTGTTTTTGTCGTCGAGCCTTTTCTGGTCAGGTGATCGCTGCTGCTTTGTGGTGGTTCGAGCTCCGGGTGCCTTCCCTCTGGGTGCCAAGTCGTGAGGGTTGTGTGCGAGGGTCGAGGCGCGCACGAGAGGAGAGTGCCGGAGAGAGCTCGCTGACAGTTGCACCACAAGGGGGCAGGTAAACAGCGTCTGTCTCGTGGGACCCATTCGGTCAGCCAAGTCCCACGCCATAATGGCCCGCAGGCCCAGTCTGACCCCCGTCTATGGGGGTGGTCTTTTCCTTTTCTTTTTCTTTCGAATGAATGTTGGTGGCGCCGTGTCCATAAGTCACACCTGTTAAGTGCCTGTGAAAAAATAATAATTGGTCGTAGTGCTTTCCCTTGCTTGTGTCTTTGTCCCCGTCCCATGATTGCTTTTGTTTCTTTGAATATGTGTATGACTGTGTTTCATTGCTTTGCCTGCATACGTCTTGTAATAATAAATGTGCTTTGTTGAAATGTACCCCGTTCGTTGCGTCTTCCCCCTATTGAAAATGCCATCTTGCATCGCGGAATAAATAGCTGGGTTTTAAACACCTGTTCAATAGAATCGGATCCGGCGATAATACCCGCTCGGTTATCACTGCAGAACGGAACGGACCGCTTAAGCGGTTCGTGTCCAGACCGACCTGCGTCGAGGTACGGTTGCCCGGTCGGCTGCCCGCGCAGGTACTTAGGTATATCGAATTCGGCGAGTGACCCTATCTTGCACGGGTAGGCAATTGGCTCGGCCGTGGTGGGGATTGGAAACCCACCCGTGACTGGTTTCTGGCGTTGGCTCAGGAAAGTCAAGACTGAAATGTCCTTCCGGTGGGCGAGCTGCTACTATTAGTGGAAAGCGGCAGTTCGCACGCCGGCAGGCGCGAATTCGTAACAATATAAATATATATATATATATATATATATATATATATATATATATATATATATATATATATATATATATACATATATATATATATATATATATATATATATATATATATATATATATATATATTGTGATAAATCTCAGTGTGTGTGTGTGTCCTCCATAACTCCAAAACTGTGAAACCTCGTGCCCTGAAACTTTGCATGTGTACGAAGGGAACTCCAAGTGAGTGCATGAATGAAAACTGGGTATTTGGATAAGTTTAAACACCCCTTTGAATGATAATAATTAATGGTTTACCTTCATCATGATGAAAGGCTTATCCTTTGTCAGCCCAACTTGACCTCATAGGGGTCTTCGCTGCCATTTTGATTCAGCCTACTAAAAATGCCTTGTCTCGAAAACACAATCTATGCTCACAGACTAATTAAAGCATCAAATCGAAATATGATTTTGGATTTGAGTATCACATCTGATGGACTAAACAAATGGCAAAATCTGGAGTGAAATCTGGAAATTTAAAGAAATTACTGACTCTAATAACTAAGGGTATTTATTTACGGAAGGCTATGCTTTCATCTTTTCTATATTTTCACAAGAACGTGTGAAAATGCCAAAGCATTAAACCTTACTTTTTTCTACTGTACCAGCAATTATATTGAGTTAAGAAAAGATTGAATATGCCCAAAGTGTAACTTAATTTAGTACAATGAAAATAATTATAAAGCAGGTGAAAGCTCCCATGGCATGAACAGTGTGTGTGGCAACCATGGCTCGTTTCTCCGTGGGGAAATCCCCAGAGTTTGGAAGGCAAAATAAAATCGAGTATCTATGAATCGAGTCACATGATCTATGAATTCAAGAGACAATTTAAAAGTGTTTTCAGTAGCTGTAAAGCAATGCATCGACACTCCGTGGTAGGATGGCCGAGAGGTACGCACATTCGCTCTTAGCTGTCCAGCCTGGGTTTGAATCTCAACCCAGTTATAAAGTGTCATCCCAGTGATTCACAGGCAGGATGATTGATTAATCAATGTGCGAGCTGTCCCTCGGACATTAAATTGGGCATCACTTCTGCTGGAATTTGTGGACATGAAAGATCCCTTCGTGGTATCCTTCATGAAGAGTATGGGAGCTGTCCCTCACATCCTGGTCAAATTCTAAATTACTGGTCTAACCTACAGGGGCACTACATCAGCAGCACTGCCACACCCCCAGGCAATGATGCTACCCATAGCCTTATGCTGCACAGGAAAAAAGATGACCAGACCCCTATGAACAGTATTTTAATTAATTTAATCTGAAAAAGTTCCACTCATTTGTGAAAAATTTAAAACAAGCGATTTTGATCCATGTACTGATATAGTTGTTTAGAAAGTGTGTTCCGATTATCTGTAAACAAAACAGATTTTGAATATCTTTTTCACATGGCCAATTATATGTGGGCTGCTCTGGAGTTGGAACACCAAACAATTTGCATGTTCTGGCCCTTGATGGAAAAACATTCAATATTTTGCACCCAAAAGCATTACAATAATATGTTCAATTATGTTGATATTTCTGTTCAATATTTTTCAGCTTGATAAATAAAATATTTGTCTTTAAATACCTTCTACAATGTGGGAATGTTTGTTGAGTACGTACGACAATGTAGTTATTGCTCTGCGTGGCGAACCACTTCAGTCTCCAAAATTACTGTTGTATCAATTTAGTTAGTTATTTAGCTTTAAGAAAGACTGTACTCCACTTTAAATTCCCATTATATACCCACCTCTACGGTGGGTAACATCTTGTCACTGTAATATATTTTCAAAATTAGACATATGTATCATTAACTTTGAGAGGAGGTTAATTTCTGTCAAAGTGGTCCCAAAGCATCGAATATGTGAAGTGGTTTTCCTTTACTTTTCCAGCTGCAGAAAGGTCCAGAAGTTTGGATTTTGTTACAGATACTAGTACACATTGGTCTTTCTTTATTGAAAGGCACGTTGGGATCGTTGGCATTCACAATGAAGAGTTATGAAACCGCTGGCTTAATGGTCTCTCCAAAGGAAGGTACACTGAATGATATAGTGTTCTGCTACAAAATACCAGAGCAACTGTTTGTACACAGATCCTTTTTCGTCTAGAGTTTATCCCAGACTAGAAAACTCAAAAAAAAAGACTGCTATCTCTGCATTATGCAATCAATCCTTCAAAAGTGAAACTTGCATAATGGAAAGCAAAGTTATATGGAGGCAAAATAATGAGTAAATAAATGAATTGGTGTCTAAATGGAAAGGAATGGGAAAACAAACAGTCAAAACAAAAGATAATAGGGTGAAAATCTCTAAGTTATCTTTGCTAGTGGGGTAGCTTTGTAAGTTCAGTGTGAGACCAGGGGGATTTGTTGATAAGATTGGTTACATCCACATCCTTGCAGCTTCCCCACACTGGGAGCCGACATGATATATATAGTTAGGCATAGAGAGCTTGGGTTCAAAGAAGACACTGGAAATCTTCATGAAGACGGAAAAGCAGATTTGATAAAATCGAGAGCTGAAGGATAAAGCTTCATACGTTGAAAGAGTTCAAGATGACTTCAAGAAAATGTTTGCAACCCCTGTCCTGGTATAAAGATGAGAAGGCAATATTTATCTCCAAGCAAATGTTTTCAGGAGATTAATAGGCATCAAACACTATCTTTTAAGTCATGACAGGGTCTGAGGAATGGCTTTTGTAATATCCAGTGCCAGCGATATTCTGAAGTCTGAGACACATGTTCTCTGATCAACTGGTTTATGAAAATAATACTGTCAGAATCCATTCCAAAATTCATGATAATCCTGAACCACCAAAATTGTTCACCAAGTATGCCAGAGCTTTTAATTGGTAGGCCACATCGGCAATGTGTGTTACAGAAGGAAACCAAAAAATATATGGTGATTAACATGGAATCAACAAAAGAAAAATAAGGAAAGTTAACTGTCAATATTTGTGCCTATCAAAAATATCTAATCCATACAGAACTTACATAAGTGTTGGATGTTAGAGATAAACAGTACCAATTAATATTTACCGAAAGCAATTACTAAACTAAAGAGGAACTCATAGAGGACATTGTCTCACTTTGAGCGCTCATTCTGAACAAAAATACCATCATTAACTGAGCACATTACTATTCTGGCCCAATACTATTACGGCCCATATACCGGTATCATCCATGCACACTAATAAGTCACATGCATTGCCATTATCCATAGCTTTATTGATCATTGATTAATTATTCGAATATTTAACAACCACTTTTGTGCATATTAGTTCGAAATTGTGTCAATAAGGGTGAATATGAAAAAAAGACAAAAAAAGAAAACGATATATTCCCCACGGCTAGTCGATCATATGTACCAAGTTTCACATCGATCTGTTAAGCAGTTCTGGAGAAGATTTATTTTTAATGTTTTTATTTTCAATCCAATATGGCCACCAGACCATGTGACCAATGATATCATAAATTAAATTATTCACTCACATTGGGTCGTTGATCAGATATATGAAGTTTCATATTTTTGGGGATAAGAATTTTGATTCAATCAATTATGGCTGGAATACCACTTCACAGATGGTGTCATTGTTATCACCCTCTATACCCCATGGGGAGTTTGTGATATATGCCGTTTCAATTTTTTCATTCAGCAGTTTTAGAGAAAAATGTGTCAAATTTTCCTTTAATCCAATATGGCAACCATACATTGTGACCTATGACATCAGAGCTTCATTAAAATATTCTCCATGAGGAGTCCCTCCTATGTTTAAAGTTTCACAGAGATCAGACAGAAGGTTGCAGAGAATTTTTTTTTTTAAAGAAAATATATGGATGTGCCCACACACACACACACACACACACACACACACACACACACACACACACACACACACACACACACACACACACACACACACACACACACACACACACACACACACACACACACACACACACACACACAGTTGTGATTGTGCACATATTATACAAATGATGCACATATTTATATTATACATATTATTTACACACAGATTGAGATGTGATTAAACACATATTATACATCTTATAAACATACATATTTGTATATAATTATACACATTATACATTGTATAACCACACATATTGATATGGGATCATACACTTATTATACATGTCATATTACACATTATATACACACATTAATTTGGGTTCATACAGATATTATACATGACACATGATAATTACTTATTACAAAAACATATTGATGTGATCATACACATAACATGTGACATATTATAATATTATATGCACACATATTGACCTGTGATTATACATATATAATTATACATCATATATTCACACATATTGATATGTGATTATACACCTTATTATACAGTGTATATACACACACTTATTGATATGCGATTATACATCGTAAATACACACATATTGAAATGTCATCATACACATATTATTCATAGTATATACACACATCAATATGTAATATACACACATTATACATATTGTATACACACATATAGATGTGATTTTACACATATACAGTAATCCCCCGTTTCTCGCGGGGGTTACATTCCAAACCTCCCCGCGCTAAGTGAAAATCCGCGATGAATGGACGCCTCCCCAAAAAATCGACTCGTCTGGTCTTGTCGGTTTGGGAGTGATTGGGTTTGAGGTGCCTGAGATCGACTAGTCTGGTCTGGTCGGTTTGGGTTTGAGGTGCCTGAGATCGACTAGTCTGGTCTGGTCTGGTTTGGCAGTGATTGGGTTTGAGGTGCCGGAGATCGACTAGTCTGGTCTGGTCGGTTTTGAGGTGCTGGGTATGAGCAGTGCTCGTCCAACAGCGACAAACTTTTTTCCTTCCCGAAGCTCGAGCAACTTTAACTTAACCTTCTCATGGAGCGTCCCAGGACCTTCCTCTGGCGCTTCGGTTCCTTGCCAGAAGCCTTCGAAGGTGCAGGTCGTTTGGGCGGCATCGTGGGGCTTGGAGAAAAAAACGTAGAAAATATTCGAAGTTCACAAGCGAAACTTTGTCTCGTGCGTTGTGTGACTGGTCGAGCACCACGCGTTATAATTTATTGCTTAAATAATTTATATTTTATATATTATCACCGCGATGTACTGGGGAATCCGCAGAAAAAATTAGTTCCGTTCCAAGGGAAAACCCGCGATGAACCGGGGGCGCGATAGGTGAACCGCGATGAAGCGGGGGTTGACTGTATATAGAATGTGATTATACACATTACATGTGACATATTATAATATTATATGCACACATATTGACATGTGATTATACATATATAATTATACATCATATATATATATATATATATATATATATATATATATATATATATATATATATATATATACACACATATTGATTTGTGATTGTACACCTTATGATACGGCGTATATACACACACTTATTGATATGTGATTGTACACCTTATGATACGGCGTATATACACACACTTATTGATATGTGATTATACATATATAATTATACATCATATATATATACACACATATTGATATGTGATTATACATATATAATTATACATCATATATACACACATATTGATATGTGATTATACATATATAATTATACATCATAGTGTTGTGGTTGACGAAATTCGCAAACCACCATTCAGGTCCTGTCGGTGAGATATCTCTGTAAGTATATGTGTAGTTAGCCCAAACCTGTTGTTTAGAGGGAATAAATGTCATTCATTCGGGCTGCGACCCTTTTAGATAGCCGTTTTTCTTTTACTATCTTTATTTTGGACCAACCGCCATTACTACCACCACAACCACCACCAACCGCATCTCGACAACCACAGCCACCTTCTCCAGAACCGCCTTCACAACATCCACCTTCTCCACAACCGCTTTCACACACCAACCACCAACCGCAACGCCGCTTCACAACAACAGCAACGCCAACAGCCACGACCTTTACCGTCACAACTCGCCCTCGCAACCATCGCATCACCGCCATTCCTGCGCCGCTTGTGGGCACCGATACTGGACTCGTACAGGGCGCGCACCGAGCAGCGGGTGCAAAAACACCAGCCTTTCCGAGAAATCGGATCAAGAATGATTCACGCCCACTTCTGTTCCGTCCTATCAGCGAGCGTGGGGCGATTTGGCCCCGCCTCCAGGCGCGTCGGAGTATAATCGCTATATGCAGATTCGCGGATCAAGAATGATTCACGCCCACTTTTCCTCCGTCCAATGGGGAAGCGTGGCTCCGCCCCCGAGCCGTTCCTGATCCAAAAATCTGCATATGATTTCTCCTGTCGGACTATAAAGCGCCGAGCGCGGGGCGAATTAAGAAGAGTTGAGAAGAAAGAAGAGTTGGAGAGTTGTGGCGGCGGCGAAATCAGTCGAGAGAGTGTCTGTCGGGGTCCAGAGAGTCTGGAGAAGCCAAGGAGCTTTGTGGAGGTCTGCGCTCGTGTCAGAGTCAGGGAGCTGCGGAGAGGGGAGGCCGGGAACGCGATCGAGGTCGCAGTGGAGTCGCTCGTCGCGGGACCCAGGCCAGCCAGATATCCTCTTTCCCCCGAGCATCAACAACCCCCCCCTGTTTCCCCCCGCGCGGAGATAGTGTGAGAAGGGGGCCCCGTTCCCACCCCATTCCAGGCAGTGCCAGCGAGGCCCGCGGAGTCGGGGCGCCGCCGCCATTTTGCGGCTCATCACCAGACGGGTAGGCTTGACGCGGTCTCGGCCCCAGGCCCGTCTGACCCCTTGTCGTTGAGGGTGGCCCCTTTTTCTTTTGCATTGGAGTATATGTGTTGTCGGCGCCGTCTGTGAAGTAAAACTGTGTAAGTGTTGCCGTGTGCTCGCGTAGTCGGTAGTAGATCTGCATTGTGTCTCTTTTGTTGCATTTGCTTTTTGTGCAGAATTGTCGTGTTACTTTTACATTTGCTTTTGGTGCATAATTGTATATGTGTGCTTTCCGTTTGCTGCGGAATAAATGTGCTTTATGTTGAACTGTTTCTCCCGTTTCGCTTTTACTTTTCTCTAATTGAATCTCCATCTTACTTCACGTAAAGGGTTGGTCGTGGGCTAAATACGCCCGATAATTAATCAGAACCATCGAGGTTGACGATAACACCGCTCCGTTATCCCGATATTACGGAACGGGTCGCTTAAAGTGGCCCGTGTCCGAAGTCGACCTGCGGCGAGGTGCGATCGCCCGGTCTACCCTCCGTGTGGGTACTTAGGTAGGTCGAATTTGGTGAACAACCCTATCCCACGCGGGGGGCCGATTGGCATGATCGTGGTGAGGCCGAAAGGCCCACCCGTGACTAGTTCCCGGCGTTAGTCCGAGAGGGTCACGACGGGATTGTCCGTCCGGTGGGCGACATGCCGCGATTCGAGTTACGTGGCCGCTCGCACGCCGGCGGGCGCGAATCCGCAACAATATATACACACATATTGATATGTGATTATACATATATAATTATACATCATATATACACACATATTGATATGTGATTATACATATATAATTATACATCATATATACACACATATTGATATGTGATTATACATATATAATTATACATCATATATATATATATACACACATAATGATATGTGATTATACATATATAATTATACATCATATATATACACACATATTGATATGTGATTATACATATATAATTATACATCATATATATATATATATATATATATATATATATATATATATATATATATATATATATATATATATATATATATATATATATATATATACACACATATTGATATGTGATTATACATATATAATTATACATCATATATATATATATATATATATATATATATATATATATATATATATATATATATATATATATATATATATATATATATATATATATATACACACATATTGATATGTGATTATACATCATATATATACACACATATTGATATGTGATTATACATATATAATTATTCATCATATATATACACACATATTGATATGTGATTATACACCGTATATACACACACTTATTGACATGTGATTGTACATATATAATTATACATCATATATACACACATATTGATATGTGATTATACATATATAATTATACATCATATATATACACACATATTGATATGTGATTATACAGCGTATATACACACACTTATTGACATGTGATTATACATATATAATTATACATCATATATACACACATATTGATATGTGATTGTACACCTTATTTTACAGTGTATATACACAGACTTATTGATATGTGATTATACACATATTATACATCGTAAATACACACATATTGAAATGTCATCATACACATATTATTCATAGTATATACACACATCAATATGTAATATACACATATTATACATATTATATACACACATATAGATATGTGATTTTACACATACTGTATTATGATATGTGATTAAACACATATTATTCATAGTATATACATACATATTAATACAAGCCGGTACACAACGTGGGTGGTCGCTAGACTAAGGGGAATTTGAAATACTAGTGCGGGCCCGTAGGTGCGGGCCCGTATGTGCGTGCCCATACGTGCGTGGCCATACATAATTGTGATGTCATATCAAACGAAGAAGAAGAGTTGTGACGTCAATCGTGCAAAAAAAAAAATGAATTGTGACATCAATAGTGATGTCATAGCACCGTGTCCTCTTATTGGTTAGCAAATAAATGGCTGTAAGTTGGGAACCGCTCGTCCGATTAATATCAACCTTTGAAAAGGCACATCCACAGGTCCCCAGCAATATTCCTGGCAAGTTTCAATCAGATCGGACCAGTTGTTGTCGAGAAACGGTGGTCGCAGACACACATACAGACACACATACAGACACACATACAGACACACATACAGACACACAGACACACACATAGAGACACACATAGAGACACACATAGAGACACACATAGAGACACACATAGAGACACACATAGAGACACACATACAGACACACATACAGACACACATACAGACACACATACAGACACACACAGACATTGCTGGAATTATAGATAGATGTAGATAAGAGAACACATCAGATGGCATTTTTGCCGTTCGTTGTTCCATATAGGAACATGACGAGCAACTGTCCATTCATCATTTGTGTTTGATTCCCTTACCCTACGTTTGGGAATCCCCACACGAACGTTGGGGTGAAAGCATATAGTAATATAATTGCATACTAGTCATAGTTTTTGACGGATCGGGCTGAACTTTTTTGACAAAGAGGTTGATTATAGTCCGCATAAAAGCGCGGAAGCCGATTTTTGATTTTGGGGAAAAATTTTTTGGGGGATTTTTCAAAAATTTCAAAGTCCCGTTGCTCGGCAACAGTGACGTCCATAGCAACGGTGCTCAAAAGCATACAACTAGATCCTGGTATGAACCTACCAGTCAAGTTTCATCAAAATCGGTTGACTCCTCTGGCCTCCAGAGCTGTCCATTACATACAAACAGACAGACGGAAAACCTGAGAATAACGGTAGTCTCCCGACCACCCAATGATCATCCACATATTATACATAGCATTTTCACATATTGACATGTAATTATACATATATTATGCTGAACATAAACACACATATCAATATGTAATACACATATTATACATATTATATACACACATATAGATATGTGATTTTACACATATGATGTGATCACACACATATTATACATGTTATAGACACACATATTGACATGTGATTATACACATCTTATTCATATTACATACACATATAGATATGTGATTTTACACATATTATGATGTGATTACACACATTATACATGTTTTATACACACATATTGACATGTGATTATACACATCTTATACATATTACATACACACATATTTATATGTGATTTTACACCTTATTATGCAGAGTATATACACACACATATTGACATGTGATCATGCACATATTATACATGGTTTTGAAACATATTGATATGTGATCATACACATTATATGTGACATATTATACATATTATATACACATATATTGATTTGTGATTATACATATTACATACACATATTTATATGTGATTATACATGTATCATACATATTATATACACATATTTATATGAAATCCCTCCATCCATCCATACATTTGAACCATACTCTGTGCAGAGTGCTGGTGCTGCCAAAGCAGACTCCTTGGCTATTGGACACAATCTTAGATGGGGCGCAACTCCGACACAGTATACCAGCAAGCTGGCACTCATTTTGCTGACCTGACAGGATGACAGGCAGAATCAACCCCACCTGGTATTAATTCAACAGAAAAGTGGGGTTTGAACTCAGGATTATAGGATCCCTAGCCCACCACCCTAACCATGAAGCCAACACAAGGCATATGTAATCATTCACATATTATACATATTATGGGCACATATTGATATGTGATCTTACACATATACATATTATATAAACACATATTGATATGTGATCATGCACAATATATATATATATATATATATATATATATATATATATATATATATATATATATATATATATATATATATATATATATATGACATATTATATGTATATTCGAAATACACATATTTTGGCTCTGCTCTGCATATGACATCTTTCCTCGTGCACTGCACTGGCTTCCTTCTGTTGTGACCTCATCTGAGTTGCCTCCTCACTCGACATTCGGCCATCATGTGGCCATTCTTGTTGCAATAGAAGCATTCCCTCGAGCTTCTACTAAGTTGGGGCTTCGTCGGCTGAGATGGGTCAGTCTTTTGCAGCAAACTAACCAACCTTGGTTTCATTGTGACGTTCTTCTTTTTGACCGACCTCCCAGTAATACACCCTCCATCTGCTTCAATATACTGCTCAGCCAAGGTTGTCATTGCTTCTGTGTTTTGAGGCATTTTCTCTTGAAGGAACAGAGCCATCTCTGTAGAAGACATCTGAAGGAACTGTTCACGAACCAACAAGTCGGTTAATGCTTCAAAGTTGAATTCTCACTTTGCCATCAAATCCATAATGTAAAGCACCATCTTAAATGTGTCACGAACTGAAACACAGTTTCACCTTCGTCAAGTTTAATTTCTCTCAACCGCCGGGCTGTTAGGGTTAGGGTAAGTTCATACCTCTTCAACAAGGCTACTTTCAAGCGATCATAGTCGTGATCATTCTCCGAGGGCATACTGGTACACACCTGGAGTGCCTTGCCTTTCAGAAGGGGGCTGAGACTAACTGTCCAGTCCTCTCTGTTCCAATTATTGACTCGCAGCAAAGCACTCGAATCTCTCGAGGTACGCAGCCAGCTCATCGCATTTCTCATCAAATGTGGGGAGCTTCGGCTTGTTTACCATTAATCATACATCACCAGTGTCAGGTGTGGTGCGAGCACGTTCAGCTGCTTCAGTCTCCAACTGTATTCTTGCCAATTCAATCTTCATTCGCATTTCCTCCTTCATACGTTCGGCTTCCTGAGTGTGTTCATGTTCCGCCTCCTCTTGCTGTTCTTTAACGAACGCCATTCGCGTCTCTTCCTTCAGTCCAAGCTGCTTGCCTCGCTCAATCCACTTGTCAAACTCCATGGCAGATTGATGAGCAGTCAACTTGAACTCGGATCACAACTGCAGCACCATGGCTGACATGAATCCTTCCTAGTCTGCTGTTTCTGTGACACCGTAAAGCCTTTTACCACTGACAAATCCTGTCGCGGTCATCAATGTCGGGTATACACCTTGGGGTTTCCTTCCCTTTAGTGGGCATATGTTTGCCCATGGTGCCGAACCCAGCTCATTCTCTAATGACTGCAATCCAAGGTCTGCGCTTCATGAGTATGAAAGATCATACATGTCATCGCCTACCAATTAAATGGATGTTTGTCAGTTGGGGCCTGTGACTTCTGAGTGGCATGACTGTTACCACATCAACAGCGTAACTTTTTGAAACTTGTACTTCAAATATACAAATACGAAGTCAAATGAGGAAGTTCACCATTACATACAATGTCCAACTTCGATTCCCGCATTGAGTTGTTTCTGCCCAGCATCCCTGTCCTGCCGGCTCAACTCACTCATGTTCACCTTGTCCTCCAGGGCTGTCGAGCGATTGAGTCCTGTCACGTCGATCTCAATCGATGTCCTTGCAGCGTCTGTCGGAGCTGTCCAACAATCGACTCATGTCCTGTTGTTCTCTCTTGTACGCTGACCCGTTCAGGATGATTGAAGAGCTCAAAGGAATTATTTCCTGACGCACAATCTTAACGAGTTTCAATCAACCTGATTATAATCGGCTCCATGTGTTAACAACCACTCTGGACATTAACACCTTATTCACTCATCAGAGATAAATTGAGCACGGGAATGATCAAAACACACGTCTCGTCACATGTCACCCGTCTCTCTACACTTCCCTCTTGTGGATTTACATAGTAATGCACAATGATCCCGCACCTTCCAGCAAATGTGATTCTCGTCTATACTGAAACGTTCCAGCATTTTCACAAATCTCACCAGGCAGTTTACAACACAATACTGCCATCCACATTCAAAATTAGCTCATCACATCAAGCAGTTTATAATAAAATTCACCGTTTAATGCTCCAACAAATTTATTACATGTAACCGTCAATTTTAGTCGTTCATTTATCGGCATTTACTAATGCTTATCCACAAATACCACAACTAATGCTTACTGGCCATATCGTCGATCTTTTAACTGACAATAAAGATAATAAAATAACCCTCCTGGCCACCCCCAAAGGGAGTGGGTGCTTCTAGTGTAAGAAAATGTTCAGAAAACTAACCCAACTCTACAAGCTACCAGGTATGAATTACAATGCAAAACTCTGCCCATGGCCTAATGCTTGATGTTCTGTCTATCATTTTACTTTATATTCCTGATGATTGTATAGTTTTGCAATCTTGTATTTATTTACATGTTGAAATTTTATAATTTCATTTTTATCGACAACATGAGTAACAATTTCCAAACTGTTTTAGCCTTTGTTAACATATTTTCGGTTGGTTTAAAGACGTAATTTCAACAAATGTGTACAAAGTACAAAGAAGAGCAAAGATTTTGAACCAATACGCTTTATTATTTGCAAAATCTAAGATTTTGCAAGTATATTGGTCAATTGATTTTGTTATTACTTGTCAAAAAAACTTTTTTTTTTATAAGTATGTTGATCGCCTCGTTTGTGTGTTTGTTTGTTTGTGTGTTTGTCTGTCCGCTCGCCTCCAGCCCAAACCACTCAACCGATCGTTCTGAAATTTTCAGAGATTAATGCCACCAACCCTGCAACGGACACGCATTGAAGTTTCATAAAATTTGATCAACCGAAAAGGTCTGCATAGGCCAACAGGCCAATTTCAGGCACATTTTCTAAAATCTTCAAATTTCAACCGATTGACTTAAAATTTCAAGTGTTTGCACAACAGGTCGGTATATTCAACCACCTATTACTTTTGAGGACTTCTTTCTTCAAAAGGTCAACATAGGCCATAAGGTCAACCCAAAATAGGCCAAATTTTTAAGTTGTTTCTAAAATTGACAATTTTCATCAGATTGACTTAAAATTTGAAGAAACTTTGCATAACGGGACGCTGAATTCAAGCCCCTATTAATTTTGAGATCAACATTGGCCAAAATGTCAAATTGGGCCAAATTTTCTAAAATTCTCAATTTTCATCTGATCGACTTTAAATTTAAAGACCATTTGCACATGAGGTCGTTGAACTCAATCACATATTAATTTTGAGGTCAACTTAAACCAAAAGGTCAATAAAGGCTAGATTTCTAAAATCCTCAATTTTCATCCGATTGACTTGAAATTTAAAGAGCATTTGCAAATCAGGTCACCAAATTCAACCACTTATTAATTTTGAGTCTCAAGCAGTGTCTCAAGCCAGTGTCTCACACCCACTGTGAAATTTGGTGGAGGATCGGTGATGATCTGGGGGTGCATCAGGCAGATTTGTCTTTGTGAAGGACTCATGAATCAATCCACGTACAAGGTTGTCCTGGAAGAACATTGCTTCCTTCTGCTCTGACAATGTTCCCCAACTCTGAGGATTGGTTTTTCCAGCAGGACAATGCTCCATGCCACACAGCCAGGTCAATCAAGGTGTGGATGGAGGACCATCAGATCAAGACCCTGTCATGCGCAGCCCAATCTCCAGACCTGAACCCCATTGAAAACCTCTGGAATGTGATCAAGAAGAAGATGGATGGTCACAAGCCATCAAACAAAGATGAGCTGCTTGAATTTTTGTGCCAGGAGTGGCATAAAGTCACCCAACAGCAATGTGAAAGATTGGTGGAGAGCATGCCAAGACGCATGAAAGCTGTGATTGAAAATCAGGGTTATTCCACAAAATATTGATTTCTGAACTCTTCCTAAGTTAAAACATTAGTATCGTGTTGTTTAAAAATGAATATGAACTTTTTTGTTTGTATTATTTGAGGTCTGAAAACACTGAATCTTTGTTGTTATTTTGACCAGTTGTCATTTTCTGCAAATAAATGCTCTAAATGACAATATTTTTATTCGGAATTTGGGAGAAATGTTGTCAGTAGTTTATAGAATAAAACAAAAATGTTCATTTTACTCAAACACATACCTATAAATAGTAAAACCAGAAAAACTGATAATTTTGCAGTGGTCTCTTAATTTTTTTCCAGAACTGTAGATATATATTTATTACTGGCACATATAGGTAAAAGCTGTTAATAAAACATGAAATGCATCGTATAACTAATATAGAAATAACACATCAAAATGTAGGCCTGTGGTCCAAAAAGACCCCTTTTGGTAGGATGAGGGTGAAGACATGTAGGCAACAATCATGTAGACCTGTGCACTATTATACCAGAACAGGCAAGGCAGGGAGATAAGTGAAAGGTCATAGGTATAGGTCAGTTGGGCTTTGTCATACCCCTTGTTTGAACTCTGTTTCCAGATACTTTCAATCCATTTTTCCCATGGGTGGGAATTGAACAAAATCTGGGGTTATTCCAGATCTGTCACCATTATGCCACCATGGCCAATAACAAGCCAATAAATTCCTTTTTCTGATTTCCCCTCATTTCTCTCAACATCCTTTTCTTTCTCCCACCCATTCTCCCAAAACATTTTTCTCTCCGATCTTTATTTGCCTTCCTTTCTCTTGTTAAATTTTCCCCAACCCCCCCCCCACCCCGAACTTACCAATGAAAACAAAAATAAAAACACCTTCACTATATTGTGAAAACAACTGGGACAGTAAGGAAACATAGATGGTTAATAATTCAGAGGAGTTTATTCCAGCGTTCATTCGGGTGGTACTGCCACTAACCCTGCAGTTTGAATCTCGACCAAGATATAAACTGTCATCCTGGTGTTTTGCACGCAGGATAGGGCAGCGGCAGCAACGTATGTATCGTCGCTCAAATGGACGTTGAACTGGGGTCCCTTCTGGCAGCCTTAAATGGCGGACATTAAAGATCCCACAATGACCTTCATGAAGAGTAGATGAATTACGCCGGCGCTATTAACAAATTCCGGCATGGACTAACTGCTGGGAAGGCAATGGTAAACCACCTAGCATAAACCATGCCACAAAACTGCTGCAGCAGTACCAATGCTCTGTCAAGAGTGTGGTACATTACAGATCTCAGGTATTGTGCCATTCTTCTTTTGGAGCAAGTGGAAGTTCAGTGGCAAATTGTGCATTGTTGATTCATTGGTCTGCCATGTCTCTTGTTTTTCATACAATACTGTCTGTTAGACCTTCACTCCCATAAACAAATGAATGTCAGACTGTCCCCAGCCCCTCCCAGACACATGTGTTCTTTTAGTAACCCCCTCCTCATTAACCTTTCTAAATCCAGGCTTACTGTCCACCTCAGTTCCTTTGTTCCTCTTTTCTCATGCCTTTAAAACTGCCTCACTGAGTCAGTCCAATCCCACTCTTCGCTCCAGGGCTTCAAGGAGGCAGCCCACGACAATATCGTGTTGTCTTCCATCCCTACCCGTGATCTTTTTTTCCCAAGCAAACCCCTCCTGCACCCACTCCTCTTGCCTGCAGGTTTACACACCTCCATCTTTTCCTTTTCGTTCCTATAAATGCTTGTTCTGAGTCTGCTCGTTTCCCACCACCCTGCTGTCAGTAATAATAGCTTTATCTCATGAAATCCTGCTCCTCGACGAGCTTAAACTTTCGACACAAAAGGTGCAAAACTCATGGTTCCCAATCAGGAGTCTTTTTATTAACACCACAAGGGAAGGGTCAAATCCAAAAAAAAAACCAAGAGGGCCCCCCTGGGTGGAAAAGCAAAAAAAAAAAGAAGATGGGAGAATTATATTTTCTGCAATGCATTAATCTCCCTTCCTGTTTTAAATCCCGCATCTGACAAAATCGTCATGTCATAAAAGTTTTGAAAACGGTTTTAGGTTTTACAAGACGATAGCAGTTCAGGGTGTGGAACAGCTGCATGCAATAATTGTGACCGCAAGGTCCAGAGACTTACAGGAGTATTTTCCCCAGAATTACACATACTTCTTCAAACCCTTGCCCGAATTTTATATCTTGAATCAAAAGTTTCACAAGATTGTTTTCGGCTCGAATTTTTTTTTTTTTAAATCTATCAAACGATAATAATTTTTGTTTTTTTGCCGTGTCGCTTCGGTTACGATGGTATTCATGTTGGCTTATCAAAACATCAGTCTTCTATTTTACCATTAAAATTGATCGATGCACCACAATTCCTTAAAAGCTCTCCTGGAAGTACATGTTCTTACAGATATTATGTATGTACTTCCTAGTTGTAGAATGCTTTATCATGTACACTGCAGAGACGTTGACAAAACTGCCTTGGGGTAATCCGAGTCACTCTTAAAAGGTAATAATATGAATCTAATCGTATGGAACTGAAAGGGGTTATCCGCTCTTTCATTCTGCCCTGAAGTCAATAAACATCATTAAACTCGATTTTGCGTGAAAGAAAGCGCAAGTAAATGTAGAATTATGTGGGTATCGGGAAGAAATGATTTGCCACAGATGTGCTGAACAGTAAGAACTGTATGGAACATAGCAGGCACAAGGGTTATGCGTAACCATTCTGTGGTTTGTTCTGTCTGACCTTCCCTTTATTCTCCAGAAGCGAGTGTATGTATAGTTTAAGCTTCTGGGGAAGCTCACATACCGAGTTCTCTGACACAAGGCAACTGTTTTCCTCCATATTTCGCAAGTTGTGGATGCGACATTCCATGGAAAGGTTTCACATCGTGTGATCAAATGAGACTTGTGAAAAGGTCATCGTCTGGGTATATGCACACACCTTTACTGGGCAAATGCGTTTTGGAAAGAATGGGATTAAATGATTTTCTTTTGGTTTGAGGGTAGTGGAGGGGAGGGGGCGGGGAAGGTTGTCGGGGATCGGATTGGAATTGTGCAGAAAAAAAAAATCGTGTCCATTCTCGCGAAGATAAACACATATGTTTTCAAACCGATCTTGGTGCAGGCGAAAAGTGCGAAACAAAAGCGTGCAACCAGGGACTGTCGGTGAAATAAATTGGAAAATGTGATTGTATGTGTGAGACGCAGTAATAGGTGGTATATTTCAGAAAAGCATTGTGTGAATTGTCACATTGCAGAGGTTGTGTTTCGGTACCAGCATGCTTGTGGAGGTATGAGCTCAATCTATTGACTTTTTTTTTTTTTTTTTTTTTGCTCAAGTGGATAATGGACCACAATGCAATGGACTGTTACATGTACTAAATATATTGAAGTCCTCATAGGATTGTACAGAGGTGGCACACTTACCTTTGAGATGTCTAATCTGGGTTATAATCCCCACCCAACTATACTGTTGAAATGGTATTACCCAGGTGGGATGTCACATCACAAAGTAAGCCATCCTTCGGAAGGATGTTCATTTGGGTATCTTGTATGCTAGCATTAGTTGGTGGACGTTGAATATCCATTGATGTCCTTTGCAAAAAGTAAGCAAGTTTGTCGGCACCATGAACAAATTCCTACCCCAGGGCAGATCCAATCGAAGTCATGCCAGCATAATAGGTTTGTAAAAAAATTGGGCAAAAAATAACTCGGCCGTGAAGTTATCCAACAAGAAGGTGGGGTTAAATCGGCCCATTAAATGACATAGTCGATGTACAATACGTGTACACATTGAATTTCCTGATGATAATAATAATAAAGACTAAATTACAGTACACGTCATAATCAAAGCTTTGAGATAAATTTTAAGCCAGCAATTGGAAAATTAATGTCTTACGACTTTGAACATAATTAACTTAATAATATGTGTAGGTTCTTTAAAAAGACATTGGAAAAATTGTTGATTATATCAGTCAGTTCCCTACGCAGCATGAGATGGGCTTTCGCAATCACTTCTGTATGTCTTCTGTCTGTCTGTGTGTCTGTCCGGGCCATAACGTTTTTCACCATTTGAGCTTTTGTCAAATTTTCAACAGAGCTTTGTTATGAGAATATGGAAAAGACAAATTCATAATTTGGTCAAAGGTCAACGTCACAAAAAATGATCAATTTTCTCCAATTGACCTGAAATTTTAATAATTTGCAAATTGGATCACTGAATTGGTTCACCAATCAAAAGCTAGAAGCCGATTGTTTTTTAAGATCAAAAGGTAAAAGGTCAAGGTTGCATAAAATATCAATATGTCAGTCATATCAATATGCCAGTGACCCAATATGACCCAATTCATCGAGTGTAACTCATGTTCTTTCAAGAAGGTCAAAAGGTCAATGTCACAAAATCATCAAATTCCATCTGATTGACTTGAAACTTGAGCAGCGTTTGCATCTTCCGTCACTGTGGTCTATTGTTTTTGAGGTCAAAAGGTCAAAGTCGCCTAAAATCGTCAATCTTGTAATTTTTTTTAAAGCTATTTTCATCATGTTTAGCATACGAAAGAAGAAGAAGAAGTCTGAACCTCCAAAGCTGACGTGGACAGGTTTTGCATTTTCAGACGCTTTTTAGTTAATCATGGAATAATTGCAATAACATTAAAATATATATATTTAATATCATAAGCATCGATGTTTCACGTAATTCCCGCTTTTTAAACTCAAAGCCAAGTGTTTGTAAATTCTAGATTATCAGACTCGGTGGTGTAATGGTTAAGAGCACTGACAATCCTCAGAGATTGGCATCCATGGTGAGGAGGAAATTCCTTTTTAGGAAATGCCCCCACTGAGTGTGCTGAGAAAGGTGGTGCCATTGCTATGGTGCTGCTGGTACCCAGAGTACCCCAGGAAGTGATGATACATCCCCTAAACTCAGTAGCTGTGTTTGTCTTATCTAACAGTCCTCTGTTGTGTCTCGTGTATTTGTCTGTATATTCATGTGTGTGAGATGTGCATGTGGCAGCTCCACTTTGAGCCTCAGATCTTGTTTAAAAATAAAAAAAATGTTTATTCCATTTTGAACTCAATATCATCAGTTTTGACATTTCTCTTTTGACAAAAAAAATCTGTTAAATCTCAATATTCATCTCATCGAGTGGTAAATTGATTCAGAGAATATTGCAAGTTTTAAAAAAAGTTTTCCAAAAGACTCTCACATGGTCAGTAACAAATGATAAGACATTTATGAAAATCTCGAGGAAAGGTAACTTTCCAGGATCTGTGATAAGCTTGGTTCTTGAAGATGTTGTAGTTCAGGTGTGAGTCGTCTTTTGAAGTTTGATAATAATAATATATTTTAGTGGGAGTGAAACAAAATGGTTGGTAATGCCAGGAAAGGGGCAAGTGGATAAAGGGAAAGTGGAGCAAGAATTTGAAAAAAGAAAAGTACAAAACATTGCTTGGGAGATTATTGCACAATCTGTTTGTTTGTTTTTTTCTCTCCAAAAGGTTGTATTATTAATAAAATATGCATACATTGTGCATTCTTCAGGTGATTAAGGCGCTGTGATAAGTTTACAGTTGCTCAAAAATCCTGTGCATTTTGCACATTTACACAAGCTTACCTGCTGCAATCCTGAGCAAAACTGAAAGCAATTATTTGTTTTGTTTTTCTCTAAGTGACTGTGTGATTTCATTGACCTTAATTTTAAAGTTCCGGCTCATTGCTGCTTTTCAAAAGTGTAAAAAGCTCTTAATTTGCCACGGGAATCGAGGGCTCTTTTGCTCATAGCCTTGCTTCCGAGGCAAAGACTTCCCAACGTAGTGACCAGGTGCTGAATGCATTCTCATGTCGGCCGCCATCGTCTTCAATGTAGGCTGTGGATTAGTGGAGTATTCTGTACGATTTTAGATGTAATCTGGATAAAGAGTAGATTGCCCATATGCAAGGCATTAAACTTGCACTGGTTTCCTTCAAACTGATGGCCTTAAGCTGACCTAGAGAAATGAAGCTGGCAGGAACAGAGCTCAGTTTGTATTTTAAAGTTTAACTGAGCTCAACAGCCAATACCTTTGCTCCCTATTAAAACAAATACAGAAAGTAAATTCAATAAAACTTCCTGTGGCAAATTATTTTAAATGAAATTTTACCCACAATGCAGATGAAGTTGCCCTTTTCGGGTGAGTGGCGCTGGATGGCTGGAAGGCGTGTAGATCACTCGTATATCTTGTGGCTCCAGAGGCGTGCCAGTCATGTCTGCATTCCCAAAGCTCCCAGAAACACTAAGAAACAAACTGTTGAGCCAATTATAGCTGATGGCAGCATGTTACACACACACTGTAAAGATTCTCGGTGTTTGTGTTGTCAGGCATTCCAGTTGTGACTTCATTAAGTATCAAAGCAAAACCCTGTTTTTATTTTTGATTGTATAATCTGAGTGAATTTAAACAGTTATATCATCATTGATAAGGCCTTTCAAACTGACCTCCATGTTAGTTGAACTCACTCCAAGAACCTATGAATACCTATGAATATGAAGGTTAACTTTTCTTAAAAAAAAAAAATGTATATTTTTTTTTTTTAAAGAAGAAGGCGCTAACAACCAAAAGTAAAAATCTAAATCCTCTCCACTAATTTGAGCAAAAAAGCCAGAACAGATCCGGTCTCAAGCAAAGTTTCGCCAGCTTCGCAGCCGGCTTCGTGTGAATCGAGGGACTTCAGAAAGTATTCACACCCCTTGACTTTTTCACATTTTGTTGTGTTACAGCCTGAATTGAATGTGCATTAAATTAAAAAAAAAATTTTCACCGATCTCCACAAGATACCCCATAATGACAAAATAAAAACATGTTTTTAGAAATTTGCACAAATTAATTAAAAATGAAAAGATGAAATGTTTTGCATCAATAAGTATGCAACACCCTGAGTCAATAGCCTGAAAAATCACCTTTGGTGGTGATTACAGTTTCGAGTCTTCTTGGGTATGTCTGTATCAGCTTTGCACATCTGGATTTGGGGATTTTCTCCCATTCTTTCTTGCAGATTTGTTTGAGCTCTGTCAAGTTGGATGTGGAGTGTCTGTGAAAAGCAATCTTCAAGTCTTTCCACAGACTTTCTACAGGCCCCTGCACTATGGATCCCAACTTTGCCAGACAATTAATTGTGCAAACAGATGCATCTGATGACGAATCGGAGTGGTATTTTTATTTTTACTTTTTGGATACCTTGTCGAGATTTGTATGAGAGCGAACACGCAACTCACAACAAGGGGGGCATGAGACAAGAGGGGCAGGAGAGGGAAGGACAAAACAGTGGGGAACAGAGACATTAGGAGATCTGTGGAAGAAAAAGGGATAGGACGGGGACCATGGGGTAAATAAGATGGACATTACAGGGACTTTCAGGAAGGAGAGCAGGAAATTTGAAGGAGGTGGGTTTGGGGTGGATTAATGGAGGTAGGAAAGATCAAGGTTTTGGATGGGCAAAGATAAGAGGTGGTGGTGAACAACTGTTTTGAAGGCCTGGAGAGAAGGATGGGATTGAAGAGAGAGTGGGAGTATATTCCAAAGGCAGGGAAAAAACAAGGAATGAAAGAGTGAAGGTGGGCAGTGATTCATGATTTTGGTGGTTTTACCAGAATGGGGTGGTTGGCGGACCTTGAGCGCCCTGCCGAAATATGGTGGGGACATATCGCAGACAGAGCAGGGTGGGGGGGGGTGAGACCGGAGAGGAGACAGTAGAGGACAGAAAGACTACCAACCCATCTGCAGTGAGAGAGTGAGAGGCCCAAAGTCTCAGCCTCATCGTGGGAAATACCAATGATCCTAAATGCTTTGGTTTCCACAGTGTGAAGCCGAGAAAGGTGAGAGTCAGGATCACAAGCCCAGAGGGAGGAGCATTACTCCATCAGGCTGCAGATGAAAGCTTTGTAAGTGGTCAGGAGCTCAGGTGGGTGGAGGAAGGACTTTGCACAACGGAGGATTCCCAGTCGGCGACTGGCTTTGGAGACCCGGTTGGAAATGTGGCTTTCCCAAGAAAGATCATGGCAGATAGTGAGGCCATGGCAGATTGAATGAAAGGACTTCTTCCAGAGGATTGCTGAGAAAGTAAGTGGGGGGGGGGGGGTTACAAACGGTACTTTCAGAGAGACATACTGAGAGTGTGAGATTTGTTAGGATTGAAAGACGTTCCATGTGTCGGACCAGTTTGTGATTTTATCCAGATCTGCAGAGAGCAAAGAAGCTGCAGCTTGCCAGTCTGAGGGATGACAGATGGTACGACTGAGGGTGGAATCATCAGCATAGTGATAAAGAGGATTTTCCAGAGAGTCAGAGAGATCATTGATGAAAACCAGAAAAAGAACAGGACCCAGAACGCTACCTTGAGGAACTCCAGCCTGGACAGGAAGAGGGGATGAAAGAACTCCATTTCGGGCCACACGTTGACTGCGACAGAAGTGGAAGTCTGCAAGCCATGAGTGGATATGGCCTTGGATACCATATGAAGAGTTTGGTGAGCATTTCAGGGTGCCAGACCGTGTCAAAAGCACGTGTTATGCCATGGGATATGGCTCTGATTTCATGTCTGGAATTGAGTACCTCCATCCATCATTGGGAGAGCAGATGCAGCATATCCAGGGTAGAGTGACCGGGTCTGAAACCAAATTGTTGACCGAAATAAAGCCATTGGAGGATAGGAAGGGTTTAATGTCAAAAGCGATGATGGATTCAATAACCTTGCTGATGATTGGGAGTAGGCTGATTGGTCTGTAGTTGCAGGGATCTGTTTTTGCACCTTCTTTATGCAGGGTGGTAGTGTTTGCTGATTTCCAAGCAGATGGCAGATGACCTTGAGCAAATGAGACGGTGAATAGAACAGAGAGAGGGTGATCAAGAGCAGAGGAGCATGTTTTTAGGACACGTGGGCTGATGCCGTCTGGACCGGTTGCAGAATCTGAGTTGAGGTTTGACAGCAAACTCTCCACTTTGTCAGAAGAAAAGGACACAGAGTCCAGACACAGTTGGGTGCGACTGGGTAAGGTGGGAAGAGAAGCGATGGGTTTCAGACACAGGATTTAAATGCAAACACCAAGTTTAGACATTCAGCCTTTTCACGTGCGGTATCAGCAGTGCGGCCATTTGAAGTAAGGGAGGGGATGAAGGGGAAATATACACCAGAAACAGATTTGATTAGTTGCCATCAGGATTTGGAGGAGGGAGAGAGGTTTGAGAGTTCAGACTTGAGATTGGGAAGAAGTTTTTCCTGGCTCTCCTCGGGGTAGACACACTTATTCCCAGCTTTCTGGAACTGAGATTACCCTCAGTTGGGTTTGCTTTCCATGAGGAAAAGGCAAGTTGTTTCAGGACAACTGCTTCGCCACAAGCTTCAGTGAACCAAGAGTGGGAGAAACGATTGGACAACTGAAGACGAGAGGGGATAAATGTGTGCATGAGAGAGAAGCAAGTTTCTTTGAAAGAATTCCCAGGCTGCAGTGATGCTTTTAAAAGTCGTGATGGGAGAACAATCTAGAAGTTTGATAGCTGCTTGGAGACCCTGCATGTCAGCCTGAGTGAAACAGCCTGAGTGAAATGCCAGACTCGATGATGCTGAGGTGGTTCTCTCATAACAGCCAGAGAGATGTTTACTTTGAAAATGGGATTAAAGTCTGGGCTTTGGCTGGGCCACTGAAGGACTTTGGTGTTATTCTTCTGAAGCCATTACAGTGTTGCTTTGGCTATATGCTTGGGTCATTGTCCTGTTGGAACATAAATCTTCACCGCAGTCCAAGGGATTTTGCACACTGAAGCAGGTTTTTCTCATGGATTTGCCTGTATTTATCTCCATTAATTGTCCCTCTATCCTTGCAAGTCTCCCAGTCCCTGCCACTGAAAAGCATCCCCAGATAATGATGCTGCCACCACCATGCTTCAGGATAGGGATGAGATGAGTGATGAGCTGTGCTCATTTTCTGCCAGACTTAGATAGCACCTTGCATTTTGGCGAAATAATTCAATTTTCATTGTATCAGACCACAGAATCTTTTGCCCCATGCTCTCAGTGTCTTTCACATGCCTTTTTGCAAACTCCAGATGTGCCTTTTTCTCAGGAGTGGCTTCCTTCTGGCCACTCTCCCATTAAGTTTAGATTTGTGAAGTGCTGCAGAGACTGTTGTCCTTCTGGCAGGTTCTCCGTTCTCAGCCAAGGAATGCTATAGTTCTGTTGGAGTGATCACTGGGTTCTTGGTCACCTAGCTGACTGAGGTCCTTCTTGACCAGTTGCTCAGTTTGGTCAGATGGCCAGTTCTAGGAAAGTTAGGGTAGTTCCATATTCTTCCCATTTCCTAATGATTGAGCTCACTGTGTTCTTGAGAACTTTCGACACGAGAAATTGTTGTACACCCTTCCCCAGATCTATGCCTCCTCACAATTTTATCTCAGTTCTATGGACAGTTCCTTGGACTTCATGGAAGAGTTTCTGCTCTGACATGCACTGTCAATGCAGGACCTCATATAGAAAGATGTGTTTCTTTCTAAATCATGTCCGATCTGTTGAATTTTCCACAGGTGAACTCCAATCAAGTTGTCGAGACATCTCAAGGATGATAAAAGGAAATTTGATGCATCTGAGCTCAATTTGGAGTGTCATAGCAAAGGGGTTGAAATACTTTTTGATGTAAGATATATAAGATATAGATAAAGATATATGTTTATAAATTTATAGATATGGATATGCATATATATATATATATATATATATATATATATATATATATATATATATATATATATATATATATATATATATATATATATAAATTTATATATATATATATACATATATATATATATATATATATATATATATATATATATATATATATATATATATATATATATGTTGTTGTTCTCCTTTCAGCTGCTCCCGTTCGGAGTCGCCACAGCAGATCATCCATTATGATCTGCATACTGATTTGGCACAGGTTTTACGCCGGATGCCCTTCCTGACGCAACCCTCGTTGCCTCTTACGACACAGGGATAAGGATTGGGTTTCGCCATGATTCCGGGCTGCCCGACACCCTCTCATAGCGCGGCCCAGCGCAGAGCACCCGTCCTCAAGCGATCCTCCAAGTAGCTGGATTACAGGCGCACGCCACTACGCCCGGTACATATATATATATATATATATATATATATATATATATATATATATATATATATATATATATATATATATATATATATATATATATATATATACATACATATATATATATATACATACATACATACATACATACATACATACATACATACATACATACATACATACATACATACATACATACATACATACATACATACATACACATATACATATACATATATATACATATATATATATATTGTTGGGGGTCGGTGGCGAGTACGACCACTCGGTGGGGAAAGCTTCGTTGTCTCCACCAGACTCCCCGGAATTGTAGGCCGTCGCTCCAGATAATTCCGTGATGCGGCGGGTCACTGAACCAACCGTGGTGGCCAATATTTCAACCGCGTAGCATAGGGTCTTTTTGTCTTGAACCAATTTACCTAATTAACTACGCAATTTCTACTACTGGGGAAACCATGCCCTGGACACATCTTGCTCGAACCGGGTCACTCTACCGACTGCGGTGGAGTTCTAACTACCGACTACCAACTCCGGTTCGGGTGCAGCCGAGCAGAAACTGCCAAAGCCGTGCCAGCTGTGATGAACGAATTATCGGGGATAAAACCCTGTCTAAACTCAGATCCAAACCATGCTGAACCAATGCAAGAATGGGAACATTTCTGTGATGATTTGTTTACAGTAAATGAAGACACAAAGCAATTAGGTCAGGTCAGGTATGGGAGCATGTGCCAGAACAGCACGTCGCTGCGTCCACTTTCCACCGGTACTCCAGGGGCCTCCGTCTGGCCATCCCCCAGGCAGATGCCAGGCCCATCCCCATCTCCTTGAGATGATGATCAACCTGTTGCAACCATGAGGCACGTGGTCGACCCACTGGCCTCATCCACTCATGAGACTCCCTCGCTGAGAGAATCTGGTGAGCAGGATCAGAGTCAGGAAAACGAGCCACATGTCCATACGGCCGCAACTGACGCTCACGGACTATGCAGGTAACAAATCTCATCCGAGTCTCTCTCAGCAACCGCTCGTTGGACACAAAATCCGACCAGCGATAGCCAAGGATTCTCCGAAGAGACCTGGTACCAAAGGAATTAAGTCTCCGTCTCAGATCCTTGGTCAGAGTCCAAGTCTCGCACCCATAGAGCAAGACTGGAAGTACCAAGGACCTGAAGACTCGGACTTTCGTCCTCCCGCACAGGTACCGGCAGCGCCACACCCCATGATCCAGTAAATCCATGACTCCCCAGGCCCGACCCAGACGTCTATTGACCTCTGACTCGCAGCCAGCAGAGACATGAATATCACTGCCAAGGTAAGTGAATCTCTCCACGACCTCAACATCCTCACCACAAACAAACACAGACAGGACAGCAGCATCCAATATGTCACCGAAAGCCTGGATCTTAGTTTTGACCCAAGAAACCCGTAATCCCAACGGCTCCGACTCCTCATTCAGCACCTCGAGGGCCCCCAAGAGGATGTCTAAAGTCTCCGCAAAGATGACTGCATCATCTGCAAAGTCAAGGTCCGAGATCTTGACATTCCCAAATGACGCACCGCAACTTGATCTCTCCGACATCCTCCCTAGAATCCAGTCCATACAAGTGCTGAAAGTGTGGGGGCAAGTACACATCCCTGACGAACTCCAGTAACAACTGGAAATAAGTCAGAGATGGTACCACCACACTTCACAGCACTCTCAGTACCAGAGTAGAGTTCAGACATCAGATCGATCAGTTTTGGTGGCACCCCACGAAGACCAAGAATCCTCCAGAGGACATCCCGATTCACTGAATCGAACGCTTTACAGAGATCAACATAGGCTGCAAGCAGCTCCTGCCGAAACTCTCGTCTGCGTTCGGTGAGGACACGAAGTGCAAGGATACGGTCAATCGTTGACCTCTTTGGTGTAAAGCCTGACTGCTCTGGACGCTGGTGCTCAAGCAGATGGTGGCGAACCCTATCGAGAATTATCCGAGCAAAGACCTTGCCCGGCACTGAGAGCAGCGTCACCCCTCGGTAGTTGTTGCAGTCTTGGCGATCACCCTTCCCTTTCCAGAGAGGGACAACAAGGCCCCTCTTCCAGTCAGTTGGGATGATGCCTGTGTCCCAGGCAGAGCACAAAACTGCATGCAACGACACGAGTGCAGCATTTCCACCAGCCTTGAGAAGTTCGGCATGGATGCCACAGATCCCTGGAGCTTTGCCCCGTTTCAACCGGTTCACCGCAGCCCGTGTTTCCACAAGCGTAGGTGGACCACAGTTGATTCGAGGGTCAGCAACAGGGATTGTAACACCCTTGACGTCCAACTCGACAGTTGGGGGATCAGCATGGTACAACCGCTCAAAGTAACCGGCCCAGCGGGCCTTCACTTCAGACTCCTTTGTCAAGAGCCTACCACTCTCTGCTCGAACTGTAGTGCTCTGAGGGATGGGCTTGGATGAATGTAATGCGCGAATTCCCCTGTAAGCGGGACGAGAATCACCTGTCCACAGGTGATGCTCTACCCCCTCACAGATTCCTCGCACATAGGCCTCCTTGTCCACCCTCAGTGCACGTACAGTTTTACGCCTCAGCTCCCTGAACAGCTCAGCTCTGCCATTCAGCCTGGCCCTGCGACTCTGGTCAATGGTATCCAGTGTCCCTTGAGAGACAAAATTCTTCTTTGCCCTGCGGTGAGCTCCAAGGCATCCACCGGCAACATCAAGGACAGTGGTCTTGAAGGCGCTCCACAACTCTTCAGGACCCCCCAAAGCACCCAGACCCCCCAAATGTCCACTCAGCCTGTTCGCAAACTCCTCAGCTACTCTCTCATCCCTGAGCTTGGCAACATCCAGCCTCGGCTGGGATGGTACCATTCTCCAGGATTTAAGGTGCAGCTTTGGAGTTGCTACAACAAGCCTGTAGTCAGTATTGAGGAACTGAGCACTCCGGTAGACCCTGCAGTTCTGGATCATCCTCCAACGACCGTCAATGAGGACATGGTCAATCTCCTTTGCCACACCGCCAGCGTTGGAATACCAAGTGCAGCGATGAGCTTGTGGGCGCTGAAACCATGAACCAGCCACCCTAAGTCCATGACTTCTTGCAAAGTCAAGGAACTTAGTGCTATTCTGGTTCATAGTTCCTGACCCATGGGGACCAACACACACCTCATAACCGTCCCTATCAGTTCCAGTCGATGCATTGAAATCCCCCAAGACTAGAAGTGTATCTCGTCTGGGGCACTGATCAACCACAGACTCGAGTGTGGCGTAGAATGTGTCCTTCACGGTGAGATCACTCGCCTCAGTCGGAGCATAAACAGAGACCAGGGAAATGACACCTAAGGAGTGACGAATCCTTAATCTCATAATACGCTCGTTGACCGGTGTTACCTCAATTATCATTGGGGTCAGCTTATTGGACACAGCTACAGCAACTCCTTGGGTATGGTAACCATCAGAGCGACCAGACCAATAGTAGGTGTAACCACCCACCATTATCTCGCCGCAATCCGGTCTCCGAACCTCAGAGAGAGCTGCAATCCCGATGTCCAAACGCTTGAGCTCAGATGATAACAGAGACAGGTGATCATCCTCTCTTAGGGATAGGACATTCCAGGCACCCACCCGAAGGGACCGCCTCAGGTTAACCCAAGGAGACCGCCGTCTGGTGGACGACACCTCAGCACCACTCCGACACACTCTCCCGCAATCTGACCCAGGGATGTTACCCCGTGGTTTCCCTCCTATCAAAGATTGGGGGTCCCGAAGGCTTTGCCCCAATCCCGTCATCCGGTGAGCTGCCCTGCGAAGGGAAGCTGCACAGGAGGTACTCCCACGGAGTGGGTTTTCAGATTTTTTTGCGTTTTTGCGTTTTGCGGAATGAAGGGTTTTACGGTGGCCGGAGTGCAAATCCTGCCACCAACCTCCTAATAAGAAGTGACCCAACTGCAGGAGGACGTCCGCAGACACAGTTGGGCACTAGATATGGATGGCCGTTGGCTCACAAGGAGCTCCTCCGCCCTTTGACAGGTTTTGTTTTTAATCCTGCTGGGTGTCCATATCCAAACACCCTCCTCACCAGAAAACCTGGTGGGGGAGACGGTTTAGTCGCCGATAACCCGACCATGGAACAGGTTAGTACAGGTTTACATGGTACCTGTAGCAGGTCACAGATCTAACCTGACCTGACAAAAATTCTTCACGTGTCACTTAACGTAACGCAAAGCAATTCTTAACGTGAATATGCAACCAAGGAATATTTACAATGATCCAAAAACACTTATACAGTTCTACTTAAAGACAAGCCCACACGAAGACACACACACAAATGAAAATAAACCCAGAGTTCTTTACTGGACCCTCGCAGCCGAGGAGAGAGACGAGCTGGGGGTCAGAGTCCAGCTGGGTACCTGACCGCCGAAGGAAGGGGGTGCTCCACGATGCGGCACCGTACAAAGCTCGTTGGTTTGGTCCCCAGTCGCACGTGTGTGACTCGTGGTTCGTGGCGGAGCTCAGGTGGTGAATAGCGGGGTCCACAGAGGGGGGGGCATCAGGGTCGCTCTTTCCTTTCCTTGTAGAGGGCCAGCAGACACATTCGCCGCCTCAAAGACCTTCTGCTCAACCCTCTGCTTCAAAAGAACTGCACGCTCAACAACAACCCCGTCGAAAATCTCCGAACAACCTTCGGAACAACCCCTTCCTAAAAACCCCTTTGTAGCAACCCCAAAAAAACCACCGCCTCCGAGAGTGCTCGGGAATTTATGAACCTCCCTCAACGGGGCGGGGCTCGCTCGAACAGACGTCACTCCCCGCCCTGATTTGGCAGGCTCCCATGGACTTGCCCTTCCTGGGCGGGTTTTCGTCCCCTGCCGGGAAACCCCACCCACTCTTCCACGTGGGTTCGTACTTGTCGAGCAACAGTATCAATGTTGCAAAGGTCGTTGTGAAAGAGTTACAACGTTTGTAGGAGCCACGTCAGGGTGCGAGAAGGCAGCTGGTTGGTGGTGGATCGTGATGGGCTGAGGGGTCATGCAGATGGGATGGTTGTTGGATGGCTTGTTAGATGTAACAACCTAACTAAAAGAAATCGCAACACATGCCTTTGATTCTCCCACGAGACAAAAGGAAGAGTATCTGACAACACACATACTTAACGACATAACTGACTTTTCGGACATCTGTATCTTGAATGCACATGGTTTCCAGATCCATAACAATACATATATATATATATATATATATATATATATATATATATATATATATATATATATATATATATATATATATATATATATATATATATATATATATGACGCACGTCAAGTCGGTGGTCCAGCTCCTGCCAAACACGCTGTAGCATGTCTTGCGTAACATTCTCCAGTGCCTCAGTGATTCTCTGCTTAAGTTCCTCTAGGGTTGTACGAAGAGGGGGGATATAGACCAGTCGTTTCACATAGCCCCATAGAAAAAAATCACAACGTGTCAAGTGAGGTGAACATGGTGCCCATTTCAACAGCACATTGTCATTATCAGTGGCACGCCCAATCCATCTTCCTGGTAGATTCTCATTGAGATGAGAATTAAACATTCAACTTAGTTAGTTTTTACACATTTTGTTAAAATTTGAGATCATTTGAGCGAGAATTAGCTGTTATTAGATTACGAAATGATGTCATTTTTTTAGGGACACCCTGTATATATATATATATATATATATATATATATATATATATATATATATATATATATATATATATATATATATATATATATATATTGTTGTGGTTACCAAATTCGCAAACCACCATTCAGGTCCCTTAGGTGAGGTATCTCGGCAAGTATATGTGTAGTCAGGCCCAAACCCGTTGTCTAGTGGGAATACATGTCATTTATGCGTGCTGCGACTCTTCAGGATAGCCGTTTTTCTTTTACTATCTTTATTTTGGACCAACCGCCATGATTACCACCACAACCACAACATCAACCAACAACCACAACCACCGCTTCACCACAACCGCCACGACCTTCACGTCACACCTCGCAACCGTAGCATCGCCACCGTTCTTGCCCCACTGTGGGTACCGGTGTTGGACTCGCGCAGGGCGCACGTTGAACAGCTTGTACAAAATCACGGATTTTGTGCTTCAAAAACGGATCAAAAACGACACACGCCCACTTTTTGCCGTCCAATCGGTGAGCGAGGGGCGATTTGGCCCCGCCTCCAGAACGATCGATATATGCAAATTTGTGGATCAAAAAGCCTTCACGCCCACTTTTTCTCGGGCCAATGGGGAGCGAGGTGAAAGGTCAAAGGGAGGGGGTCAAAGGCGAAGCTACGGGGGGATAAAAGGACCGTGTTCGTCAGTCAGAGCTGTGTGGAAGTCTGGAGCCCGAAGCCTGCAGTAGCTGGAGAAGCTGAAGAGAGCCGAACGAGGAGAGCCCAAAGAAGAGTCCAGGGTGGAGAGTCCAGAGGCGGCAGCGGCGAAGGCAGACGAGGGGGTGCTCGCGTCGGTGCCGGGAGCTGCACGCCCGAGGGAGGCCGGCAGCGCGACCTGGCCGAGGTGGAGACGCACACCAGGGATAATAAAGATCCTCTATACCCCGAGCATCAGCAACCCCCTCCTGTTTCCCCCCGCGCTGAGATAGTGTGACCAAGGGGGCCCCTTTCCCACCCCCTGCCAGACACTGTCCGCGAGGCCCGCGGAGTGAGGCGCCATCGCCGCTCCGCGTCTCATCACCAGACGGGTAGGCGCGACCCGGTCTCGGCCTCAGGCCCGCCTCATCCTTGAGGGCATTTCTTTTCCTTGGTTTTGGGTATGTGTTGTCGGCGCCGTCTGTGAAGTAGAATTGTATAAGTGTTGCCGTGTGCTCGGTAGTCGGTATTAGCTCTGCATTGTGTTTTCTCTTTTATATTTGCTTTTTGTGTAAATTGCATTGTGTCTTTTCTGTGTGCTTTTGGTGGAATTGAATGTGTGCTTCCCGTGTGCCGCGAATAAATGTGCTTTATTATTGAACTGTTCTCCCGCTTCGCTTCGTCTTTTTCTCCCATTGAATCCTCATCTTGCTTCACGTAAAGGGTTGGTAGTGGGCTGAATACGCCCGATAATTAATCGAACCGTCGAGGTCGACGATAACACCGCTCGGTTATTCTGATAGTACGGAACGGGTCGCTTAAGTGGCCCGTGTCCGAAGTCGACCTGCGGCGAGGTGCGATCGCCCGGTCTACCCTCCGCGTGGGTACTTAGGTAGGTCGAATTTGGCGAGCAACCCTATCCCACGCGGGGGCTGATTGGCTCGATCGCGGTGAGACCGAAAGGTCCACCCGTGACTGGTTCCCGGCGTTAGTCCGAGAGGGTCACGACTGGATTGTCCGTCCGGTGGGCGACGTGCCGCGATTCGAGTTACGTGGCCGTTCGCACGCCGGCGGGCGCGAATACCGCAACACTGGTGTCAGGTCGTGCGATACAAATTCATCGCCCTCCTCGCGGCACTGGTATCGGAGAACAGGAAAACGGGCTCTCCTGTCTCCGGCTAAATTCACGGGAATCGGTCCAGGGGTGAGAGAAGCGACCCCCGATTCCCTCCAAATTACGAGCGAGTTAAATTAACCCTTCACGAGAAGCAAGATGGCGTCTCAAGGCGAGCGGGAGCCGGGGGTATTAGAAATGTATATGCGTAGTAATGTAGGATCCATGGTCCAGGATGGAATCCCCGAGCAGGAAATGTTGATTGTGCAGGAACACGGACTCGCCCAACTGAACCCAGGGCCCGAGGTGGGTGCGGCAGCGGCCGCGGTGTATGACACCTCCCCCCCCCTCTCCACCAAGACCCTTCCCCAACCCCTGCCGAAACGGCTCACTCAAGCGCGCCCGACGTGGCCCAGCTATGCGCCATGCTCGCGGCAATGACAAATGAAATAAAAAACGAAATGAAAGGCATGAACGAAAAGATGGATGCGAATACACAAAAATTGGATGCGAATACACAACAAATGAACGGAATGGAAATAAACATGAAGGAGGAAATGAAAAAGTTCCGGGGTGAGACGCAGAACATGGGCCGATGCCTGCAGGCGGGCATGAAGGCCGTGACAACGGAAATAATAGTTGAGACAAGGGAGGTAAAGGGTGAAGAGGTGACAGAGTTGGCAGAGACACGGGAGACAGAAAAAATAGAGGAAAGACTACACGAGGAAGACGGGGTAAGTGACGCACACACACACACGGAGGTAGTGGAGGATAATGGGGGTGAGCTCGCGGAGCGTGCAGGGACCCGGTGCGAGCACCTGGATGGCCTCCTCCAGGAACGAGGGGAGGGAGTATGCCCCCTTGAGGCGAGTCACGACCAGGTGAGTTCGGTCGTGCTTTGCGAGGTTGAGGGGAGGAGTGCTGTGGACGGGTGCACGGAGAGCTTGGGGGGTATAGAGGCCCCGGAGACCCTTGTGGGGACACAAATCCCCAGTGTGGTTGTCCCTGTGTGTGTGGTGCAAGGTGTGAGTGCGTCCCCGTGTGTGGAAGCGACCCCGTGTGTGAGTGGTGTGGTGGCGATGGTGCCGGAGTGCGTGCTTCCCAGCACGCCGTGTGTGGATGAGGCACCGCGGGTTAGTGCCCCCGCGTGTGTGGATGAAACGGCCAGTGTGAGTGAGGCACCGCGGGTTAGTGCCCCCGCGTGTGTGGGTGAGGCACCGTGTGTGGAAGAGGCCGTGTGTGTGAGTGAAACGGCCAGTGTGAATGAGGCACCGCGGGTTAGTGCCCCCGCGTGTGTGGGTGAGGCACGGTGTGTGGATGAGGCACCGCGGGTGAGTGCCCCCGCGTGTGTGAGTAGTATGGTTTGTGTGAGTAGTGAGGCACGCGTGAGTGAACGGCCGTGTGCAAGGTCGCTGTGTGCAAGGGAGACCGTGTGTGTGAGAGAGCGGTATGAGAGGGAGATGTCGGTTGGCATGCGAGAGCACGCAGCCGCATCTCCCGGTGTGAGTTTAATGGTGTGGACTGTGTGCGTCGTAACACGCAGGTATGCGTGTGTGGAATGGAGACGGAGACGGCGACATGAGAAGAAAGAAAGCCGGGTAGCGGCTGTAGTTGTTTCGGGGACCGTGCCGGGTTCACCCAGCAGTGAGCACGCGGTTCGTGCTGTGCAACGCACGAGACCGCCACGTGCTCGCTTGCGAGAGTGAAGTCCCGGTCCGGAAACGCACGCGGTGGATTTGCCGATCCCGCGGACGGACAAAGTTTAGGCAGGTAAATGGATTTGGACCGGACGGGTTCTCCACGCGATCGTGTGTGTTAAGCTCCAACGGGCAAAGCACATGTGTTCGCGTGGGGAACCCCTCGAGACGTGGGGCTTGTGTTTTTTTATGCGCACGGTGACGTCATGGCTGCACGTGGGGTTGGAATCCGGCAGGAGGGGTATCTCTGCCGGATGGTACCGTCCAAGGAGGGACGAGGAACACGTGCAGCTGCATGACGTCACGGCCAGGTGTAAAGTGCGCGAGCTCTGAGTTGCCGCGCAGGTGCTGCGCATGGAAAAAAAAAAAAAAAAAAAAAACAAGCCTCACTTTCGGGTGCACAGGATTCCTGGGCAAGGGGTGGAAGACCCCCTTACCTGGGCACAGGATGGAAACTAGTTAGGGGGAAGGGTTAGCTTAGCTAGACTGACTTCATGGGGCAGGGGTAAGTCCTCATGGAGTCCGTGGAATGGATTAGTTAGAGGGATTGTAGCCAGATTTAGGTTGGGAAATAAAATGATTAATGGAATTATTTGGAGACCGTGACAGACTGGTGGATGTGTAGAGTTGACGTAGCTTAGCAACGTAGTGTTAAAAGGAACGTGCTGTAGTGTAAGGGACGACGTGGGAGCACGAGTTAGTTAGGGGATGTAGTTAGAAGGATGGCAGAGTTCAGTGGAGTGTGTTGAAGAGTTGTGGGTTGTGAGGTGAGTACATGGTGAGTGAGTGAGGCCAGCGGG